>NC_137972.1:39323477-39923477 GCF_963924665.1 Micromys minutus
TGAGAAGACCAAACCTAAGGATAATAGGAATAGAAGAGGGAGAAGAATATCAACTAATATATTCTTAGTTATATCAACATAGTAAATATCTTCAAGAAAATCGTAGAATAAAACTTCCCTACCCTTAAGAATGAGATGACCATGAGCATAAATGAAGCCTACAGAACTCCAGATAGAGTGGACCAGATAAGAAATTCCTCCTGACACATAATAGTCAAAACACCAAGTGCCCAAAGCAAAGAAAGAATACTAAAAGCAGTAAGGGAAAAAGGTCAGGTAACATATAAAGGTAGACCAATCAGAATCACACCTGATATCTCAACAGAGACTATGAAAGCTAGAACATCCTGGACAGACATCATGCAGATCCTAAGAGAACACAAGTGTCAGCCCAAGCTGCTATCCCCAGAAAAACTCTCAATCACCATAGATGGAGAGACTAAGATATTCAGGGACCAAACTAAATTTACACAATATCTGACCACAAATCCAGCACTACAATGAATTATAGGCGGAAAACCCAATACAAGGAGAAAAACTACATTCCAGTAAAAACAAGCAAATACCTAAGCAAGAAAACCAAAAGAAGAAAGACACAGAGGCACAATTCTACCTCTAAAAGATAAAATAGCAGGAAACAGCAACCACTATTCTTTAATATCTGTTATCATAAATGGACTCAATTCCTCAATGAAAAGATAAAGGCTATCAGATTGGATACATAAACAAAATCCAGCATTTTGCTGCTTACAGAAAACTCAGAGACAAAGACAGACACTATCTCAGAGTAAAAGGTGGGGAAAAAAAAACTTTTCAAGCAAACAACCCCAAGAAGCAAGCTGGAGTGGCAATTCTAATATCGAATAAAGTAAATTTTCAACCAAAAGTTGTCAAAAAAGATAAGTACGGACACTTTTTTACTCATTACAGGGAAAATTTGTGAGGAGGAACTCTCAATCCTTAACATAGATGCTCCAAATGCAAGAGCACCCATATTCATAAAAGAAACCCTACTAAAGCTCAAAAAATACATTGTACCCCACACAGTAATAGTGGGAGATCTCAACTCCCCACTGTCATCAATGAATAGATCATGGAAAACAGAAACTGAACAAGGACACAGTGAAACTAGCAGAGATTATGAACCATTTGGAATTAATAGACATCTATAGAACATATCCTAAAACAAAAGAATACACCTTCTTTTCAGCAGCTCATGCCATCTTCTCCAAAACTGACAATATAATCAGTCACAAAACAAGCCTCAAAATAGATATAAGAAGATTGAAATACTGCCATGCATCCTATTAGATCACCATGGTGTAAGGCTGGTCTTTAATAACAACAAAGACAAGAAAAAGCCCACATATAAAGCTCAAGTGCAAGTGGAACAAAGATCTTCACATTAAACCAGATACACTGAAACTATTAGAAGAGAAAGTAGGGAAAGCCTTAGAACACATAGGCACAGGAGAAAATTTCCTGAATAGAACACCAATGGCTCATGCTCTAAGGTCAAAGATTAACAAATGGGACTTAATGAGATTGCAAAGTTTCTGTAAGGCTAAGGACACTGTCAAGAAAACAAAATAGCAGCCAACAGATTGGGAAAAGATCTTTACCAACCCCACATCTGATAGAGACCTAATATACAAGGTACAAAAAGAACTCAAGAAGTTAGACACCAGAGAATCAAACAACCCTATTAAAAATGGGGTACAGAGCTAAACAAAAATTTCTCATTAAGTTTTCAATGCGTACTATCAAACCTTTAAAAAAATCAAGTACTGACTAAGAATATATTCATATAGTTTTATGTAAAAATTATTTTAAAATCTGAAACAAAAGTACTGACAAAAATGTATTGTATAATTTTATGCAAAAATGCTTAAAATCTGTACATTTATCTTTGTTTTATAAAATAAAGTTGTAAAAAGAAAAAAAAATCTCAATTGAGGAATATTGAATGGCTGAGAAGCATCTAAGGAAGTGCTCCACATCCTTAGTCATCAGGGAAATGCAAATCAAAACAATCTTGAGATTCCCCCTCACACCAACCTGAATGGCTAAGATCAAAAATTCACATGACAGCAGATGCTGGCGAGGATGCGGAGAAAGAGGAACACTTCTCCACTGTTGGTGAGGTTGCAAGCTAATACAACCACTCTGGAAATCAGTCTGGCGGTTCCTCAGAAAATTGGACATAGTACTACCTGAAGACCCAGTTATCCCACTTCTGGGCATATACCCCAGAGAAACTTCAACATATAACAAAGACACATGCACCGTAATGTTCATAGCAACCCTATTTATAATAGCCAGAATTGGAAAGAACCCAGATGTCCTTCAGTAGATGAATGGATACAAAAATTGTGGTATATTTACACAACGGAGTACTACTCAGCTATCAGAAACAATGACTTTATGAAATTCTTTAAAAAAATGGATGGATGCATGTAGAGAATATCACCCTGAGTGAGATAACCCAGTCACAAAAGAACAGACATAATATGCAGTCACTGATAATTGGATACTAACCCCAGAAAGCTCTGAACACCCTAGAAACAATTCACAGACTATATGAAGTTCAAGAAAAAAAAGGTGAAAAAAAAAGAAAGAAAATGAAAAACCATTATGCTTAATCTTTACACACCACGAAAACTTTGACTATTTCTAGGTTACATCTTGTTTTACATGTACTTTTTGTTCATTGTAACTAGCAAGATCTTAATGCGTACTATCAAATCTTTAAAAAAATTCAAGTACTGACAAAAATGTATTCATATACTTTTATCCAAAAATGCTTAAAATCTGTACATTTATCTTTGTTTTTTAAAATAAAGTAGTTCAATTAAAAATAAGTTCTTAGTGATCAGAGAAATGCAAATCAAAATGATCCTGAGATTCCACCTTATACCAATCAGAATGGCTAAGATCTAGAACTGAGGTGACAGCACACACACACACACACACACACACACACACACATACACACACACACACACACACATGCTGGAGAGGATGAGGAGAAGAGAAACACTACGTTTTTGCTGGTGGGATTGCAAGCTGTACAATAACTCTGGAAATTAATCTGGAAGTTCCTCAGAAAATTGGAAATAGATCTACCTGAAGATGCACCTGTACCACTTTTGGTCATATACCCAAAAGATATCATACCATACCACATGGGCACATATACTATAATGTTTCTAGTGGCTATATCTGTGATAGCCAGAAGCGGGACACAAGCAAGATGTCCCTCAACCAAAGAATGGATACAGAAAATGTTGTTTATTTACACAATGGAATGCTACTCAGATATTACGAACAAGGACATCATGAGTTTTGTATGCAAATAGGTGGAACTAGAAAATATCATCCTGAGTGAGGTAACTCAGACCCTAAAGAACATGCATGGTATGTACTACTAATAAGTGGATATTAATCAGAAATTATAGAATACCTAGAATATAATCCATAGAACTAAAGGTTAACAAGAAGAAGGGCCCAAGCAAGAATGATTCAATCCCACTTGGGGGGTGGGGGGCAGAGGGAGTGAGGGACCTAGGTGGGCGAGTGGAGGCAAAGGTGGAACATGACCAGGTATAAGGTGGGGAGGAGACAGCAGAAAAACCCTGAATGAATGAAAATATGCAACTTCAGGAGCTAGGAGGAAGGGGGACCTGCTAGAATATATCAGAGATCTGAGAGGTGAGAGACTCTCAGGACTCAAAGGGAGAGAACTTAGAGAATTTGCCCAACAGTGGGGAGAGGGAACATGTAGAGTCCACCTCTAGTAGAAATACAGGACTTCAAGTGTAGGGATGGGGTTGCCATCCCAGAGTAAAATCTCTGGCTGAGAATTCTTCCTATCTAAAAGAACTGCAGGGACAAAAATGGAGAAAAGGCTGAGGGAAATGCAGTCCAGTGACTGGCCTAACTTGGTATCCATTTCAAGGGTAAGCTCTTAGGCCTGAGTGTTTTACTGATGCTGTGGTGTGCTTGTAAATAGGAGCCTAGCATGGCTCTCCTCTGAGAGGCCTACGAAGCAGCTGACTGAGACAGGTGCAGATACACCCAACCATTGGACAAAAGTTGGGTACCCCTGTGGTTGAATTATGAAAAGGCTGAGCAGAAGAGTGATCACATAAGAATCCCAACAGTCTCAGCTAACCAGGACACCCGAGATCTCTCTGATACTGAGCCTTCAACAAGGCAGTATATATGAGCTGGTCTGAGGCCCTTGACACATAATACAGCAGAGGACTGCCTGGTATGGCCTAAGAGAGAAAAGATGCTCCTAATCCTGAAAAGACTTGAGGCCCAAAGGGTTAGGGAGGCCTGGAGGTGGGCATTCTTTTGAAGACAAAGGGAGGAGGAATGGGATAAAAAACTGTGGAAGAATTGTCTGGGAGGGGGGCAATGTCTGGACCATAAGAAATATAAAGGTAAAAAAAAAAACAAGAACATTGAATAAATATCTAGACTATTTGCTGAATGAGCTCACCTTAATTTACTTATTTGCATGGATAGTTTACTTTGCGAGACTGAGACCAGAGATTATTTCTTCAAATCTGATTGTTAGGTCTCAGGATGCCCATATATCCAGAAATTAGCAAAAGCTGAACTAGAAAAACATTTCTGGAGGTTAGATAAAACCAAGAATTCCTTGGGAACTTTTGGAAATTGTTTCCATCGGCCAAAAGGACTCATCCCTTACCATTGGCAGAAGGGACATTTTGCTACCTGTGGCACCAATTAGCATATTGGTATCTGGGCTCCTTCAGTATCACAAATCCTTGTTATATCTTTCAAAATCCATGCCCCACAACTATGCATCCTCTATAATTCTCATGATTTGTCTGTTCCACGTCCTCTCTATTACTATTTTAAGATTCTCTCTCTCTCTCTCACCCTCCCTCCCTCCCTCCCTCCCTCTTTCCCTCTCTCTCTCTCTCTATTCTCTGGTTCCTGCTCTCTCTTTTCCCTAAACCTTGACTTGTCCAGTTTGCTTCCTTCTTTCTGAACTCTTCCAGATGCCTCTGGATAGTTTCTTTCTGTTATTCACAAGAAAAACAAACAAACAAACAAACAAACAAAACCCTTCTTCCTAATATTGGATCAGTGGTGCCAGCAGTTTCTATATTCTAAAAGTCTAAATCCAAAAGATATAAATGACATGCCTAACGCCCTAAAGGATTACCTCATTTGATCTGATAGAGAAATCAGAAAGAGAACTAAGTGCCCTAGTTTTAATTTACTCCCACATTTCATTCTATTACTACAGATGTAAAAATAGCTTCCCCAAATCCTATATGAAGATCAACGAGCCTCTTCTGCTAAATCAAATGTTCTTATGCTTCTCTTGGCCTGCTTTGCCCTTTACATTCCCTCTGTGATGTATGGTGCTTGGACTAATTTGTGAGTGACATTGGGAAGTTAGTAATGTTAGTTAAACACACACAGACACACACACACACACACACACACACACACACATACACACACTAAAAGTTGCTAAAAGCAAATGGTAAAGGGAGGTTTGGGGGAGGGGATTTTGTAGAGTCCCAATCACAGAGCCTTTAACAATTTCTGATCTAGGTTACATAAACCCAAAATGCACATGAAATTATAGGTTTTGTGCTCAGGCTCCAGCCTTTAGTGTTACCTGGGGATGGTGGGACCCAAAAGGGTTGACTTTGTGAGTGCTCTTGCAGGAGATTGCAGAATGGAATTTTAGTCTCTCTCTCTCTCTCTCTCTCTCTCTCTCTCTCTCTCTCTCTCTCTCTCTCTCTCTCTCTCTCTGTTTACCCTTGTGTCTCTGTCTCTCCCCCTCCCTTTCTGTCTTCCTTTCTCCGAATCCTGGCCTCCATGCACCACACTTCCCTGCCATGGTATATTGCTGTGCTAGAGGCCGCAAAGCAACAGTGTGAACCAAATATGGACTGAAACTTCCTCAAGTGTGAACCAAATTTAGTCTCTTTTTTTTTTTTTTTCTTTTTCCAAGCTGATTATCTCAGTTATTTGTGAGAGAAAGGAAAGACCGGAACACCCAGGTGATAGCCTAAGTCCTTAGAAGTTGAGACAGGGAACACATGATGTTTAGATGAGTCTACTTTAGGATAGAGATTCCTGAATGCAAAACATTCAGCTAGGAAGCCCACCAGGGACGAATGAGAAAATGGAGCATCTGCTGCTACCCAGCAGATTCCCTTCCTGCTAATAGCAGGATTAGGTGTCCTTGCAAAAAGAAATTACCCACTTTGTATCCTTTTACTTCTGACTCATTATCCAAGGCCTTCACTTGATCCCAGTTGAGGATAATTTTGGAGTCCGATGAATTCCATATGATGTTTCCAGGGGGTTGACTTGGTGCTATAAAAAAATTAAGATAGACGAAGTCACAGATTATTAAATCTCAATGGATTCCGAGGAATATCCCCTTACTAGAATTTGAGAGTAGAGGCAATTTAATGGGCGATTGCACTAATATGTGTCTTCAAGGTCACTGAAATCTGACAAGATACAGCATTGCAAATGGAAAAAGATTCAGTTGGTCGCCTACCATTTATAGCTAAAAGAAGTAGTCCTTCCCAGTGTGGAGAAAAACATTTATCTTTCTGTCCTCTGGAGCAATGAATTTGGCATGCTATTCTGAAAGGTTCAGTTAAAATGCTAAGGTGCATTTGAATCCATATAATGATACCAATTAGTATGCAAATGATCCCTGGGAGGTGGGGATAGGTAATGAACTTGGAGTATGTTTGATGAATCCCCAAAATATTTCTGAGCAACTCTGTCCTTACGTGGCTTTCTGGTCGTGACATTGACTGTTGCACTTGAGGGTCCTGTCCCAGCTGAGTTATATGCTTTGACAGATAAGTGATACAGAGCACTCCCTTTCAAGTTGGTGATTTTTGTGGATGTCTGATTTCCAACTGTTCGTATTTTTCTAGCATTTTCTTCCTTGTCATCATGTCTCCAATATTTTACCTGAAAAAATAAAAATAATGGACCTTGGAAATTACAACCACTGGGGATACCTCATCAAGTAATAATATTGTTATGCTATTTTTATGATAGAGGTAAATTTTGATGTTAACTCATAGACAGAGCTTTTAGAACAAGATTTACATCATGTACAAAATTATCCACAGTAAGAAAATCTTTTCTCTTATTTTCCCACTGAGATTGCCAGTGTGGAGAATCATCAATGACTATTTCTCTCATTTTTCCATGCCTTTGTTTTGATTCCAGGTGATTTTGAGCATATAATATTGAAAAAATATTTTAAAATTAAAAACAAATTGTGTGTGTCGTGCACGTGCATGTATGCTGGAAACTGAGCTCAGAATTTCTTCAAGAACAATGACCACTCCTGACTTCTAAAGCCATTGGTAAAATGTGGTCTGACAGTAGATTCTTCAATGCTTCTATTAATGGTACGCTAGAAGTAGGGCTCTAAAACAGATACCTGTACAAGGAAATGTGGGTCTTTCCCCATTAGTGAACATGCCATAGAAGTCCCACCAAAAGATGTAGATTAAATGCACTGATCTCTGTCTTACCTCATAACCTTGAATTCGTCCTCTGTTCTTTCCAATAGGGGAGGCCCAGAAAACTTCAACATCTGTGGCAGATAGACTCCTGGCAAAGATACTGGCTGGTGGCTTGGTGGGTTCTGCAAATCAATTCAGAAAAATTTACTATTAGGTCAGCTTCATCAAAACAGGTTTTTTAAAATGGGGTTAGAAGGCAAAAATAACCCATGGCCATATGTCCTTCATCCTTGAGATAAACAATCTCTCCCCCAGATAAACAATTATAATCTATAGTCTGGTGGTTAAGAACAGATACTTCTGAAGTCTTAAAAAGGTCTACACTGCAGTAAATGGAACTAAAGTGACCCTATGGGAATTTTTCTTAATCAGCACGTTGTTCAGGTAGCTCTTTGTTAGTTGGTTTATAGTCTCAGTTGCTAGATTATGAGGACAAGAGAGAAGGAAACAAGCATAGTTAACTGAATTGACTACAATTCAAGAAAGCTGCTTGGGGGCTTAGTTTTATAAGGTAGTCTCTGAAACCTTAAACAAGTCGTTTACAGTTTCTGGGACTCAGTATTCCCAAAAGCAAATGGTAGATTGAACCAACAGTTTCACATTCTAGTTGTTTGTGCCAGAGTTTTATGAGTGTTGTACACCATTTCTATATAAAATTTTCTTTTAATACGCTGCCTTCCTAGTTTAGCCATGACTTAAATATTAACATTCACAAAATTTTACCTTGGATAACTGTGTACTTTTTAAAAAGCAATTCAAGTCAGGACATAACTATTTGATAACTTTAAAACTTCAACTGTTCCAGGGACCCATTGGCTGACAAAAGCACCATCTTCTTTCTCTTAAGCCTCAACATGTTATAACAAAGCCCTCTTTAAAGCCAGCACATTAATCTTTTATAATTTAGTCTCAATTTGTATGCTCTTCTACAGTGCACACTCCAGGAAATATTGGACATGGGGATCTCTGTTTACACATAACAATAAGATTCTACTTATGTGTTAATTCAGAATTTTTTAAGTGTCTCTTGAGACAATAGCAGAAAACCTCAGTCATCCTCAGAAAACAGTCTCCTTCATGAGAACATATAATAAAATTTCAAAACTTTAAATATGTTGCCAGGAACATTATCATAGCAAAAAATGCAGATGCTGTAAATATTACAGCTACAAATGATACTCAAGAAGTGAGACATAAACAGACACCTATTCCATGTAGTAGGGCTAAGGAACCACAGAAAACCACTGCTATTCAAAGAGAGGCCAGAAGAATGAGTAGGAACTTATAATGCGAGTAAGACAGGGAACCGAAAATGCAGAAGCACATGCAAGGGGACAGGTTTGGTTTGGATGGTCCCCAGTCTTTTGCTTATAGTATGCAGGGGAGAGATGTGAGAATCAGCAGAGAGGTAGACCATCACCACCTCCATGGGAATCATTTCTCTACAAGGAAAGAGAACGTGTAGTTTCTTTGATGACTCCAAACTAATGTCTCAATTTTCAGATGCTGGCCTGTGATTTAATTCTGAATATCATCATTACAACAACAATGATAAGCTCTGAGCATGCTGAAGACTGTGTGAGAGGCATTCTGAATGCAGGACCCTCCCAAAAGAAGTAAATAATGTGTGAGGACCTTTGAACATTATGGCAGTGTGAAAGGTAATCAAGCTGCTTTGTGATTTTCCTCTCCTAGGAAGTGAGAGTCAGAGCAAAATGGCATCAAACAGAAGGGATGTGTGAGAGCAAAACATTCTATCTTCATATTTGTTGAAATGGATAAAATATGACTTTTTAAAAATCATAACACAGGTATTATGTATGTATGTATGTATCAAGACACACAGAAAAATAAATCTGAAGATAACAGAGGGTACTTGCAAGCTTGGATGGTCCTTAGCAATAGAATCAATTGATGGAAAGCCATGTGATTTTTATAGGTGATAGAGTTGTAACTAAGTTTTTTTGTTTTGGTGACAGATACAAATATGTACCCTAGGAAGGTCTAAAACTAGATAACATGCCTCAACCTTCCATATTCTGGGATTACTGGTGTGTACCCATAAAAACTAGATAACTGGTCTCTCTCTCTCTCTCTCTCTCTCTCTCTCTCTCTCTCTCTCTCTCTCTCTCTCTCTCTCTGTGTGTGTGTGTGTGTGTGTGTGTGAGAGAGAGAGAGAGAGAGAGAGAGACAGAGAGACAGAGAGACAGAGAGACAGAGAGACAGAGAGACAGAGACAGAGAGACTATGGTAGATAGTGAGCCAGTGTTTTTATAGTATACTTGTCTATTATGAAGATATCCTTTTGATTTATATGTATGTTATACCCTAAGTTGATCAAACATCCAGAAAGGAACACGATTTAGAATTGAAGAAATATCAAGGTAGCATGAACCATACCTTCTTCAGCAGAATACACCAACGTGGTGGGGCTGAAAGGGCCTTCCCCTTTGTTATTGAAGACACCCACTTTAACCTCAAAGGGAGAGAACGGACGCACGCTTTCATTCCGGAACACATATCTGGAGGCATCAGCTGAAGCCAGCACAGTCAGCATCCAGATCATTTTGCCATGTGGCCGGAAGGCTACCACATAACCAAAGCCTCTGCCATTCTGTAATTCCTCAGGGACTGTCTGGGGAGGAAGGGAGGTTGTACTCAGAAAGCATAGTAGCTTGCCTGAAATATTAAAGGGGAGACCCCAACTCTTGCTTCAGTGAATTCAACTTTTAAAGACTATTCATCGACAATTTGAATTGGGTTTTATTTGCAACCACCTTTTTAATTTAACCTGTTCCTGATTTTCATGTGGTTCCAGATGTACTATAGCCTTGGAAATAAACTGAAGATCAGCTATGAAGAGATGGGCTCTAGTAAGGTGGCCTCAACTCTGAAACAGCTACAAATGATGCCCAATTAACCACACGGCTGATTAAAACCAAACCAAAACTAAATCAAACAAAACCCTTTCTATCATGCACCATCCAGTAATCATTTTCCTTGGGTGTCTAATAGATGAATGAATTCACAAAAGAGGGCCATCTCCGCTCAGGCAAGATCCTGCCCCTGAGGAGACTCTGGGCTCAGGTGGAAGTGAGGAACAGATTTCTTTCCTTTTCCTGCTGGTGCTCTGAGTGAATGAAAGGCTTTTTATTTCAGGGGACATTGTCTAAAATCTTTGGAACACATTTCAAACCTTTTTCTGAAGCTTCCACCTCCTCTTTCAAAATCAATTTTTAATAAATTGGTCGCTAACCTTCCTCCAGGTTGTTTAAAGAAATACCTCACAGCCCAGAAGCAAAGCCAACTGCCAGGAAATTGTTCTGGGACACTCAATCTATAGCTGGCAGATGTTTAAATCAATTGGCCATGCAGCAATTCAGAAAGAAAAGAAAGACTGGTTTTCTCTGAACCAGACTTCCTTGTTTTTTTTTTTTTTTTTTTGTTTGTTTGTTTTTGTTTTTGCGTTGTTTTTTAAACTTGTGTTATCTCCTCTTTCATGATGGTCTTTCCCGTGAGCAGTCATATTAAAACTTGCTTCAACAATGGGTAGCCAAACACCTTCACTTCCTGATAGCCATTAATAGATTTATTGGAAACAGAGGGGGACAGTTCCTAGCTTCTAGTCATATGGAGGACAGTAACAAAATAGCCCAGACAAGTTCATGTCCCTTTGGTTCTGTGACAGATTTACCTCCCAAGTTATAACCAGTTCAGATTTGCTGCCTCCACCACCACTGACGTTAGCCGGGGTGACTTCAGGGACTGCAGGAGAGAAGATAGAAACCAAGTTATTTCAAGTGCCAATGGAGACCAGGAAGGCTACGTAGATTGGATGCCTCAGTGTCAGTGAATATTTGGGCACATATCCCTTTGCTTTTGGATATCAGAAATGACATCTATAAGGGGGGCACTGTAATGGCTTACAGAAGCCAAATCTATCAAGGAAATTGCTGTTAATTACCTGTTTCTGGTTCAATGGAGTATACACACTACCAGGTACCACTGAGCAATTGTTTAGCTCCAACCCTAAAGACCTAGGGTTCAGAGGAAGAAAGGACTGAAGAATCTGTTTTCTTGCTTGGTTAGACATTTATTAGCCATGTTGTGGTAACACAGGAGAAAGACAGGACAAACTGTGCCCACGTGGAGCTTACAATCTAGTGGGAGGGTGAGAGCACATGCAGAGCATCACAGAGAAACGTGGACAACACCCAATGATGTTGCAGACAGAATGGAGAAGAGCAGTGGTGTTCTGTAGTAGCAGGTTGCTCAGAGGAGCGCTGGGCTAATAGCTTCTCAGAAGAAGGTGAGCTTTGAGCTGAGTGTTGAAGGAAGTGATGGGCTTAGGTTAGCCCCTGGCTCACTGTGCTTAACCTCTCTGATCCCCAGTTTTCGCTGTAAAAGAGGGGAGATCAGACTCACTTCCTTCTCCAGATTACAGGGCAGACTTGAGTTATAGATTTAGAGATGTGGGAAGAGAGTCTAAGGCTAGTTATGCCATCATCTAAATGAAGGACCCAGGCAGATTTTTTAAGTATCATACTGGGGACTGCAGCTAGCCAGCCAGTATATGCTTGATTAAAGGCAACAATACATAGATTAATTTTTTTTCTTTCAATTTTAAGAATATGGTGAAATTGCTAGTCTGCTTAGGATCTTAGTATTCCTTTACAAATTGTTATTTTCATCACTGGGGTGCTACAGTGGCCATAAAACAGGATCCCCTAGTTTATAAGGAAATAATCTGCTCCAGCTGGATGTACAGTACTTTCATTCTTTGTTTATCATACAAGCTGTAGGCAGGTTACTCTCATTCTTCACTTGTTGCAATGGTTTACATCCTAAAATAATCCTAGCAATGATTTCTGAGGAAATGTTCCCTGTGATTTCTTTGTAGTTTTTTTTTTGTTGTTGTTTGTTTGTTTTGTTTTGTTTTGTTTTGTTTTGTTTGTTTCTGATACATGAACCAAAAAAGAGAGAGTTGACTTTGGAGGTACTATGTTGTTTCGTGCCCCACCACTGACTGGGCTCAAACAAAGAGAAATAAGAACTTGATTAAAGCTTACTACCCACAAGGTTGAGATTCTCCTGGCCTGTTGTATGATCATTATGAGGGGAAAGGTGTGTAAATATAAAACTCATTGAAGGCAAGGATCAGGAAGAAGTCAAGATTTCTCCTTAAGACAGTGGTTTTCAACCTTTCTAATGCTGTGACAATTTAATACAGTTCTTTATGGTGTGGTGATCTCCAACCATAAAACTGTTTTTGTTGTTATTTTATAACTAATTTTGCTACTGCTGTAAATCATAATGTGAATATCTGTTTTCCAATGATCTTTGGTGATACCTGTGAAAGTCTCATTGTATGTCCAGGTTGAAAAACCATGGCCTTAAGGAATGGGAGCTGCTAGAATATACAATGCATATCCTGGGTGGTACTCACGAGCCTCTTCTGTCCTCCGTTTCTCCGAGGGCCTGCTGGGTTCCCCAATGCCAATTACATTAGCTGCAACAGTGCGGAATTCATATTCAACCCAGGGGTTCAAACCCACTACAGTTGCCGTGAATGTCTTCCCATCAACAAGTTCTGGAACTAAAAGGTATCAAGAGGTAAGTGAGAGGGTTTAAGAGAATCCACTCAGGGTCAAGACATGCAGAGGGGATTATGGGAATATCTACCTCTGCTACCCCCGCCATCACTTCCAAGCAGGGCATCATAGTTATTCTACTGGGATAATGATGAGGACATATGAACATGCCGTTACATCAAATTCACAAATTCTAGTTCGTGCTTTCTTTTTTCCCCTTTTCTGCTTCTGTGTTAGACTCTTTTGTCATTTTGACAAATACTTCAGAGAAAAATCTCAAGAGGGATAACTATTTTGGGTCAGGGTATTCGAGATGTTGGTCTAAGGTTGTCTGGCTTCAATGCATGAGACTTAAAGCCAGGAAGAGTACCATGTTGGTGGGAATGTGGTATCTCACAGCTAGAAACATGGTGTCTGGGAAATAGAAACAGGAAGGGGCCAAGGACAGGGTATTCTTCAAAGGAGTAACCTAATGACCTAATGACATACCTCCTCCAGCTAGATCCACTTCCTAAGCTTTCATCCCCTCCCAAAATAGTACCAGTGGCTTAGCATAAAACTTTCATTGCATGACCCTATTGGGGACATTTCATGTTGAAATCATAACTCTGTTGTTCCTATCAGAGAATCAGTAATAACAATATTTTAAACTTTCTTTGCTCATTCATATTAATGTTATATTTCCTTTGGTAAAATTTTATTGTCATTGCTTATAGATCTTAATTCTTTTTCCAATCCCAACACCTGCCAACAATTCTTTTTCTTTTTCTTTCTTTTTTTTTTTTTTTTTTTTGAGATAACATTTGAAGTAGAAATTAGACAAACAGAAGTTCTGCAAGCAAGGTACACACTCTTTTAGTCCCAAGGGACTGCTGTGTGGCTTTGATGTTTTGAGGCAGAAATAAATGTTAGGTCCAATTTCGTGTAACATATAAATCGTGTTGTCAATCCAATTTTTATAATATTGTGTTAAATTTTAAGGACCTCATATATATTTTGATCAACCACTTCCCTCCAATTCCTTATATTTATCACATCTTATAAGTGGTTTCCTGGAAAAGATCATCCAGAGACTGCCTTATCTGGGGATACACCCCATATGCACCCAATAAACTCAAGCACTATTGCTGATGCCAAATAGTACTTATTGGCAAGAACCTGATATTAATGCCCCTCCGGGGCTCTGCCAGCAGAAGCTTGCAGCTAACCATCAGACTGAACACGAGGACCTCAATGAAGGAGCTAGAGAAAGGACTGAAGGAGCTGAAAGGGTCTGCAACCCCACGGGAAGAACAAAATTATCAACTATCCAAACCCACCACAGCCACCAGTGACTAAAACACCAACCAGTGAGTTCACATGGAGAGACCCATGGCTCTAGTTGCATACATAGCAGAGGATAGCATTGTCTGGCATCAATGGGAAGAGAGGCCTTTGGTCCATTGAAGGCTCGATTTCCCAGTGTAGTGGATGCTGAGGTGCTGAGGTGGGAGAAGGTGGTTGGGAGAGGGAGCACCTTCATGGAGGCAATGACAACATCACCCAGCATGCAGTAATGGTACCTGTACTGACAGCTTGCCAGCCCACGGAGAATGGAGTCCTAGCTTGAATGACATACATGGTGATGGGGCTATGGTTGTCCGGTCCAGGTCTCCAAGAAAGCTGAGCAGTGGTGTCTGTGATTTCATCTATGGTCACAGCCTCAGGAGGACCTGGAGGACCTGTCAGAGGGCAAGGCATTCATAATTGGGCAGCACACTCAAATGTCCAAGTATAAAACCTACTCACTTAAATGGGTACTAAGTCACTCAATCATTTGATTAACTACCTACATGTACATCCCATTTTGTTTTAAAGCTACTGAGTAAGAAGAACCTAGTTTAACTTTGAAACTATAGCAATGAACTGACACATGTCACTTCCTTGCAGAAGCTCACAGACTATAGGGGGAAACACAAATAGGCAAAGAAAGAATAAAGGAAAATCCTCATGTTGGGGCATCATCCACCATACTGCATTCAGCACATGCCTGAGCTTACAAACAAAGGGACTACTATAAAAATGGCCAGTCCTCAAGAGTCACAACAGTCCTCAACAGTCCTCTTTGAAGTAATTCCAAAACTGGGTTAGAGTCTAACATCCCCCTGGATGTTAGTTTCTGTAAGTCATGCCTATATTTTTCTACTTATTCTCCTGATGGTTACTGCTTTTCTACTTCTGTGTACTTAAATCATTGAAAAGGGAAGAAATCCTATTTAAACAGTGGTTTGGAGATCATAAACAGAGGGCTAGAAAAACAATTAGAAGATGAAGCATCAAGAGGGTCAAAGGAAAGACACGGGACTTTCTTCCTTGCTATTATTGAAAGCTGTGTCCAGAGAGTTAAATGTGATTTTAAAAATGTAGCTCAGATATCAGTTAGTTTATCACCTTGGAATAGAAGGTGATGATGAGTGTCTTGGGTGATTAACCCTTACTTGTTGGGCAGACATGAGGAGCGATTCCTAAGAAGTATTTTATAATCCCCAAATTAGCAATCAAATATACTCACAAAAGATCTCTGGGCTGAGATAAAAAGGGCACTTCTCATGGAGTAGGGAAAAGATAATGGAAATTCCCAGGTAAGATTTTGTTTGGAAATCTCCTTCACCTTTATGCTACACCCTGCATTCTCTCTGCTTCTTTAAAAATCACGTTTATAGACTCACAGGTGAGGCTAAATTTATCTTCTCTCCACCACTTCTGAATGAAATGCCTGCAAATGTGTATGTTGGAACTGATTAATTTTCCATGGTGACATTTCAGCAAGCCAGTCTAATGCCATCTAGACAGAGCTCACGTGACCTTTGGTCTTTACTCCTAATAACCAGGTAAAGTCCTGAAGTCAATCTATGCTCCTTTGTATCTGACCAGCTTTGTTTGCCTGGTATTTCTACCCTTTTTCTTTATTAATGCTGTTTGAGAGCCTTAAGAATCTCCCACAAATAGAAAAGTGTTCCCTTTTAACTGCTCAAAGAATTAAATCAATAGGAGCTATCTGAGTTGCTTTGTGGCCACTGTGTAGGAAGCAAATGAAGGGGTGGTAGGGGCCTGGCACTGAAGGGAGGAAGATGCTTTTGGGATCTCTCTTATCCTTTATCTTCCTGTCACCCATCCCCAGCAGTGTGTAGCTGTGCTCTTAGGGACTGTTTACTTTCTTGTAGGGAAATTGGATCCCTCTTTCAACAATGACAATGACAACAGCAACAAGAAAATGTCCACTGGACAAAACATGAGATGGTTTTGTCCCAGCACAAGAAAAACAACTATTTTGATGCTGGTGTCTGCCTCTTGCTCAGGGAAGGAGGCCTTGCTGTTGGCCATGAGACACTTGCAGATTAAGTAAAGCAAGCATCAGGGAATTAGAGGTTCCAGAGTCAACATACAAACTTCTTAAGGGCAATGGAATACATTTCTGTCTCCTCACTGCAATGTGGATGAAAGATGCAAGGACAGAGCAGGCAGAGATAAGATGAAAGATTGTGGTTTTAAGTGTCATATGAATTTATTGGCCTTATTAACTGATTAGGCTAGACTTTCTTTTAGATTGCGTTTGCAAATTCTTTTTGGTATGCAATGCTATTTTCTGTGAAATGAAGTATACAATATCATTTAAGAACTTCAAGTACTACTGATTTAAATATTTATTAGTCAAATTTATTGGTTTTTAAACTGCTGATCTGAACATTATCCTAATTAAGTGGAGGATAAATTACCAGAAACAGAATTCCTTTGTCCCTAAGGAGAGAGTAGATCAGCTGTGGTGTGTTTTTAAAATGGAAATAAACACATTTTTATACATTATTCTGTGGGCAGATCTACCTAAGTTGAAAATGTAATTTTCGATTTTTTAAATCTGGCCTTTAACTTTATGGCTCATGTTCTTTTAAGGCAATTAACAGGTAGCTAAAGCAGTCATAATGGGAATGCAATATTTCTTTAACCTCTCTTGACAATTAGGTTGCTAATTCCTGTGCATTTCCAATCCTTGTACCTGTTCAGGGCATACAGCAATACTTTCTATTGATTCTCAAAATAGCTTATTCCCTGTGCACACAGATTCACCCTGCCTCCAATCCTGAGCCAGGGTTTGTATTTTAGGCTCAAGTGGCTGGCCAAAAATCCTCATCATTAACAGTTAGGAATTCTGATTAATGAGTTTTGGGGCCTGAGATTATCTTGATGCTCCAGGTTGGCTTTTCTTCATTTGCTTTTTTGTTTAGCAGGGTTGGAGCCTAAGGCTTTAATGCACGCTAGGCAAATGCTATATACATTTATATACCTATATACCATGCAGTTATACTGTTAGCTTGATTGCAAGTTTAAGACTTGAAAGTAAACAAGCAAACAAACAAAAAACTGTTCAGTATACAGTTTCACAGAGCTTTTAATTTTATTGATTTTTTTTTGATGGATTAGAAATGGTTCAATGGTTAAGAACACTGGCTGCTGTTCTGCAGGACCTAGGTTCAAATCTCAGCATCATTATGGTAGCTCACAACCTTCTATTACTCCTTAGGAGTCACTGGTCTCATCCTCTGCTGGTCTCTGTGAGTACTGCATGCACACAACCCCATTTTCTTTTTCTGTTGGTTAGGTGTGTTGGCACACACCAGTAACTACAGCACTCAAGAGGCTGAGGCAAGAAGATTGTTAGTTTGAAGCAAGCTGCTTTAAAAAAAAATCTTCAAAACCTTATTTTTTTTTTTTTTTTTTTTTTTTTTTTTTTTTTTTTTTTATAAATTGATTTGACGCCTGGAATTTTCTCCAGCTAGTGGAATTATTTAGAGCAGCCATATCTGCACAGTTTAGGTTAGTACTAAGAGTCTCCCCAAGGTCGATATATAAAATGCCCTCCTATTCACTACATTCCAAGAAAATGGGTGTTTGTTTCCCCATCAAGTCATATTTTAAAACCAAGGCAGCTCTTTTGGAATGTGGACCAGGAATGGAATTGTGTTAGGAGACTGCTGGGTGCTTGTGAGAATACTTCAAGAAAATAAGGAAAGAGTCTTGTGACCACAAATTCTTCAAAACACAAAATTGTATTTGGAGAATGTTTTTATGCTCCTCCCAGATGCAGCATATAGGAATGAGTTCACGTCAGATTAGTCATTATTGGTTGCTGGTGTTATTCAATTAAATGTTTATATGCCTCTATGGGAAAACATGTTTTTGCCATGTGTGACTTGTCCTTGTGATTGAATATAGATGGAGCCCATGAGAATTTTACTTCAATGACCTTTCTTAACCCCCAGAGTATAAGTTGTCTGATGCACCGAATAAAGTTGGTTCTTGCCTGAGACCTTTGGTCTGCTGCATTTGTCAGCTCCATTCTTCCAGATCCTACTACCTTCAGAGTAGTAAACACAACCCTCACAATTTTAGGGGAAGATGAGTTTACTTAAGCCCATGTTACACTACTAGATTAAAACACTAATGTGGTTCATTCCAGATGAAACATAAAAGCGCTCGTTGAATTACTCTAACTAATCGTTTTTGTTAATCTAAAGTTATTCTAGAACACCTGTCAACTCAGTAGTCATAACTGAGACATTCAGTTCGGCATGAGAACTGGACTTTTCAGGGCACTTTCTGGTTATCCATTTTTCATGAAGCATACATGTTCAGGAAATGTCTACAGACTGCTAACCACTGTGCAATATGGTTAGCTTATGTTGTTTTAACATAATTCAAAAAAACATTGAGGTTTTTATGTTGCTGTGGTAGAATACATACATAGACATATTGAAAGGACAAAAAAGAAGCGATAAAAAATAAAAATAAAAGTTGAATACCTCTCACAATCAGGTCCGCAGCAGCAGAGAGTTTGTCCACACTTGTTTGGACCATGCAGACATATTTCCCAGCATGCTTCAGTTGGATGTTTCGGATCATCAAATCACCAGCTGAATCCTGCTGATAAAGTAGAGGAAAGTGGCTACAATTACTTTTTAATGAGCCCTAAATATCATTATCACATGAAGGACACTATGACTAATGGATTTATTTCACACCGGCTGATGAGATCATTAGTGATGCATACCATGGCTATTAGAACTATGTTAGGCAGCCTGAGAGATAAGAACACTGGTGTTGTCTGAGAGCTTATCTTCCACAGGAGCTCAGGTGTCTGGATCAGTCTGCTACCCCTGCTGGCATCACTCAAAGTTACACAATGTGGTTTTTGATGGAGCCTTATGGGTTTCCTTCAGCATGCTCTCAGCCTGTTGCCTGCACCAACATTCTGAGACGTTGACATTCTATATTTGGAAAGAGGAGGTGAGCCTCCATTTAGAGGCATCTGCAAATTTTTCAGCAGAGCCTTGTCTTGCAGCCAGCATTTTGATTGCTCTCAGGTTTGAATTAAAGGATTATGAAGGCCAGACTCTCTAAGGAAATCTTGAATCATCTAGTGTGGAATAGTGCTAATTTGTTTTCCAAATGCCAAATGCATGTTTGATTAGCAGATGAATAGGACTAATTACATCCTAGTGTAGATGCCTATGTGCCCCGAATCCATTTCTACACTGCTCACCAGAAAACCACTTTTTATAAATATAAAGTGATGTTCTCCACAAGACAGTCTACCCTGGAGTTTGATTTCACAGTCTTGATATTGACAAGCTTGGACAGTAAAGCTATGACCACTTCATGGGTTAGACTAGAAATGCTCTCTTCATTCTGACCCCAAACTACAGAGCAAGAACATGACACAGACATTGAAGTTGTTATTTCTCCAAAGAGTGACTCTTTTTAGAATTTTTGTATACACCCAAGACTTCTCAAGTGCTTCAGTTATGTTAACACACTCAATTCCAACATGTTCTGTGGGGTAGGTTATTTACAGACAAGAAAACTCTCACACAAAAAGGCCAGGCAACTTTCTGTAAGTCATGTATGTATCAAAAGACATTTCCAATCTCTGTTGTTTTCTGTGTGTATGTATATACATAACATGTATACATGTTTGTGTGTATGTTGGTACATATATATATATATATATGTATACACACACACACACACACACACACACACACACACACACACACACACACACATATATATATATATATATATATATATATATATATATATATATATATATTTGTATGAGGAGTGTACAACCTCGCCTGTCATTCCTTAAGCATTGTCTTCATTGTCACTTGATACAGGATCTCCTATTGGCCTAAAACTTGCCAAGCAGATGCAGCTGACTGGCAGAGTAGCCGAAGGAGTCTGCCTGTTTCTGTCTCCTCAGACTGGGATTCTAAACATGTGCCACCATGCCCAAGTTTTCTATTTGTTCCAGGGGTTAAATTTAGGTCCCCATGTTTAGCAGGCAGCATTTTACTAACTACTGAACGATGTCCCAGCTCTACCCCTTGTTATTGATGGTAGTTATAAACTCACCTCCATGGAAGAACTTATCCCTATTTGAAAGCAACAAGTCCTCAGTTTCTTCTTTTGTCTCAGTAAAACAGGTCACACTCATGTTTACTAAGGCAAAAAAGAAGTCAGGAGGGCCAATTGTTGCAACTAGGATTAGAAGAAGAAAGACAGGTGTATGTACTGGATACAGAGACTCAGTTTGGAGACTTAGTTGTTTGGGGCCTGTGCCTGCTATGTGATTTCAACTAAGTCTCTTAATCTATCTGCCTCTCAGTTTATTGACCTTTCAAAGACGGATGCCTTCCCTACCGTGCGATGTGAAAATCAAATGAGTCTGGATATCTACGTGAAATCCGTTCACAAACTATGTAGCATAGAGTAAATTTAAACGTGTCTTATTGATGGCTGTGATCAATATTCTTTGTGAGACAATCATGTGAAAGACCTTAAGTCTAATTCAAGAAGAGCTCAGATATATTTTTTAATCTGAAAGTTCTTTTATTTATAACCCTTTTGTTCTTATCCAATTCCACTATATACTGATCACATCTCTGTATAAAAAATGGGAAAATAATTACCAACCTATTTCATAGGGTTTTGTGAGTATTCAGGAGTTAATATAAAGAGATGATTGACAAATGATTAGGTACCAGTTCATGTGATGGGTCTTTAAGTAGTGATTTAAATCAAAACTAAGCCCCATAAAAAATGTGTGCAGAGGGGTGATTTTTTAGGTAGTATATACTTTAAAATGGAAGCCAGATTGATTTTAAGGTAGAAGTCATATTAATTTGGTTGTTGCTGTTTACGTTATGTACATTATTGATTTGACTGCATATATATCTATGTAAGAGTGTCAGATACCCTGGAACAGGAGTTACAGACAGTTGTGAGCTGCCATGTGGGTGCTGGAAATTGAATTTGGGTCCTCTGGAAGAGCAGCCAGTGCTCTTAACTGCTGAACTCTCTCCAGCCCCACCCCTTTAAAAATCCTTATTAAAAGCCACCATATTGGTGCCTGTGGATGGAAACTAAGATGTGCCTGCAGAAAGGAGCCTGGTATGGCTGTCCTCTGAGAGCCTCTGCCAACACCTGGCTAAAACAGATGCAGATATTCACAGCCAACCATTGGACGGAGTCCAGAAACCTCAATGTAAGAGTTAGGGAAAAGGCTAAAGGAGCTGAACGGGATTACAACCTCATAGGAAGAAAACAGAATCAATTAACTGGACCCCTCAGAGCTCCCAGGGACTAAACCACCAACCAAAGAGTATACATGGGCTGGTCTATGGCTCTCACTACATATGGATCAGAAGACTGCCTCATCTGGCATCAGTGGGCAGAGAGGTCCTTGGTCCTGTGGAGGCTTGCTGCCTCAGAGAAGGGAGATACTAAAGGTGTGAGTGAGGTGTGGGGTTGGTGGGTGGGTAAGCACCCTCTTAGAGGCAAAGGATATGGGTGGGATGTGGGTGTGTGTGGAGGGCAGACAATGAAGGGAGATAACATTTGAAATGTAAACAAATAAAATGACTATTAAAAAATTAAAAATTGCCATATTGATATGAAGGTGGAAGCTGTATTCGAATTAAGGAAATAATTTTACCCTGTCTCAGTGATTCATTCTATTAACAAAAGGGTGAGTGTCAAAGAAGCTTACTGTAGCCTAATTCAACACTTAGCAACCTACTAACGGAATTTTGTCGTTCTGTGACTGAGACTATGTTTAGCTATTCTTAAACTTTGGTGAAACTTATAATTTTAATGTCAAGCTGAAATTAAAAAAAAATTAAAGTAAGGCTTGAAGTAAGAGTCTCTGGGATTGAGGTTGTCCTCTCCTTTAGAAAGATCAAACTGTTCCTGAGGTCTACATTTATGTTCCTACCAGATAGAACAAACAAGTAGCAGTGGATTTCAGCCCCATTCCAATGGGAGGGGTCCCTATTCTGTTCCTGAGAGAGCACCGGAGGACATCTGAGAACAATAGCAAAACAGCATCTTTCCTCCAAACCCAACAGGCCGGATTTATCCACCATTGTTTCATTGTGCCGATTCGGGAAGCACATATGTGAATGGTGCTGAATTCAGAATGGCACAGGGTCTCCTCCTCATAGGTGAAGTCATAAACTGTCACCATGAGTGGCACTGGGGCTGCCCAACTTCCCTGTCTTTGGAGCAGTAGTAGATTGCTGATCCTGGTGACAATACTAGTTACAGACAGAAGAGGGGTATTTCTTATGGAAAGAAAATGAAAGCCATTGTTGTTGTTGAAAGTAAGATGGTCTACCCACTATATAGCCCAAGGCTGTCTCAGACTCAGTTCCTTCTGCTTCTCCTTCCTGAACACTGGTATTACAGGTGTGTCCTACTACAAATGGTTGAGAATGAAAAGTATTCGTTGGTCCTTCGATTGATCAAGATGTTTTCTCTACATCTCAGCTGAAATGATACATAATGGCTACCAGGTGTGATTGACCAGGGATCTTTTTCATTCATCAGTCATCAATCCATGATAATTGGCTCATGAAATTTTCAGAAATATTAATTTTTATATTGATTTTGCCCAAGAATTTAGTTTTAATGTGAAAAACTATTTAGTTTAGTTGATAAGGGTTTTTTCAACATATACTGCCCTGTTAATATCATTAATGTCACTCTTCTTCTAAAGAATGCAGCCATTAAAGTTTTATGTATATTTATTTTGTGTTAAGTATGGGGCTGAGTATATTTTTAGACTTTAAGGTACTTGATGTCATTAATGATTTAATGAAGTAGAATCTCTCCCACTGTGGTGGTTTAAATATGATTGGCCCATGGCAAATGGCATTATTAGGAAGTATGGCCTTATTGGAATAGGTATGGCCTTGTTGGAGGAAGTGTGTCAAAGTGAAGGCAGGTTTTGAGGTTTTCTAGTACTCAAGTTGTGCCCTGTGTAGAAGAAAGCCCCCCCTTAGCTGCCTGCAGAAGATAGTCTACTTTTCAGTGACTTCAGATCAAGAACTCTCAGCTCCTTCTCTAGCACCACATATGTCTGCCTGCATGCTGCCATGCTTTCTTCAAAGCCCTTTATAACAGTTGCCTTGGTCATGGTGTCTCTTCACAGCAATAAAAGCCAAAGAAGACACTCACTAAGGTAGTCCACATGAAAGAGGTCCAGAATGCTTAACAATATTGATCGAATCCAGTCTTACTCAACCAATATTCCAAGAGAGAATCCCTAACAAATAGAGACAGCCACCGGTGTAAGGAATTAATTTCTCTCCTGTATATCCAAAGTGATATTATTTAGATATCATCCTTGGAAGGATTGAGAGAAGAGTTATTCACATCTCATTTAGTGTTTTGCCAAGTCAGTCTCTAACAAACTAAGAATTATTACAGTAGTTATGTTGAAAATATATTTCCAATATATCCCATAGATGGAGTTGTTAACTTCAGGGCATCTACCTAAAGGGGCACACAAGGGATGATATGGGCAAATGAGTAAATCATATATATGTCTATTGTATAGTTATGGGAGGAATGAGTTTTTCAAATCATAGTCTCAGTTTTATAGCCTGGTACTTTCTGATTAGTTCTTCCAAGAAAGTGGTTATTAGAGCAAATATTCATCACCAATGGGAATGTAGATCTGGGATAATGCAGAAAAATAATTGTGGAAAATGTTTGTGATAGACACAAATTGTTTCTAGAGTTAAACTTATCTTGGCACATATTCAATGATAATATATTGTCCTAAAAGTAAGGCATCTCCAAAATTGACACATTTGGATTCAGACTCTAAGGTGATGATAAATCACCTCAGTGTCTTTGCAGAATCAAGAGTCCAAGTACCAACTTTATGATGATGAGTCTCCCATAGGAGCACAGAGGAATACAATAGCAGCCTAAGGCATAAAAAGAAACTGTCTTTAAGATACTTCCTTAACCCTTTGGTGGTATGCTATACAATATGGGAGTAGAGCTTAGGATGTGAGGTTCAAAACTGAGTCATTTCATTTAGCAGATGTGGAGAAAAGGCATTTATATAACCCCTACGATCTTCAGTTTCTTTCTTCACACACAGTAGCAAACAACTTAGTTTTGCTATGCATGCTATATGTGACATCATTTACTTAATAAACGATGCAGAGAAGAGCAGGAATTACCAAGAATCTGTGAAATCAGATGCTTCAACAATGACGTTACATTTGTTTCCAAGTAAATCCAAACAAATTAATTTGGGTCAGTTTGTAGCACCTTTGGTGTGCTGCTTCCTATGGATAGTATGACTTTAATACTTACCCCTCCAACTCTTTCAAAGTGGTCTCCATCTTTGTCAAAGTCTATCAAGTGTCCATTGAATGTCCAAGTAAACACAATGTCCAGGGAGTGATCATGTGTCACCTGGCATGGAAGAACAATGCTTTCTCCCACAGTGACATCCATGCTGGAAGGGGGAACCATCACCTTTGTTGGGTCTGGAATTGGAAAGGAAACAACAAAGGGTGTGGATGCAGCTCAGTAGTAAAGCAGCCACCCAGCATACATATGTAAAAACATAAATTCAGTCTCCAGTATCATCAAACTCCCTTTAACCCTCCACAAAAACAAGCAAACAACAACACAGTTTATAACTGGGTCTTCAGGTAGTACTATGTCCATTTTTCTGAGGAACCACCAGACTGATTTCCAGAGTGGTTGTATCAGTTTACAACCCCACTAACAGTGGAAAAGTGTTCCTCTTTCTACACATCCTCGCCAGCATCTGTTGTCATCTGAGTTTTGGATCTTGACCAATCTGTCTGGTGTGAGGTGGAATCTCAGAGTTGTTTTGATTTGCATTTCCCTGATGGTTAAGGATATTGAGCACTTCCTTAGATGTTTCTCAGCCATTCGATATTCCTCGATTGAAAACTTTTTGTTTAACTATGTACCCCATTTTTTAATAGGGTTGTTTGATTCTCTGGTGTCTAGCTTTTAGAGTTCTTTGTATACCTTGGATATTAGGCCTCTATCTGATGTGGGGTTGGTAAAGATCTTTTCCCACTCTGTTGGCTGCCGTTTTGTTTTCTTGACAGTGTCTTTACCCTTACAGAGATGCTCCAACATACAACAAAAATACATGCACCACAATGTTCATAGCAGCTCTATTTATAATAGCCAGAAGCTGGAAAGAACCCAGATGTCCTTCAGTAGATGAATGGATACAAAAATTGTGGTACATTTATGCAATGGAGTACTACTCAGCTATGAGAAACAATGACTTAACTAAATTCCTAAGAAAATGGATGCATCTAGAGAATATCATCCTGAGTGAGATAACCCAGTCACAAAAGATCAGACATAATATGCACTCACTGATAATGGGATACTAACCCCAGAAAACTCTGAATACCCCAGAAACAAGTCACAGACTGTGTGGAGTTCAAGAAAAAAAAAAAAGAAAGAAAGAAAAAACAAAATAAAAGAATATATTTTAATTAATATAGAACTGTATCACATCCCCTTCCTTCCCTCCAGCCCCTCCCAGTTTCTCTCCTATCCCCTCAAATTAATAGCCTCTTTTCCTATATTATGGTTCCATATATACATATGTGTATGTATATGTATGCACAAATACTTAATTACAACCTTAAAAAATATATTCGTATACCTTTATGCAAAAATGCTTAAAATCTGTACATTTATCTTTGTTTTTTAAAATAAAGTTTTTCAATAAAAAAGTAAAAAATATCATACTTAATTAGAATCAAGCATTTTTATTTAGCTGTGATATGAGATTCAATTGTTATGTTAATATCATGGTTAACAATGATAAAGTTGGCACATCTTATCTACTTCAGCTAATAATGAAACCTTCCTCAGCCTGCATCCTGGCTGTGTGAATGGGGACTATTAGCAGGAATGTGATGGTCAACACTTTCCTTCTTAAAAAGCATCCACTACTGTGTTAACTAAAAGGCATCTGTAACTTATTGCCTTTGTTTATTGGTTGTTCAAGTTTATGTAAAGAAAGTTTAACAAAATGTAGTATGGTGTATTTTTATCACTCTGATTATATTTGAAAATTTTATTATAAAAATATGTAAACTTTGTTTGAAGTAAAAAATTTCTGAGAATAAAAACAAATACACAACACAGTTTATGTGGCAGTGTAGAACCTAGAACAGAAGGGTGTAGTTGATATGGTGATCTTTTTTTCTTCCTTCCCTACTTTCTTTCTTTCTTTCTTTCTTTCTTTCTTTCTTTCTTTCTTTCTTTCTTTCTTTCTTTCTTTCTTTCCTTGCTCCCTCCCTCCCTCCCTTCCTTTCTTCTTCCTTCCTTTCTTTCTTATTTTATTAAATTAGTTTACTCATTTACATTTCAAATGTTGCTTGCTTCCCAGTCTCCCCTCTGTAGTTCTTCATGCCATCCCTCTCCCCAACCACTTTGCTTCTGAGAAGGTGCTCCTCTACCCACTCACCTACCTACCCCTACTTCACCCTGACCAGCATCTCCCTTCCCTGGGGTATCCAGATTCTACAGAATAAGGCACATCCCCTCCCACTGTGGCCAAACAAGGCAGTCCTATGATACATATATGCTGGGGGCTATGGACTAGCCCATGTATGCTATTTGGTTGGTGGCTTAGTTGGATCTGGTAACTAATAATTATTCTTCCTATGGCCTTGAAATCCTCTACAGCTCCTTCAGTCCTTCCCCTAACTCTCCTTCTCTGATCTCAGTCCAATGCTTGGCTGTATCTGTCTGCATCTGTCAGAGCCAACTGAAAAAATATTTATGCACAGAAAACATTCTAAGAATTTCTGCCGCAGGATGCATACAGTACTGAAACAGTAATCAACTTCTAGCTACAGGAAGGTAATAGCCAGTGACGCCTTAAATGTCCCCTCAAGTGGTAAGCATTACACAGCAAACTTAGGAGAGTAGAGGCAAATGGCCAGACTATTCCCTGACAACATTTGGGTTATCAGCAAAGAGTCTTCACACACAGCTCAATCTATAGGCATTGGAAATTGTGTTTTTTTCTTGATTTAACTTCTCTTCTTTTGTGATGAACAGTGAATACATGGCTTTGTATACCTTATAGCACTGAGCCGCCTTCCCAGCACATTCAGGGATCTCAGGAAGTTTTTTTTTTTTTCTTTTTTTTTTTTTTTTATTAATGAAATCTAATGCCTGTTAACTAAGGACCAGAGGGGTTTCTCACACAAAGGATCATGCTGGCCAAGTTGTAATACTGACAACAGCTAATTCATTAATTTAGTGTTTGTTGCCAATTCATGCTCTGAGCTCTGAAGTAGCAACAATCAATGCAGAGTAAGTCGTGCATGTCCACATACCAGAGAGGTCTCCCTGGGACCAGAGAAGATTAAACTAAGGAGCTTGAAAACCTCATTAGGTCCTTGGTTTTTATCAGTGTTCTTCAGCAGTCTCATTTACTGTGTTATGAATTCTGATGCTTTTGCTTGATTAATTTTCTTAAATTTGAATACAACCTCTGTGCACAAGTAAACAGATGTCTTCTTGTGGAAACAAACTGTCTCGCTTTTTTTGGCTTTAATTCGTCATGATCATGATGGGCCTGTATTTACGACTTTTATTTTGACAAGTCACTCTCACTAGTGTTCTGTGCACAGAACTCTCAGACGCAATTACAACCCATGATGCTGTTTGAATCTGGTCCCTAGTAAGGCTATTGAGTGACAACAGTAAGTAGGACCAACAGCATCCTCCAGCATCCCTCTGTGCTTGTTTCCTGTTTCCACCATGGAGAGCAACAAAGCCGCTTGAGCTATTAAGAGTTCATGGAAATTATTTTATTTTCTGCAGTGTTTTTTTAGATAAACTAACTGCTTTGTCTAAAAGAGTTTAACAACCACAAGGAACAGTTAATCACTAGACAATTAGATAGGGTATGTACATGATAAGACATATCCAAGACATTTTCTCTACTTGCTTGATGATGGTTAAAACGGTATGTGGAATTAAAGATATTGTCTGTTGAGACAAGTGGTTTTGGTTATACAAAAGAGATAGCCATACAGTCATGGTTATTGTAGCATTACCCACAACAACCAGATTATAAAATCATCCCGATGTCCATCAGCAAATGAACAGGGAGGAAATAAAGAAAAGGTATGGAATTTTTTTTCTTCTCTCTTACAACTTTATTTTAAAAAAGAGGGATACATATACAGATTTTTAAAGGCATTTGGCATAACACTATATGAATACATTTTTGTCAGTACTTAATTATTTTAGAGGTTTGATAGCATACATTGAAATTATGCCTAAGGTATGGAGTTTTAATTGGCCATAAAATCAAGATGAAATGACATTATTCAAAGAGAAATGGATAAAAACCAGAAACCAACATGTTAAGTGACATAATCTAGCCTCAGAAAGACAATTATCCACATGTTGTTCCTTGTGTATAAAATTTAGATTTAATAACAGTAATATATAGAAGATTGGGCATGTTGGTGCACTTCTTTAGTCTCAGCAACCAGGAAGCAGAAGCAGGAAGGTCTCTATAAGTTCAAGGTCAGCTTTGTCTACATGGTGAATTCCAGGCAGAGCTATAGTGACCCTCCTCTTTACATATATACATATAATATATTATATGTATATATACATATGTGTATATTCTCAAATATTGTATTTAAATATTATATTCAAACAACATATTGAGAATATATACATATATATATATATATTTATAAAAACTCAAAATATATAACAATATGTGATACACGCACACACACACACACACACACACACACACACACACACACACACACATATATATATATATATATATATATATATATATATATATATATATATAATGACATGTTGTGGAAAGGAAGGGAAGCATTAAAAAGTCAGGGAAGGGCATGAGAGGGTAATAGTGATTAAATATTACCAATTCTCATGATGCACATGTATAAAAATACCACAATAAAATTAATCGTTTTACAGTGAATATACACTATTTAAAAACGATTATCCTTTGAGAAAATAATTCCATTTAAAACTGTTAATGTGTCTTTCCATGAGTACAGGCATGCACATACTTCGTGCACATACAGAGGTAAAAGGGTTACTCTGTGTGCCGGTCCTTGCTCTCTGCCCTGCTTGATACAGAGCCCTTTGTTGTTCATCTGCACACATCTGCATGGCTGGCTGGGGAGCCTCTGAGATGTCTTTTATCTTCACACCCTGTCACATGGTAGGAATTCTGGAACTACAGATACAGAACACATATACAGATTTATGTGTGTTCTGTTACTTGAGTTGAGATTCTCATATTTGCAAAAAAAAAAAAAAAGAAAAAAACCCCAAAAAAACAAAAACAAAAAAAAACAAAACAAAAACAATTCACCCACTGAGCCATCTCCTCAAGCCAAATGAGTCTAGTTTTGATGTTGTTTTCTGCATATCATGTCTTCCACTTTGCTTTAGAATTTCTCTTCACATCAATGTTAATGCTAAGATATTATCTTAGTGCTTATTAAGGAAGTGTGTGTGTGTGTGTGTTTGTGTGTGTTTGTGTGTGTGTGTATGAGTGTGTATGTATGTGTGTGTATGAGTGTGTATGTATGTGTGTGTGTGTGATTGTATGTGTGTGAGTATGTGTGATTGTGTGTGTGCTTACTCATTGTGACTCACTTGTGAGCAAATTTCCTAATTTGATGGTTGTGATGATTTGGTTTGTTAGCACTGTGTCTTTTCTTTTTATATTTTTATTTCTTTTTTAGAAGGGAGCTTTAAAAAGTATGGGACTCTTTAAAGGCTTGCAACTTGCCAAAGAGCTAATAGCTAGTTTACTTTTAATGACGTAAGGGAAAATGTACAGAGAACTGCTTTTAATAGTAGCTAAATGCCACAGCGAAATCTTTTGATAAATGATGATAATAATCCTGGGGGTCACATGCTTGTGGGTAATCTTCAGCACTCTGCAGTTGGCCCCTATTCTTCAATAAAAGTAAAATCAATGCTGGATAAACTAATTTATCAGTTCTTGGTTAGATGTGTATCAAAAAGGATGCCCTAAATATTAAATGAACATCAAGAATCTCAGTGACTCTGGCTGTATCATGTTTTTATTTTCTTTTTTTTTTTTTTTAATCTGGAAGGAAACTTAACTTGGATAATAGCAAAAAGCTACACTTTTGGAAATTAGCAACCCCACGATGTATTATTGGCAGTGTACTAAGACAAGATGAATATTTCAGTATGTGAGGTATCCATGTAACTGCCAAGGAAAGCTAATGCAATCTTAGGCTGCACTCATTGCTTGTGTTATTTCAATTTGAGGAGGTAATAATCCAGCTGCATTTTGCATTAGTCTGGGCACAGCTAACCACTACTGTCTTTTGGATTCACTGGCAGATTAGTGCACCTGCACTATTGAAAGACCTAATACATTTAAACAGTAAATCACCAAGAGTGTTCAGTACAAGAAACAGATATCAAGAGAGGTGTGATAGTAGCTTTCAAACCCATGATTGGTTTACAAGCAGAAGCTTAGTTGTCTATTTTGTATTTGCCCACAGTAGAAAGGAAAGAGCAACAGCACTATTCTAGTTCTGCATAAAGAAGGGCTTTCAAATTATTGGATTTTTCTAACAGGAAAGTGGGTTTCCTGTGTGCATCATGAATCTTCTTTTAGAAAGGTATTCAAATAGATAGAAGGACATCAGAAATGGATGTTGATGTGTAGTGAAGCTGCACAAGGTCTGTTGTATCTCATACTTTCTGGTTTTCTCCTTCCATAAGCACCAACTACACAATGGTGTCTGCTTGGCTTCCCCACCTTTACCACTTTCCTGTGTGTGACTGATGGGTAGTTTGTGGGAAGGTATTCTGTGTTTATACAGAAAATTCCTGCCTATAGCAATTTCTTCTATGATGGCTGTTAAATTATGTACATATACCAGGTAACATTCTCCTCTAGGGAAAAGCATTCTTGTCTTTCTGATGTGATCTCTCTGTTCCATCACAGATATCGACAACAAGTCAGGATTTCTTTTATTCAACAGTTTATAGGGTATTTCTCTCATGGTTTTAATGCTTAAAAACTCACCATTTTGGCTAATGGAATCCTTTGAGGTTGGGAGGTCTCTATTCTGTTGGCATTTTATCACTCAACGTTTTGTTACATTCTGTTCCTAAAGGATGTTCTAGACCTTTCATTTATGATTGTTCAATGCACAAACACACACATAAACATAGAAGAGGAGAGAGGGGGGAGGAAGGGAGAGAGAGGGGAGGGAGGGAAGGAAGGAGGGAGGGAGGGAGGGAGGGAAGGAGGGAGGGAGAGAGAGAGAGAGAGAGAGAGAGAGAGAGAGAGAGAGAGAGAGAAAGGGAGGAAAAGAGATAGATAGATAGATAGATAGATAGATAGATAGATAGATAGATAGATAAAGAGAGAGGGAGGGAGGGGGAGGGAGGGAGGGAGGAAGAAAGAAAGGGAAAGAGAGAGAGGGAGAAAGAGGGAGAAAGAGAGGAAAAGAGAGAGGGAGAGAGAGGGGGGAAGGGAGGGAGGGAGAGACAGGAAGATACAGGGAGAGAGGGAGAGAATGAGGGTTAAAGTTTATTTTTCAGCTAGGCTGTGATGGGTAACCGGCACATACACATGTGGGCATATCCAGTATTGCTCTCTGACATGTGTGGTGGGGATTGAAATCATGTCCTTATGCTTTCACAGCACGTGCTCCCCAGCGCTAGGCTTATCTTACTTTTCCTGTTTTATATCCCCAGAATCAATCACATCTCCAAGGAACTCTGGTGTTTTTAAGTTGAATATATTTTTGAGAAACTCAGTTAGCAACACTCAACATGTTTATAGTTACTGACGTCATCTTACACAATGCCCCCCCACATGCCCTCTCCACATACATACACAAGTGCACACATATAAGTATTTATAGCTTTAAACATATCCTATTCTACAAACAATTCTTTATCCTCTTGTTTCTTTTGTGTGTTGTCCTTAATATTATTAACCCCTCAACCTTGCTCTCTACCTTTTCTACAACATTCTGCATATATCCATGACCAGTTTTTGTCCTAGATTCTGGGCCCACAGGCTCACTAGTCCACAAAATTCTCCAACCCATCTGATCATCCTTAATGGTAAAGCATTCTGACTTTTTTTTTTTTTTTTTTTTTTTTATGTACTAGGAAAGGAAAAGAAGGGAAGGCTGCTTAGTTTAAATATTATTTAGCATAAAATATTCAAAACACATCATATCAGGGGTTAAAAAAATGGCTCATCTGCTAGTGTGCTTGCTCCACAAGTATGAGGACTATTATTTGGATCCACAATATCCACATATAGTTAGGTGGGGGGAGCAGCTCCATGACTTTCAACATACAAAGATGAGGATCCTTGAAGCAAGTTAACTAGTCAGACTAGCTATATCAGCAAGTGCTGGGTTAAACTGAAAGACCCTACCTCAGATAATAAGGTGGAGAATAACCAAAGGAAATTCTCAATATCAATCTGGAGCCTTAATACACACATGCACACATGTGTTCTTGCAAACATGTGCATCCATGCACTTGAGAACATGCATAATGCGTGAATGCATGTTTATACACATCCACATAAGAAGGAAAATAGAATAAAATATACCACCAAACACTAAAACTTAAAACATAGTTAATTCTAATTGGAGAGTAGGTACCATTTAAAAACTGACCTTTAACAATACATATAATAAAGAATAAACAGAATTAACTATTCCACTAAATTTTTTGAGTTCATGAAAATTATTATATTTTAATTTTAGTCTTCTAATTATGTAAGTTTGAAATATGTAGTGCAATAATTTGTATGTATTCATAAATATATTAACTCACTAGTTTACTCATGTAAATTAATATATCTCATAATTTAAATTTTTATTTTTAATGACAATACCTATACTCAAAATTATATACTACTAAAGGAAATTTAAGTATTATGTAGAACTATGTGTATGAGCCTTGCACTCCCCAGAATGTATGAGACTGGATACTATGTGACGTGAGACTAAAATAGCCTTAAGTTTTACATCTCATGAATAAAAATGAATTTACGATGTGGTTGGTATTCAAAATGCTTATTTGTATTTTACTAAAAGAAAGCATTGTTATGATCTATAAATGAATAGCAAATGTAACACACATTAAATGTATTATAAATAAAATTTTCGAGCTCAAAATATTCATTAACCTAAATTTTTGGGGTGTCTAATTTTTCCTAGATCAAATACATTAATTAGATTTGTATAATACTTCAGAAGTGAAGGTATATTTATGACTCTTGATTATGAACTCAGCATGTAAAACAACACAAAGGCTTTGTAAAATCTAATTTCCAGCTTCCCCAATATATCAATAACCTTAAAAGTCTTCAGTACTCCCTTAGAGTAATCACTGGGGACATTCTGCCCACTTTAATATATCCTTTGATATCTTCAATAAATTATTGTTATTTTTCTTTACACTTGCTTATTCATCTTTTCCCAAAGTCAATTCTTGATGTACTTTTTTCTTACTGATTTTATTGGATATATTTTATTTATATTTAAAATGTTATCCCCTTTTCTGGATTCCCCTACATGTCCCCTATTCCATCCTTTTGGCCCCTGCTTCTTTGAGGCTGTTCACCCACCCACCCAACCACTCCATGTCCTCAACCTGACATTCCCCTGCACTGGGGCATTGAACCTTGGCAGGGCCAAGGGCTTTTCTTCCCATTGATGCCCAACAAGGCCATCTTCTGCTACATAAGCAGCTGGAGCCATGGGTTCCTCCATGTGTACTTCTTGGATAGTGGTTTAATCACTGGGAGCTCTAGTTGGTTGGTATTGTTGTTCTTATGGGGTTGCAAACTCCTTCAACTCCTTCAATTCTTTCTCTAACTCCACCATTAAGGACCCTGCTCTCAGTTCTATGGCTGACTGTGAGCATCCAACTTTGTATTTGTCAGGCTTTGGCAGAGCTTTTCAGGAGAAAGCTATATCAGGCTCCTGTTAGCATGTACTTCTTGGCATCAGCAGTATTGTCTGGATTTGGTCGCTGTATATGGGCTAGATTCCCAGGTGGGACAGTCTCTGAATAGCCTTTCCTTCAGTCTCTGCTCCATACTTTGTCTCCATATTTTCTCCTAAGAATATTTTTGTTTCCCTTCTAAGAAGAACTGAAGCATCTGCACTTTGGTCTTCCTTCTTCTTGAGCTTCATGTGGTCTGTGAATTGTATCTTGGGTATTCTGAGCTTTTGGACTATTATCCACTTACCAGTGAGTGTATACCATGGGTGGGTTTTTTTGTTTGTTTGTTTGTTTTGTTTTTTTGTGATTGGGTTACTCATGCAGGATGATATTTTCTAGATTCATCCTATTTGCCTAAGAATTTCATGATCATTGTTTTTAATAGCTGAGTTGTACTTCTTTGGCAGCTATTTCAATCTGAGCAAAGCCAACCTACAAATCTAGATGACCTTCATTCAGCATGTAGTAACTAATTAAAGACTCCTTTAGAGTGATGCTCTCTCAGCTCTGCCTGTCTCCAACAGTGGCTCCATTCCTCCCAAACCATAAGCATCAAAAGTACAGAAATAAGGCAAGCCAATTTAAATCACAGAGGAGCTTCCCTAGAACCAGAATGAAAGAAAATTTGAAGATTAGGATTGCCCTCATTTGCATGGTAGTTATTGCAGGGACCAGGGGAGGGGAAGTGTAGGAAGCTGTTCTACCAGTCTCTCTTTAACCTAGTGACCTACAGAAGGCAGCAGTATGTAAACCCTTTCCGGAATCCAGGTGTTTAACTGGTGTCTTGATTTTTTGAGCAATGTGATAAATGTCATAAAAGAAAACACCTCAATCATCCCGAGTAAAAACTGGAGGCTTCTTTGGAAAGCAATTTATAAATCACCTCTAAGAGAATCCTTATGGTCTATTATCAAGGAGCTGAGAGAATAAATACAAAAGAGAGCTGTTTAATAGAGTTACTGACAGGAATAGAAGTGTTACAAGCCAACCGAGGGTGGCAAGTTTGTTGTTCAGCAATCACTCTTGTGATTATCAAGGTCAGTGATAACCTCGGTAATTTTCCTGGTTCCGACATGTAACAGAGAGTGCCTCCTTAGTTACAAGAAATTTTCAAATAACACCCCAACACAGTTGATTGTCTCTCAAGTCTTGGCTCAACTACTGGTATTAAGTTGTTGGTTTTTAAGAACGAGTTAGAACATGTCTAAAAATCATTCGTACTCCACCCACTTACGCTTATTCTTGCATGCCACCAAGGAAAGCAAACCTCTTGGTTTTAGATTTGCACAGTGTTGGAATCTCTCTCCTGGGATACCTTTCTAAATGCAAAGAATTTTCTGAAAGTGTCCAAGCTTCTACAATCAATAAGAATACGCTTAAATCAGATTTGCAAGTATGGAACCAGAAGTTGGGTGGAGAATTGGCTAAATTTATCATCTCAGTTTGACATTTTCATTTTGAAGCTTCCTTTATGGTTTAAAAGAAATGACAATCTAAAAGGATTGCCAAAAATGCTTCTCAATGGCAAATTAAATAAGGAACATCTTTAAGTTAAAGTATAATTAGAACCACTTCATGACATCCCTTCAATTGTAATGGACATTAAAAAATGATTCATACACATTGACATCAAGTAATGATTAGATTGTTTTTTTCTGTTCATGAAGGAGTTTCTGTTCAGAAAATGTATCTTTCACTGACTACACATGAGTAATTCCCTCATGAGTCACCGGGCAAAGGGGTCTCCAAGGAGTCTCATTACTGTCAATGAGATAGAATGAGTCACAACATAAGCAACACAAAAGTAAAGCACAATAAGGTCTTTGCTGATTAAAGAAATACAATCTTGCTTTTGAGGGGCATTTGCTGCATCGCATCTACTCACACGAAACAGGAGAGCACTTTGCTAGACTCCACAGGAAATGGCAGGTATTTCTTGAGACAATAACAATGAATTTGAAGACAAAGCTTTTGGCTTGCCTACAAGCAAAGTAACACTTGAGCACCCATGCTTCACACACAGGCTTCAGTGTAAAGGAACGATTAATATCTCAGACAGTAGATGGTGCTACAGCCTCACAGAATGAGTGCATGGCCCTCACATCTGTTTAGCCTGCCCCTGTCAGCAATTTTCTGCTTGTTTTTAGTTTCTGCAGTTTAAGGTCTCAGGAAAAGAGGTGGTAACACTTCCATTCAAAAGCACATGTCAGTGTGTGCTTATAGAAATGAGAAGAGGACAGTGAGGAACTCACAGAGCTCAAGATGGAGGCTATTAATTCCCTGGTGGGCATTAGTAGCTGGCTTTCGTTTATTTGGCATGGTGAGATTGATTCCTAAAGCTTCCTGCTACACAGAATCCTGACCAGACCAACACCACCCCAGCAGTCACGTCCACTCCAGTGAGTTTATCTTGGGGGCTTGTCTGTAATTCTCAATGAATCTTATTCTGGGATCTTATCAAAAGAAATCAGCTATTAACAGCTCCTCAGCTCCTGGGGGTAGCTGGAATGGCCCTTCTGGATGCATGCTGGACAAGGGATCATGGACTGTGCTTATCAGACTCTCCTTCCTGTTGTGCTCTCTGCTTTAGAGCAGACACTGTGTATGCTTTCTAGAAACTTGATGGAGAATGGAAATCAGTAGATTTCTTGGTTAAGGCTCTGTAATGTTCTAAATTTTGAGAAGATGCCAATTACTGTGAAATGCTCTTGTAAGCCTGGGCAACTCTCTGGAGTAGGTTTGTGGGTCACTGCACAAGAGTATAGGTGCCCACACCAGAAGAAGAGGAAGTTTTCTTTTCATTGAGAATTACTGACCCAAAAAGAAAACAAAATCAATGGAAGGTCAGAGCAGTACAAAGCAACTTAATTCAGTTTCTTTTCTGAGCGATGTTACAACTTTTCATGTTTTTAAAATTAGGTGGAGGAGACATAAAGATCTGAAGATATGTCAAACATTTAAAAGTTTCCATTTAATAAATATAAAGGATAGTAGAAGGGGAGGAGCAGCAAGAAAGCTGGCTGAAAAGATGCAGAGACACAGACACTGACCACACAGACATGGAGAAAGAGCACGGGGCCTTCTACCACAAACACACCAAACACAGTACACTCATAGTAAAGGACAGTCACAAGAGGGAGATAGGTAGGCAATAGTTAGTCAGAAAAACAGGAACAGGCTGTCTCTTATGGAGCAGAATTCCATTTATTGGCCTTTGAGATATTAAAATAGAAAAACATAAAACAGTTTATGAGAAATAACTCCCAACCATGCTCATGGAAGCAACCTTAATTAAACTCAGTGGGTTATTCTCACATAAAAATCAAATCAAAATGGGGCTGGGAAGATGAGTGAGCAGGTAAAGGCATTGAACAGCAAGCCTGGTGACCTGAGTTTATCCCCAGAATTCACATGGCAGAAGGAGAAAACTGACTTCCTCAGGCTGTCCTTTGAATTTTTGATTTCCACACTCATTTCCGGGTTAGCATGGATGTACACATAGAGAAAGACACATACTCACAGGCACAGGCACACATACACACACACAGAAATAAATGAATGAAATAATTTTAATCTATCTAAACAAAGCAAAAGACATAAAAGTAAGAGGGGACTTCTGGGAAGAATGGGTTCAGTAGAAGAGGGCTGGGTATAAAAGGGGTGCTGAGTGGTAAAATTGGAAAAGTGCATTAAGTCACTAATTCTATCAAGATGATTGCCTGGAATTTAAGTTAGAGGTCAGCCTTGACCCAAATATCCTAGATTCCAATTCTACATTTAGATCGTTTATAAAGACAGATAGTCTTTGCTGTTGTGATAAATGAAACACTCCAATTACTGAGCAGAGGTTAAAAAAAAAAGTAGATCACATTAGCAAGACAGCTATTAAAGGGCAGAAGATATCGCTGTGACCAGGTCTTCATTAACTGAAAACATATAACTTTCTCATTTCAGAAACATGCTATTTACTTAAATTCATACAAAGAAAACTTTTGAAGGTTCATAAATGTAAATGTATACACATGTGTGTATGCATTTAAATATGTACATTTATTGATACATCTTAGCAGGAAGGCAACTACATACTTAAATTCCCCACTAGAACTCAACAGTTTATCATTGGTAGGGAAGACAGTAAGGACAAAACTACAGCTTAAATTCTAACAAATGTGTACACATTATTTATCTAATTGATGTCGGATCTCTGGATGGATTCCCTGGGATGCAGTGAAAAAAAAAAGTGACTAAGACTTTGCCAATTGACTATATTTTCTGATAAACCAATACCCACAGAAATATAGGTAAGAAAATCCAACTCACTCTTTAGATCATTCATAATATATTTGTTATGCAGGCCCGATGTGCAAGTTGTATGGGTCTACTTACAGGATGCTCTCCAATTTATAAAACCCTTCCATTTCTCTTCTGCAAGAACAATAATCTTTTGTCACCATAGCAGGACTAGCTCCTTTTCCTGGCCCCAGTGGGACTCATTCATTCCAGGTTATAAGGTACTACAAGAACCAGCAGGACGCTCTGCCATGGTGGAGACTCCCAGAAAACACATGGAGAGCTAGACTTCCTTTCCTGGAAACAATGCCAGAGCTCATTCAGACATGGTAGTTGGTGGTTAGACTTCCACAGGCAAAAGTTTTTTTTTTTTTTTTTTTTTAAAGATGCATGGGGATTGACTCTAGCTTTTCTAAAAGTATCACAAAGAACTGTATTAAACTCATAGCCTCATGTCTAAGACCCTAGTTTGTCAACTCTGGGAAAACAGCAATGGTGTAGCAATCACCACATTAGAAGTCAGTTGGCATCTCTGATCTGCAGCTTTCCAGGTGATTTCATTTGGCACTGTAGGAGGGACTATAGAATTTTTATGAATCATTGTGTGAATCAATGGATTTTGATTTGCTTCATAAACCCTGCTACATGGTATGAGATACACATGATAGTATTAGTACTGGTACCAAAGATTTGCCTGGGAAGAAATGGAAACATCGTTTTGAGAGTTAGAAGAGGGTGATGTCTAAGGAAAAGAGTTCTGTTATAAGTCATAGTTCCAAGGGAGCTGCTGGCTGCTTAGTAAAACCCAGCAAAGATGACAAAATAATTTCTGGTTCAAGCATGAATGCTCAAGTATAGGAGTTTATGTGCAATTGCCAGATGCTTCAAGCTAGCCACTAAATCCAAAGACACTTCATGTGCCAGCAACATTCTGGCATTTCAAGCCAGAGGGCTGCATAAATGTACATTTCAACAGGAAGAGATGTCATGGGAAAATAACTCAAAAGAAGTAACTGAGAAACCGGTGAGAAAGGCTATGGACTCGAAAAGACTCTAAAACACTGGCAAGAGAAGGAAGTAAAAATCTGAGTGCAGACTGGAACCAGACAGATGGCTCAGGAGGAACAGCTCTTGCTCTGCAAACATGAGGATCAGTTTGATTTTCTCATCATAAAAGGTGGGGTGGGATGGGAACCTCCCTGCAATCCTAGAGGTTTGAGGTACAGTGGAACCTTGGAGCAAGCTGGCTGGCTAGACTAGCCAATCAGTGAGCTCTGCGCTCAGAGAACATCCTGTCTTTGGAAACAGAGAGGAGAGTGATGAATGGTGACATCCACTGTCAATGTTTGACCTCTGCATGCACACTCACATACATGTCATGTGTTACATGAACATGCATATGCATACATACATGTGTACAACTCAGGCAAAAGGATAAAAAGAAAGCATGGAAGCTTTTAAAAGATGGTGGTCAAAAGGAATAACCCTGCTGTTTGTGTTTTCTAAAGATCATTCACCTAGGGGCAGGAAGAGGTTACATTCATTTATGACTTCTTGGAAACACGATAATCCTTTGTCTCTGAGCAGAATCTTTAATGCGTGCATTCAAAACAAATTGCTTAATGTTTCCCTTTATTACCCTCAGCAAGAGTTAAAGCTGCAGGGTGCATTTGAAGATGCTCTGGAAATGTGTATGCTAAATAGTTTTCTTATTTGTTGTGTGGTTACCTGGTAGATCATTTCCATGCAAAGAAAGAAAAAAATGAACAAGAAGATTTCTTACTGTTGTCTAGTTCCCATGGGCTGAAATTGTCATTGTTATGCTATTAGGTTATCTATCATTGTTAGGTTCAAAGTCATAGTAAAAAATCATCATGAGCTTCATATACATCATCCCACTTGTCTGCATAACAGCCTACAAGTCATGTGTTTATCATGTGCCACGATCTCAACCACATGACTGCATCCAAGACCTCACTAAACTATGGGCATCATGAGGGTAGAAAACACACCTCTATCACTCAGTATACATTACATTAATATTTCATAGTGGCTGTCACAACAGGTATCTGAATATCCAAAATGAGCAGGGCTGGTGAATGGCCCAGTAGGTAAAGAGCTCATCATGTAAGCAAAAAGACACGGGGTTGAAGCTCCAGAATGTGAATCACCTGTGATCACAACACTCCCATGGAAACAGGAGAGACAGACACAAGACAACAGCTGGAAGGCAACAATCCTGTGATGGTTAGTAGTAATAATGAGACCCTGCTTCGAACAAGGCAAAAAGAAACAGGCAACACTGCTTACCCTGAGCTCTAGACACATACTGTGGATGTACTCACACATACATATACACGCTCATATCACACACAGAGACATCTCTGTCTCTCTCTGTCTCTCTCTGTCTCTGTCTCTGTCTCTGTCTGTCTCTCTCTCTCTCTCTCTCTCTCTCTCTCTCTCTCACACACACACACACACACACACACACAATGGAAACAGAAGATGAAACAGTAAAACACAAGGCAGTTTTACTTTTCAGGCTATGACATAGATTTCAATATCATCACCATTTCCAACAGGTCACACAACTAATTAGAAGGAGAAAACAAGTACTGGTTCCCACCTCTGGTTGACTCTGCAGGCCTGTAAGTTACTGATTTCTATTTCAATATGCCTACAGTTCACTGCTCACTTTAATTTGCTGTGAAAGAGGCACTTGGGCTGCTGCCAATGCACAGGTATAAATGAGCTCTGCCTAATTCTCTTCTGACTCTGAAAGACTGTGGCATGATGTGTTCAAAGCAGAGATACTCTTTTCTGGAGTTAAGACATAAGAAGGTAGAGGAAGAAATAGGAACATGGTGGTGTTTAAAGTGATATTGATAGGAAACATCCACGAGCAAAATCATACAAAGTCACTTCAGAAAGCTACTCCAGGAAGGCAGGAAAGGAACAATAAACATATGTCCCCAAATAATGTAACAGCTTGACAGGAGACAAAAACAAGTGTCTCTAAGATAATAAATATTAGAAAATTAGAATACTTAAATGGAAGTTTAGGGGTTAGAGGTGAAGACCTTGGACAATAGAATCAGAATTCCCAAATTAATTTGCATATATGTCACTTACCATGTTGACCATAGGGAAGTTAAATATTTTCTGAGTACAGCAGCTTCCCCTGGATTTAATTGAAATAGCAATACATCTCCCATAGTTGGAGAATTGATGGATTAATTTATGACATGTTTTGGGAGTAATTCTTGATGCTTAATAAGCACTCAGCATGTGCTAGCCTGCCTTTATTCCTTGAGACTTTCCTAATACATGTAACATATTTTGACCAAGTTTACCCCCTTATTCCCTTCCCTTCAATTCCTTCCTTGTCCTCCCCACTATTTCCCCTCTCAACTTCATGTACTCTTTTAAAAAATAAATTCATTGAGCCTATTTAGTGCTGCCAATCTATGCATGTCCTTTGGATCATCTACTGTGGGGTGTGGAACCCATCCTGGGCAGCATCACTGAAGAACAGCAACTCTCCCTTTTGGAGAAGCCATTAATTGTCAATAGATATTCAATGAGGAGAAGGAATTAATGAGTCTCTAGATCATCCATGCTGGGATATTAGAAAGCTTGATTCTTTGCAGGTTTTGTGCATTCAGTCATAGCTACTTTGGATTCATGTGTGCAGTAGCCATGGCATGAAGGGAAACAGTTTTTTTTTTCTTTCTTTTTTTAGTCGTAACCATCTACTATCTCTGTCTCTTACCATGCCTTTCCTTCTTCTAAGAGGATCTCCGAGTCTCAAGTCTCAGGGGTAGGGATATATATATATAAAAAGTTCGAGATGAGAACGCCCTATTTTCTGTACTCTGACTGCTGTAAGTCTCTATATTAATTGCCACCTACTACAGAAAGAAAATTCTTTAATCATGACTGAGAGATACATTAATTTTATAGAAATAAATACTTAAGAGGCACTTTCATATTATGTTAATTTAGTGGAATAAAAGCAGGAGGTTCTTTTTTAGGGTCTATGATTTACTCAGTCATAGGTTCTTGTCCCAATTAACAGTGCCAGACATGACTTCTATTTGTGGAACAAGCCTTCAATCCAAGCAGAGGGCAATTGGTTGCTCCCATAACATTTGTGTCACTATTTTACCAAAGTGCATATCTGTACCATTTAGGGTTCATAGCTGAGTTAGATCAATAGAATCTTTTTTCCTACAGTATGTGCTATCTTGAAGAAGGTAGCCAAATCAGATATGCTGTCACATAAAGCTTAAAATAGATGTGGAAATTCTTACAATAGCCATAATATTCTATGTCATCTCACATGATAGCTCATTGAAGACATAATTTCCATGGGGAAGAATAATTTTTTGTTTGCAACAATAGATACTCATGTCATTTAGATCCACACGGAAAACTTATATGTAAAGTCTAATCATCAAAGATTCTAGATTTCAGACCGAATTCTACTCTTAGAAACTACAAGTCCAAGAAATAAAGAAAACAAAAAAAAAATATTTACAAAACAAGAAGACTTTGACTATTTCCATGTTGCGTTTTGTTTTGCATGTACTTTACGCTCATTGTAACTATTAGGTTTTCAATGCATACTGTCAAGCCCTTGAAAAAAATCAAGTACTGACTAAAAAATATATTCACATAGTTTTATGTAAAAATTATTTTAATATCTGAGAAAACAGTACTGTTTAAAATCTGTACAATTATCTTTGTTTTGTAAAATAAAGTCGTTTTAAAAAATAAAAAAAGAAAAGAAACTACAAGTAGTTACAAAAAATTAAAATTTTGACTCAAAATATCTAGATACACTTTTTGATTCTGCTGTTTACTAGTTTTCTGATTCTAAATAAGACCTTTGGCCTAAAAGTTATTTATTTATTTGTTTGTTTATTAATTTATTTATTTGTGATGTGTATGTGTATGTACTTGCCAAGTGGGCACTTGTGAAGTTCAGAGTTTGGTATCAGGATACTTTTATTAATCATGTCTTAACTGTAGTTTTTGAGACAGTCCATATCTAACGAGAAGCTCACCAATTTGGCTAGGCTGGCTAGCCTCCTCCCATACTATAACACTGAGGTTGCTGTCGTGTCCCAATCATACCTGGCTTTATTGGAGTGCTCGTAATATAAGCTCAGGCTAGTTGTACAGTGTGTTTTTTACTCACTGAGTCATCTTCTTCATCTCTATCTAATTTGTTTTTAATCAGAATAGCTTTGTGGTTCCATACAATATGATGTGACTTAAGTTCTTAAAGTTGGTGCTCATGATTATAACAATCATGAGCGTCATCCTCAATTACCAGCCCTGTCACCACTAAACACATCTGGGATTGTGTCCAAGTATTGTAAGTCCACAAAATTTCAGATGTATGGAACATCTACAAACACACAAGAATCAGAGAGGAGAGCAAATAAAACTTACTTAGAGAAGAATATATACCTATGTATGTCTCCTAAGAAATATCATGTACTTCTAACTTGTAACTAAGTCTACTTCAACTTTACAAGAAAACTAAAAAATAGAACTGACAACTATTAGTACTGATAATAATCCTCAAAAAATTGCTTCTAATGAATCAATGAACCATGAAGACACTGTCATTGTACGTGAAGATTTCCTTGCCAGGACAATGTACAACAACTCGATAAACAGTACAGGTATCTCCATGCTCATTTGCCAGGGCAACACACCAAGTATAAAGACAGCACCAGAATGATATCAAGTCAAAGGATTATTGTGCTTGTTGAAGCCACATCTCAGACTTCCATTAGTTCTCTGGACATCATCAGACGCTGTGAAAAATGCTGAAGACAGGAAAATATGACCCTGAACCAAGAAGATTAATAGCCGGTGAATAACTAAACTAGCTCACTGATCATTTGCTATGCTGATTTCTACAGCTATCCTAAAGGATTATTTGAGTAGTTTATTGGGCACAGCCAAAAATAGACTTTATTGAGGGACATGAAAGTTCATAGCATACATTAATTGAGTGGCATATTTGGCTTTGCAGCACAGACTCTTTTCAAATCATTATTTTTTCTTCTATCGTTTTCTGTTTTATAATTCTCCAGAATTGCTCAAAGACAAAGGGCTGCTTTGGGGAACATCAGCACAAATTCCTAAATGTATTGTAAGACTGGTCATTACACAGGAGCACCTGAGGCATGCTGCTGGTCTGCTGGTCTTAGTGCCATAATAAGACACCTGAGAGGGGGTGGTGAGGCAACAGCCTTCAGGTAGGCAACCCATTCTTTAATAGCAGCTGGAAGACTTCAAGATCTATGTTCCAGCACATGCATGTATTTACATAATGCTAAGCACAGATTCCTATTTCTCATCATGTTAGTAGTGTATGACACTTAGGCCCCATCTGTTTCTTTTACACAATTAGTTCAAGAACTCAATAGGTATATAGATAACCAAAAACCGTAAGACCTGAAAGATAAAAACTGCAGGTGAGCCACAGGAGGCTTAAGTTCAGAGGGCCTTTCTCTTTTCTTTCTTTCTTTCTTTCTTTCTTTCTTTCTTTCTTTCTTTCTTTCTTTCTTTCTTCCTTTTCTTTCTTTCTTTCTTTCATTTCTTAAATTAAATACTCTCTGTATTTACATTTGAAATGTTATACCTTTCCCCTGCCCTACTCCCCTCCCCCTCCATTTGCACTCCGTCCTAATCACCCTCTCCATCCCATTGCCTTGGCATTTCCCTACATTGGGAAAATGTGCCCTCTCTGGACAAAAGTTCTCTTCTCACATTGATGCCAGACACTGGTATCTTCAGTTACATATGCAACTAGAACAACAAGTATCTCAATGTGTGCTCAAAGGCTGGTGTTTTAGTCCATTGAAGTTTTGAAGGGCTTGGTTGGTTGATAATGTTGTTCTTCCCATGAGGTTGCAACCCCTTTCAGTTCCTTCAGTCCTTTCTTTAGCACCTTCACTTGGGTCCCTGTGTTCAGTCTAATGGTTAGCTGCAAGCATGCTCAGCTGTATCTATATGACTCTGACAGAGTCCCTGAGGAGACATCCATATCTGGCTCCTGCCAGTAAGTACTTCTTGGTATCAGCAATAGTGCCTGGATTTGGTGGCTGCACATGTGGTTGATCCCTGGGTGAGGCAGCCTCAGAGGACCTTTCTTATTCATGCTATGTGGTTCATCAGAAATGACCTGGAGTAATTTATGCATTTGGAAGATTTTAAAAGGCTAGAATAATGACAAAGGAATAAAAATAATTACAAGGAATATGTGTAAGCACTGTGCTGGCTTCCTTCCATGTTATCTTGTTCCCCTTTCTATTAACTCTATTAGGGAGTCATTTAACACATCTTTAAATAGTTGTAAAGTTCTTTTTTTTAAGCCATAAGTCTAGAAGGTGGAAAGAATGATTGAAAGGCATTCTTATTAAAATTGGGAATGTGGGGGTACAATTAGATGGCTAATGAACAAGATTCCGTGGATCTTAAGCTGACAATGGGAAAGGTAGGCAGGAAAGAAGTCCAGCTTTATACAACATCCTCTCCAAATCTCCAAAGAGGTTTTCTAGAACTGCACCAGCAGAACCCTGATTGACTGATGGTGTTAGAAGCAGCTGGGCCTGCAAAATCCACATTATCCCACATAGTCCAGTAACTAGCATTCCCCACCTCTGAAATATGCTTTGATTTTACTTTCTAAGTAGATAATATGCAAGAGCTTCTCTGAACCAGAGGATGGCAGGTCAAATTTAGTGTAGTAAACATATAGTGACTGTCCATATAACAGAATGCTAAGATTCTTTGTCTGTTGCTCAATATAATTTTCAAAGAGACTTCTGTCCTCCAAAGAGAAGGAAAACTGAATAGTATTTCCAAGAAGCAATAGCCAAAGAGAGAAACTGAAAAAAAAATTTGATAAGGCTGAAGGAATTTCCAAGGAAATGATTTAGTCACATTGAACTCATATACACTCAACTTTTATCCATAGGTCATATGTTAATGAATAGAAACATCTTTAGATATCTCTACAAGAATACTGGAGTTTGGAGGACAGTGGAACAACACCTCTAAAATGCACAGGGAAATTCGCTTCTACCCTAGAAGTCTAGTTCCAGATAAACTGCTTTCCAGCATGAGAGAAAAGTCAAAACATTTCAAGAGAAGCAAATTACTTTTCAGAAAGGTGTTATGAGAGATACTTAAAGAAATGAAGAAATAAATCTGGGTAGGGGCAGTAGGAGAAGAAGGAGAAGAAGGAAGGAAGAAGGAAAGAGGAAGGAGGAAGAAGGAAGAAAGGGGATGAGGAGGAAGAGGAAGAAGGAGATATTTACAATTTTCAGGAGGATGGTAAAGTAACAACCTGAAAAGGTCTGCTAGTTGTATTTTCTGTTACTGTGATAAAATACCTTGACAAAAGTAACGGAGGAAAATGTGTTTATTTAACTACAGGTCACAGTTCACTGTAGCAGTAAAGTTAAAGTTTCAGCTTCATAAAGCACCTGGACATATAGTATCTACAGTCAAGGGCAGAGCATAGAGTACATGCCTGCCTGCCCCTGCTTGTTTGTTTACACTCTACTTGATTTCTCCATTTTTTTACAGTTAAGGGGCTTTCCAATCCCTGCCCAAGGTATGGTGACACTCATGGTGGGCTTGCTCTTCCTGTACCAATTAGCCAAAGTATACTGTTCTCAAGACATGGTATGGGGCTAACTCAATGGAGACAATCCCTTATATAGTCCTTTCTCAGGTGACTCTAGGTCAAACTGACATTAGAGCTAACCAGCACAATGACACTTTATAGTACATATCTCATCATTTTTAAATGCTCAAAGGAAATTTTGAAAAGACTGTGGCACCACACACCTGTAATTCCTGTAACCCCGACACTGTGACAGGGAGGACTGTGATTTGCAGGCCAGGAAACAAAACAAGGGTCTGAAGAGACAGCATGTTGGCACTCACATAAGTTCCAATACCAACACATACATACACACACACACACACACACACACACACACACACACACACACACACACACACACACACACACCTCCTGTGATGGTTTATATATGCTTGGTCTAGGGAGTAGCACTATTACAGGTGTAGCCTTATTGTAGTAGGAGTGGCCTTGTTGAAGAAGGTGTTTCACTGTGTGTATGGGCTTTGAGACCCTGTCATAGCTGCCTGGAAGTCAGTCTTTTAGCAGCCTTCAGATGTAGATGTAGCATTCTCAGGTCCTTCTGCACCATGCCTGCCTAGATGATGCCATGTTTCCACCTTGATGATAATGGACTAAACCTCTGAATCTATCAGCCAGCTCCAATTAAATATTGTCCTTATAAGAGTTGTATTGGTCATGGTGTCTATTCACAGCAGTAAAACCCTAAGCAAGACACATGCCCAGCAAATACATAATACAACAAGACAAAGCACACAAAACCCTATTATATTTTGAAACATAGTTCAAAAGCTTGGGATTTGATTTAGTAATATTAATGTTTTAGAAAACTAACAAATACAAACATGCTGGAAAAGGCAGAAGGAAAGAACAGGAGAGGGCTGCTAAGATAGCTGAGCAGGTGAAAGTATGTGCCATCCAGTTTGACTACCTACTTGATATCAGTCTCTAGCATCTACATGGTAGCAAAATAGAACTGACTCCCATCAGATGTTCCTTGACTTCACTTCAGCACAGTAAGATGCTTGCCCCATATCGCAACCACACACAGGATAAATAGGTAAACCAATCAATAAAAATACAACAAAATAATGGGATAAAGGAATAAGAAGAGGGGAAAGGAAAGGGGAGAGAGAAGCGATCATAGCTTGGTATATTACTGCCTTAGGAACAACATAGCAAGTTATAATTGCAGTTACAGATCAATAAGCTAGCCAGAACTGTGACTGATTTATTTTTGGAAGATGAATGAAATAAAACCACAGACATCTATTTATGTTACACCTGGACTACTCAAGCTAGGCTGTGGTCAGCATGCTTCTCCTTTGGCCTATGGAGTAGCACAACTGAAGACACGCTCTCCTTGTTTATCTTAGTATTTATTTCCTTTAAGTCAGAAGAAAATCCCTGAAACCAAGGAATCAAGAGAGGCGAATATGGGAATGTACTTAAAGATGAAAATCAATACTAAACCAAAGGACAGAAAAGGCCAAGTGAATAGAAGTGATCGCCTGGAGGGCAGGGGAGAAGAGGGGCAGAAAGGTGGCTACGATGCTGAGCCATTTAGAAATAGGAGATTCTTATTTTTCTCTCTATCTCTGGGGGAAATTTAAATTTATAAATATAAACTGCAAGGCAGATACTAAGAGTCAGAAAGTTCATACAGTTAAGTAGCCCAAAAAAAAAATTGTTATCTGCAGGCATTCTCATTGTGTGTTGATGTACGTGTGTATGCATGTGTGTTCATATATGTGTACACAGGTCAGATACCTTGAGTATCATTCTTTAGGAATTATCCACATTGTATTTTTTGACATGGTATCTCTCATTGCTTGGAGCTTCCTAAATGAGGCTAACTAGCCGCAAGCCCCGGGATGTCTTGTATGTTTTATGTTATATATCTAATCATAGTTAAAGAACTTTGGAATTGTTTGTGGTGATACATACCTGTAATCTCAGCAGTCAGGCACCATTAAAGGTTCTCTCTCTCTCTCTCTCTCTCTCTCTGTATGTGTGTCTCCTTGTGTGTGTGTGTGTGTGTGTATGTGTGTTTGTTTTGTGTATATGTGTTGATATGTGTATATGTATATGGACATGTGTGTTGGTGTATATATGAAAAAAACATCTATAATCCCTAACTTGTCTCTGTTGGCTTCCCCTGAACCTGGATTTTACATGCATTCTACTATACCTGACTTTTCGTGTGCGTAATGCGAATTTAACTCTGGACCTCATATTTGTTCCACAAGCACTTCACCAACTGAGCAGTTTCCTTAGTTTTCTGTAGACTCTCTCAAGAGGCATACAGCTAGCTGGAAGTCTGAGCGGTTCTAGGGGGTAAAGACCTCTTTCTTCAAAACAAAAGGAACTGTACAGATTTATGAGGCAGGAATGATGAATGATCAGATCATTTCAGGTAGCATTTTGTTTTTAACCATTTTTCAAAAAATAAAGGCAAACACACCCTTTCATTTCTTTATAGTAAGTGTTGGTATTTATGAGTCAGTGTGATAATCTTATAGGTGTGAACAGTATGTAGAGTTGACTAGATAATTAACTTTCCATATTATATCATTTCTCTATTTGAGTATCTTTTATTGTGCTTTATAAATAACCAGAAGACCTGTTATTTTTTAGTGTCTTTGGGTTTGAATATGTTGAGAGTTCTCTGTCCAGTGATAGCAAGTGGGTGTTGGTCTCACTTTACAAAGAGAATCTGAAACTTAGAGAGGAAGGGGATGAAGTTTCCTTTTTTTTTTTTTTTTTTTTTTTTTTCTGAGGAGGAGTCAAAGCCCATTGTAAGAAGCCCCAAATACTGTATTTTAAGCTTCCTCATCATGTTTTCTGACATAGGGATGCTGTCAACTTTATAAAAGATTCTCCGCATTTGCTCATGGTAAACCTGGCCACTATGCCTTGCTCTTGTTATGTCTCAGAAACAGCTGCTATGACTGGCTTACTTTCTTTAGAGGCTCTTGGCCATATCAAGTTCTGTCATTCCAGGGTCTGCTGCCTGGTGCTTATGAAGGAGAAAGGCAGTTCATGGTGCCTACATAGGTAGTACGTTGTAACACTGTTCCTAAACTAGCCACAGAGAGGAGCATAGGAACTGCTGAAAACTGTCTGAACTTCATGTCCAAACTCCTTCCCAAGAATTAACACCTAATGTCCTCTGACAGAAACCACTGTTTCAAACACTGAACCATAAGTTCCCTACATGGCTGAATAATATGCCAAGATTCATTTGTATACCAAAGGGCTCTTCAGTCAGGTCCTAAAAAAGGAGTACATCTCAGGGACACCACTACCCCATGCATCCCAATTCCTCAACTTTGAGTATACATGTATTCTTGTTTACCCAGGGCAGACCTGGTTTATCTCTCTTGTCCTAGTGTATCCACTCTGTATATTTTTATTTTAATAAAATAGCACCTGAATGATAATGAACTATTTGCTCTGATGTCTCTGTACTGTGAGATACTCAGGGCTTAGGCTAGGACTCTCTTGCTCACATGCTAGGACAAGGACTGCCAGGCCACTGCTACATAAGAAAGACGGGTAAAGGGATTAAAAAAATATGTATTCTATCTTTATCAAGAAAACAACAGGCATTTAATTAACCTAATGAGTTCTACATAATATCTTAAAATTAAGGCATGTTTATTTCCTAGATGCATTAAATGAAACCAAGTTATCTGACAAATGACAGGACTGTCTGAGTCAGACCTTTGGGTTAACTGCAGGCAAAGCCAGGGGACACCTTTTGTAGGCTACTGATGAAAATGAGCTGATATCCATCTCTCTGAGTGAAGAACAAGTCTCTGGCATTACAGAAGGGATGGTAATCTTTCAGAGAAGGTTAATCAGATACATAGAAATTGTATCTGCACCTTGATGGATTTACAAGTCACTCAAAGATCAATCACACACCTCAGCTGCCCACATCACTGTTCTGCATGGCAGGAAGAACTCAGAGCAGGTGAGCACTGGTTTGTACGAGAACTGGGGAAAAGCACACCACACTGTAGGCTGGGGCAGTTTTGTCTGCTGGGTTCATTGATTTGTGGCTGTCATAATACTTGCATGGCTGTAAACAACATAAATACAAGAGGTAGCCATACAATGATGGTCTACTTTGGCCTGAGAAGGGAATGATGAATCCCTCAGGTCTCCCAGCTGCCACAAACCACTAATGGATCTTGGTGCATTGTTTAGAGACATGTACCAATACACAAAGGCATGCACTCTGAGACATTGTTCCTTGGTAACTAGCAGTAGAAACCATATTGCCCAGGGTAAAAATAATACATGTACAATGACAGGTAATTGGTTAGATACCAAGAACTATTAAGTATTTTATACACAGAATCCCAATATTTGTAACTGGACAAATTATCCATTATATAGATGAGAATACTAAAACTCCTAATGATTAGTTTGTCACATGTGACAGATATACCAAGAATAGTAGCTTTGGAACTTAAAACCAAGCCTGTCCCATATCAAAATCTATGTCCCTTTGCCTATTCTCCATTGAAGACCTCTAACTCCTTACTCCTGCTCATACAGACCAGATGATGGTATCAGATGGTCTGAGAATGGAGTTATTGGGAGTGATTGGGAGCCACCTCATGTGAAGGTTGGGAACCAAACTTGGGTCCTCTGAAAGAACAGCAAGTGCTCTTACCACATAAGACATCTTTTTAGACCTCCAATCATTCGACGTTTGTTGTTGTTGATGTTATTTTTTATTTGTTTTGCTTTCAAAAAGAGTGTCACTATGTAGCTCTGACTGTCTCGTAAGTTTCTATGTAGACCAGGCTGGCCTTGAATTAACAGAGATTCATATGCTTCTGCCTTCTGAATGCTAGAATTAAAGGTATATACCACCACACCTAGCATCCAACCATGTATTTTAAAAGATGCTGTCTTAGGGTTTCTATTCCTGCACAAAACATCATGATCAACAGCAAGTTGGGGAGGAAAGGGTTTATTCAGCTTACACTTCCACATTGCTGTTCATCACCAAAAGAAGTCAGAACTGGAACTCAAGCAGGTCAGGAAGCAGGAGCTCATGCAGAGGACCTGGAGGGATGTTGCTTGCTGGCTTGCTTCCCCTGGCTTGCTCAGCCTGCTTTCTTATAGAACCCAGGTCTACCAGCCCAGGGATGGCACCACCCACAATGGGCTGACCCTCCCCGCTTGATCACTAGTTGAGAAATTGGCTTACAGATGGATCTCATGGAGGCATTTTCTCAACTGAGGCTTCTTTCTCTGTGATAACTCCAGCTTGTGTCAAGTTGACACATAAAACTAGCCTGTACGAGTGCCATATATTTTTTGGAGTGTGTGTCCTACAAATGCATGTAACTACGCATGTTCAATTTTGTGGATACATGTACATGTTGGTGTGTGTGTATGTGTGTGTGTGTGTGTGTGTGTGTGTGTGTGTGTATAAACCAGAGGTTTATGTCTGGAATAAAGGCTTTTTTAATTAATTTATTTACTTTATAAAATATTATTATTATGATACATATATTTTACCCAGAAATGTCTAGAAAGATATTTAGCTATATGTAAATATGCTACTTTCAAGACAAGAGAATAACCCCGAAGGAGATTCAAAGACTATCAGGAACCCCTTCCAGATTTCAAAAAGATACCCCTTCACTGTATCTTCAAATGCCAGATAGGCTTCATCCAGCCACACTATGATGTGTCCCAGCACAGAATCCTGAGGCAGAACTCCTTCCCTGAAGAACTATAGCAGTGAATGTCACTCTAATGGGTATAGAAGCCTTTATGTGTATTTTCAGGCATGCAGTGGCATAGACAAATGTTTAGAGGATGTGGCTATTTGGTCAGCTGCTGGAGTTCTGAATTGATGAGCTGTGAATAGAGAAAAAGATGGAATAACTATTTGTGTTGGGAGACTGTATTGAATAAGATCAGCATGTCATCAAACACTGGAATTTGATTCAGTGTGGCAATTTGATCCTCTTGCAGACGAACTGGTGGGTAAAACTGCCCACACTGTTTAAATTGTAATTTTTCTCCTTTCCTTTCAGAGATCATAATGTGAATTCATTTGAAATAAATGTTCCCATCATGCAACTCTCTTGCACATGAGATATCTCATCCAATTTTTCACCAGGAAGCTGAGTGATACTTCCAGGTAGACGTTGTTTTTCTTTTCTATTTTTTTGTTTCTTTTTTTTCCTTTTTTCTTTCTTTCTTTCTTTCTTTTTTTTTTTTTTTTTTTTTTTTTTTTTTTTTTTGTAGACTTACGAAAAATCTTGAAAGGGGAATGTGTTGATGGTTCGTTCCTATGATTTCATAGAAATTTATGAGACTTTAACTCTCCATGATAAAGGGCTTTCATTTTTTGATGAGAAAGGTAGAGTCTGGAGGATACATCTGACCCAATTCACACTATCAGTCACTAACAGATCCAGGGCCAAGAACAGAGGGTCCCAGTTCTTTCTTCTCTGCTGTGACCATTCCTGTACTCACAGAGTTTCAAAAAGTTGTGTGTTAGAAGCTAAGGAGACAGGCTAGTCAGTAGAGTACCTGCCTCGAAAGCAGTACTTGCCAGGACCTGAGTTCAGCCTCCAGAATGCATGAGAAAAAGCCGTAGATACGGTGATGCACACAGATAATGCCCATCCTGGGAAGGCAGAGCCAGGTGGGACTCACTGACGAGCCAATTTAACCTACTTAGATAATCTCATGGCTCTTAAAAAAAATTAAGGTGGAGGACAACTGAGAAAAGATACCTGATACTATCCTCTGGCGTCTAAATACATGTCATATATATACCCACACAGGCTCACACATCCATTCACTCACCTACATAGAAGGCCTAGAAAGTCATACCCTTTTAAGATTTATTCATGACCTAGCATGGTATCTTCTGCTTTATTGTTTCTCTCCCCTGATAAAACTGAACTGTGCACTTCCCAAGATAGCAGTCTACAAAGGTAAGTTAGCCAAGACTTAGAGTTTCCTTGTCTATAATTTACAGTCTTTCTTCAATTTTTACAAGAACGTTTCTGCAGAAGATGGTTCACTAATGATTTCAGCTGGGAAATGACACCTTGATTTTCTGAAACTGAGGTTTCACACAAACTGTCATTCAGTCAGTTAGAAATATTCATCAAAAATGAGAAAATGGGTTCACTGGTGTCCTGTGACCATAATTGAAAAACCACTAGTCTACACTGTCCCTGTCACTTAGATGGTTGACAGGATCTCCAGTCAGAAGCTGGGGAAAGGCTAGGCCTTTCTAAAGACAGGACAAATTTGTTTCCCGGTGAGAGGTGACAACCTGTCTCCATTTGCTTCAGATTCCTCAGAGATAATGATTTGTGTTTTCTTGTCCCAATTAACCACAGTCTGCTCCTGGGAAGCCCACACCCATGTAGATAACTGAGTTTCTTTCCTACTGATAACCTCTAGTCATGAACCCTGGAGAGAAACTCAGAGTCAGTGTGGCATCATAAATACAATGAATTGAAACAGCTACTCCTCCAATTTTCTCACATCCTTAACATGGACAGCTTAGATTTACTTAATAATTTAATAACTGGAAATAATCAAAGTAACACAGTTAATTATGACTGGCATCTGCCTAATTGCATGTCTTACTCTCAACTGGTTCCAAGCCTAGAGATTTGAACAGGATATTATTTGCTGGACTCCATAAAGCTCCAACACATGATTAAACATAAAAGATATTTTAAATGGAATCTATTTTAGAATATGTTACTTGAGACAATATCAATCCATATTATAGCAGAAACTTTTTAAAACCCATAATGCACTGTTGATAATGATGAAATTGATGCCAGAAGGGAGAAAAGAAATTTCATAAGAGTCTGCAGTATAAAAACAAAGTCAATTATAAGTAGGAGCAGAAATTTCTCAGGGGCTAAGAAAACTAGAGGGCAAAGATTAAAATCATGGGATGCTAGCACTTTGGAGACAGGTGGGAAAGGAGCACAGGTCAATGTTTATTCAGGGAAGGCCCTGAGAACGCTGAGATAAATTGAAAATTCCCTCAACAGGCCACTCAGACCATACATTTCCCCAGATGCATGGATTCTTTCAACAGCGTTTCCCCAGAGCAGAGGTCCAGTATGAAATAAATGTCAACAATAGCAGAAAATTCAGGAATTTTATATTTTCAGTGGCCTACTTGTTTGCAGCTTTGTACCTTTTACTTGACATGAATAAGCCCCTGTAGCTCCTTCCCATCTCCTCTGCTCCTGCCCTCTCTGGTCACCTAGAGTTTCATAGCTCTTTAAATGTCTGTAAATAATGGCCATCCCTCCCCCTTCCACCCTCTGTGAGTCTTCTGTAGCTTAACCGGCCTGACTTCCCATAGCTGCCCCTTTTATTGTTATCCCAGATGCTACTCTTTAAGCTGATTTCCAATCCTAATGTCTATCTGGAAATAAAAGCAACATCTTTCCCTGGTTTTTATTGCCCCTAGTGCTATGGTAGATCTTAAAGGTTTCCCTTTTTTGCTTAGGATACTGTATTACATTCTAGATTTAATTTGCATTTTTAGCAAGCATAGAGTATAATTGAGCTATCAATTGCTTTATGGTCAACTAAAACCTCTAACACAAGCCTGACCCTGGAATTCATCAGGAGCTTAGAACCTGAATGTGAATCTATATTTATGATGATTAAAATGAAACTTGTCACATTTGGCTCCCAAGACGATCTTTTCAAGGTAATTCTGAATGCTGATTCTGTCATTTAATCTATCCCCTAGTGATTCCTATGATCAGAATTCACTCTGCATGTTATCAGCTATGCCCAGTGCTACTGATAAGAGATTTCAATAGCAAAAGGTCGAGGAAAAGAAGTCATGACTAGACGTCTACCTTTGCCGCTGACATTGCTGTCCTCTATATAAGCCACATTGAAACTTTAACCTGCAATACAACAATATTAAAAGATAGACTGGAGGCTGCAAAAATGGCTCAGAGTTTAAGAAGACATGCTATTCAAACAGACCACTTGAGTCTGACTCCCAGAACCTGTATTGGGTAGCTCACAAACAACTTCAATTTCAGCTTCAGGGATCCGACGCCCTCTTCTGGGCTCTGATGGTACTTGCACTCATGTATACATATCAAACACAAACGTACATAAACATAAATTGTTATTGGTTTTCTTCTTAAGAGTGGCTGTACAAAGTGGCCTAGTTATTTGAATGATTAATTTCCTCCCTGGGAAGTTTTCTGGAAGATGTCCATCCTCTTTCTCCTTTTCAGTTTCTTGGACCACACGAAAATATAGCAGAGAAGTGAGATCTTGAAAGTTGGGGTCAGACCCTCACCACATGTAAAGTCTACCAGAAACCCCATAGACATGAGACAAGAGGTTCTGTGGTTTGTAAGCTACCAAGTCCATAGTATTTTGTTATAGCATCATGCATGAACAAAGATAATTTTTTAACCAGCTTTGGCATGACACATGTGACCGAGTCTTTTCCCCTCCTTTATCTCATCTTACCCACTGAAACATCGTAAAGGTTTTCCTTTCTTTTACGAAGTTTTTTAGTGTTATTCTGAGTAGCAAGAGGAAATTAATACCTTTATAAGAAAATAAAGCTGATCTTAATCTATTGCTTAAAACTCTATTCTTGAAGGATCTGGAAAGGCTCACCAGTGAAGAACATTCACTGCTCTTGTAGAGGATCCAGTTCCAGTTCCTGGCGCCCACAGTGAGTGGCACACAAACACCAGCGATTCAGGCTCCAGGGAATCTGATGCCCTCTCTGGCCTCCATAGATACCTCCGTGCTTATGGTAAACATTCACTCAGACATACACATATCAAACAAAAGAAACTAACTTTCATCTATGCTTAAAGAAAGATTAATGAGAAATTGAATTCCTAAGCTTGATTTTAGTGGCGTGTTTTTGTGATGAGGCTAACAGTTGACAACTATACATTATATTTGCTTTTACGTATAAATCATTATAAATCAAAAGTTTAAAAATTATGCCAGTTTTCAATGACAGGATTATCTGCTGCTTGTATTTTTGTAAACAACTAATTTATGGATTGTTTACATAAGTGATGATACAATCTTTTGTGTGATGCACACATAATGCACATTTCTTCTGTATGTATTAATCACTTTCTAAATTTTCTTCAAAGATGTGAAAATTCCCTGTGAATTTGGTGTCAAGATCACTTAGCTCCAGTTAATAGGATGTGCTTTATTTCTATTAACAAGCAGGTAAGTCACTGTTTCCTCTGCTGTGTTCAGCTTCTTGAGCATGCCCAGCAGTCATTTGGTGCCTTCACCTATGGATGGGAGCTCATCTCAGTTTCACACTGTATTTTCCTTGAAGGTATAAAACACATTTAAAATTAGCATGGAAGGCTTTAGAAATTATTGTGGCTTTTTTAAAAGGCAGAGTGTGTGTTTGTGATTCCTCCTCCCCTCATCTGCCACATTCCTCTGCTACTCTGATTCCCTGACAGTCTCCCAAGGGTAGATTCTGGAAGTCAGGGAAGTCACACACCTTTGGGTCATTACCTAAAGTTCCTCTGACATTACTTTTGCTTTTAACTCTTTAACTTTACACTTGGTTATTATTTAAATGTGTGTGTGTGTGCGCGTGTGTTTGTGCAAATTTGTGCACTCATATGTAGGGACCTTTGGAGTGCAGAAGAAGGCATAAGGTTCTTTAAAGTTACAGATCTACCTGTTATATTTTCTGAAAACAAACTTGGACCCTATGCCAAGGCAGCAAGTCTTTTAACTGCTGAGCCAGCTCTCTGGACCCCTTTGTATAAAAATGATATTTATCTCTCTCTGTGTGTGAGTTTTTGAACGTGTATATCTTAGCGTGTGCATATTTGGCATGTACATGAAGGCCAGAAGAAGACGTTTAGTGTTCTCTACCTTTTCATCTCTGTCAGGATCTCTCCATAAACCTGGGGCTCATGGTTTCTCTCCTAATCTGGAAACTAGGGAGTCCCAGCAACCTTCCTGCCCCTCCATGACTCTGAGTTAAGGTTATAGGTGTTTGGAAGAATACCTAGTCCTTTGTATCAGTACATGGATCCAAGGAATCTTATGATCATGATTCAATTCTCTTAATTTCTGAGCCCTCTTGAGTCCCCACTTTAACTTTTTGTAACATTATGGATTTTATTGATTAATGTTTGCTTAGCTTTGGCTTAGCTTTCCCCTGTGCTCCCTTAGTTACTCTCTGTGTCTATTTCCTCAATATCCCTTGTACGCTGTCATGGTTAATACGGACTGACAGCTTCATAATCTAAAATCGCCTTGTGGATGAGCCCCTGGGCATGTCAGAAAGGGACTGATAGATTGGGTTAACTGAGGAGGGAAGATACACTCTAAATGTGGGCGTGCTCAATCTATGGAGTCATGCCTCAAGCTTGATAAAAAGGAGCATGCCATCTTAACAGTAGCATTTATCTATCTGCTTCCTGTGGAAACAACATGCCCCTGTGACCTTAAGCTCCTGCTGCCATGGCTTTCCTCCATGATGGACTAGACCATCAAACTGTGAGCCAAAACAAGCTCATCCTTCTTTAAGTTGTTTTTGCCTAGTGTTTTGTCATAGCAATGAGACATGTGACGAAACATACTCTTTGAATGCACCGCTGTGTCTGCTTATCATCCATACTACATCATTCTCTCTGAGCCTTGCAGATTTTGCTCAGTCTAGACCTTCTCTATGAACCTAGTTAAAAAGAAACATTTCTGGGTTCCACCCCCAAATCTTCTGGCTATGTAGGTTTGGGGAACAGCTGGGGCTTGTATGTTTATTTGAAAACTCTTGTACTGTTCTGATGTTTGGGATTGTGGCTCTTAGAAGCCGACAAAAGAGATGGCTAGGTACTGGTTGGCTCATATATTGCAACTGAATTGGGATGTCCCTTCAGCAACAATTCTGGTCATTATTCTAAATATTCCTTGTCTTATGTTTTAAGGCCTGCTGAGGCAAACAGCAGTGACCTCTTAAACTGTATAAACAGCCAAGGGAGACAGACAGACATCTTGTCAGGAATGATAAAGGTTGGTTTAAGAACATGTGTATGGAAAAGGTATTGTTGGTTAGACTGCGTGCATCTTAGAATCCTGTACAAAGTAGAATTCAAGCTTCTCATGCATCTACAAGCACTTCTACTTCTGAAGCAGGAAACAAGGACAGCCAATAAGATGGCAGGTGACATGTTTTTCAGTCTGGAAAATCTTCAAAGCAGATGCTGTTAATCTTTACTTAATAGGTCTTGCTCCTTTGCACACTGATTATAGACCTGCAAGAATACCATGTGAAAAGTCACTGTTGCTCCAGATGTTCTGCCCACATTTCTTCTCTTATACTGTGAACCCAGGAAGCCACTTTCAGCTCCTGAAATGGATGTATAACAAAGACAACCATTTTAACCTTTCAGAAATGGCTCCTGCTAGAGCAAATCACAGACAGATGATAGAAACGTTAATTAACTTGCTTTCATCTTGGTCAGATTCTGTATTTAACCTCAAGGCCTAGAGGCTATTGGGTGTTTTTCTAAGATCTGATTGCCTATGACAGCCAGAGAGATTCAATCATGGTTTGGTGAGGCTGCTCTTTTGGGAGAGTTATACCCATCTTGCTTCTAGTGCAGGAAACAGATGTCAAGGAAGAAAGGAAGGGGAGAGTCACTTGTGAATTATTCAGACACATTTCCTTTCTGGTTCAGAGTTCATAGGATATCAAGCCTTCTCTTTCAGAATTGAAAGCAGGTGTGGTATCCCTCTATCTGTGAGGCCACCTCTCTAATGACAGGAGAGAGTTGAGTTAACACAAACTTACACATCTGACATACCTGCTGCTTCTGAGGGTGCCCCTGACAACTGCCTATCTGACAAAGTGAGAAACCACATGAAGTTCAGAGGAAGAAGCAGGAGACAGGATGGTTAATTTCATTCCTTTTAATATATTAAACAATTAGTCATCTAAAGCCATTTCTGCTAAGGAAATAAACATTTAATGAACTGAAGAGCCCAACATAAACCATGTCTTTCCTTTGGTAAAGGAACTGCTCTGTAGAAAGATGACTGATTGTAACCTAAAAAAGATGCACATGAGAAAGATGGATTTTTATTTATGTGCTTAAAAATATATAACTTTAATAATGTCGAGGATATGAACAGAAGTGGTAGCAGAGGTGGGTCAGAGATCTATGCTTTTAATATCAACTTCCTCTCGAGTAAGAATTTTATCGCATTAATAGCTAAATCATACTGATTGTAAACCAACTGAAATGAGGCAATTAGTATGGTCTATGACAGTCAGGAAGAATGAAATGTGAGCTCTCCAATGCAAGCCAGATGGATATCTTCAATATATTTCTTATTATCTGCTCATGGTAATAAGTTCAATTAAACTGAATCTGTACAACACAAGTGTCTTTGGATGGCTGGAAAGGAAATTAATTATGTGCTTCACATTTAATAAAGCTTGAGAGTCATATTGTGTTGCCTTTGCTTGTTTGTTCATTTGGTTAATTCTGGCTGTTAAATGTTCATTAAGGAAAAAGAATCCACTATTGTATCCTACAATTTTTTAACCATAAAAGAAAGCATTTGTACAGAGCCAGTTAGATATCATTGATATAAAAGTTGTGGCTGGTCCACAGTATAATGGCAAGAAGTAGAGGATTTCAGACCCGCTGTCTAGGTGATGTCAGTTGCAGCATGGAGTTTGGATCTGACCTTTTGAATGTGAGATGTTTCAGAACTATAGCAACCATTTGTCAATACACTTCTGGAATTAGCAGTTTTCAACACATCTTCATGTATATTCCTCATTTCTTTTAAGAATGTGTATTTAAAATTCATGCTAAAAGATCATGAGTAACATAGCTAAAAACTTTTATATAAGAACAAGAGGTCCCTTTTCCTATAGTCTATGTTTACCTTCTACCATTATGTTTTGTTTAAAAACAACATGGCTTTATTTTATATTACATATAGTCATAATACATTATTAATTAATATCTCATGTACTTTGGATTTTAAAATGACTTGTGTTATTTTTTTCTTTGCATTTTGAGAGAGCATGTATTTGTAATTTTCTCCTTGATAAATGCCCAGAAATATAACTTCTGGTCTATAGTGGTTATATTTTGTGAATTTTGATATCCAAGAATACATTCTGGTTGTATGTGAATAGCATTCCAGGTGTTTGAGTGCCATTTTTCTACCATGCACACCAACAAAGTCATTATTGTCTTTTGCTAATATTATATATGTTAGTTGAATGCTTAAGTGCATTTTGATGATATTAGTGGTTACAGTGATATTTCTTTATAAGTGGCTGACTTATGATGTGTCTACTATATCCAACAAGGATGTGGTGCTGATGCTTAACTTTGTCCTAGATGCTTTTCCATGAACGAACAGGGTATAAAGAATCACAAGTCAAACAATGTTGTTTTTCTCATAGGCCAAGGACAGAAAAGTTAAATGCCTACCAGTTCTCCTGGAGTGTAACCATTATAAATTCAAATCTCAGTGCTACTAGATCTTCTTTATGAGCGATTTGTTAAAAGAAGGAGTCACTGTGTGTATAGCTGGTATTGCTAAAGTCAGATAGTTTGTGAACTCTTTATGGCTGTTTTCAAGGTCCCTATGAATGTCAGAGGAAATCATGATGTCCTGCGCCATTAGATTTCTGAATGTGTCAAGCTACTGTGAACATTGCAGAACATGAGCTACAATTGTCCACACTTTCTTACTATTGTAGATGCCAGTGGGATCTCCTATTGACATGGCCTGGCCACTGTCCTTCTAGGGAAGGATCTATCATAATTAGTATTTAGCACTTTTAACCAACCAAGTTTTCTTTCCTACTTTAGGTGCCTTGGGTCATAAATTGTGCAAATCCTATTAGGAAGGCCTTTAATTATTGCCTGGATATAATTGGTTCCAATGGAAGACATCTAATTAGGTCAAAATGTATTCTGTTATAAGGGTCTAATGTTAAAAGCTTTTGTTGTGTGTTAAGCAGCCAAACGTCATTGCTGGTTACTGATTTCTGATTAATCCCCAGTCAAATCTTGACAGTCTCAAATAATTTTACATGTAAGGGGCCAGGGCAGTTCCTGGGTTAGTGCTCCCTGGCAAAGAAAGGTGGAGGCATTTTTTAAAAATTACACATAACATTCCCTCTCTCATCCCCTCTCAAGTTTTTCTAACTGAAGAGACTATATTTCCACTCATCTCTCTATTCAGGGGATGGTCGTTATTTCTCAATGTCTGATGGAGTTAACACAGAAAATGAATTTTACAGCACCCATAATGGAGATGCTATAGACAACCTAACCTACGGTGCGGGAAGTTTTCTTCTCTTTTTTCTACATGTATTGTCTTAGTGTTTCATTGTTGTGAGGAGACACTATGACTAGAGCAACTCTTACAAAGAAGAACATTTAATTGAGCTGGCTTACAGTTTCAGGGGTTTAGTTCATTATCATCTGGTAGGGTAGGATGCATGGCAGCATGCAGACAGACATGGTGCTGGAGGAGCCAAGAGTTGTACCTCTTGAGCAGCAGGAAGCAAGGAGAGATTGTGTCACTAGACTGTGCTTGAGCACAGGAGACCTCAAAGCCTGACTCCACAGTGATGCACTTCTTCCGATAATATCATGTCACCTAAGTGCCACCCTCTGTGTCTAAGCATTCAAACACATGAGTCTATGAGGGTTATTCTTATTCAAATCACCACATGTGTGTAAACTTATATGTACCTCCTATACATGTATGTGCTTAAAGGAGCTAACACACACACACACACACACACACACACACACACACACACACAAACATGAATGAATGTGAATGAATGTAAAAGAAGCTGCTGTTTCTGAACAAGAATGGCATGGATGAATTTTGATTAGGTGAACAATGATCGCTGTATCTGGCAAGGAAGCAATAAATTGTTAACTCAGTCCCCAGAGTCCCTGCAGTGTGCAGAGATGCAAAGGAAGGAAAAATTAACTTCTTTGTGGGAGTATATGGGGTCTGAGTAAAAGTCTACAGAAAAATTCACTTCTAGTATAGATCTTTGAAGTAAAATTTAATTTTTGTTTTATTGTGATTCTATGTAATGACTTAAAGTAGATTGATGCAAAGAACTCATAGCATTCAGGTGAAATTATGTTAAACTCTTCTGTTGTCATAGCTCAAAAGAAACATCAATGCGTTAGTAAAGGAGCAGCCTGTAAAAAGTGTATGGCAGGAATCCAGCTAGACTCAGCTGGTCATTGTGGGAGGTTTGTGTTTTAAAGAACCCCAGTGACTGTTTTCCTAGACTACTATTTTATTTTCAATATGTGAAGCTCCACAAATCCTGTAGAATTAAAATACATTGTTTACTGACTGGCCAGTATTATTGTCCTGTGACCGGTAATGACCTATTGCCTCTTTGTATTTTCAATATATAGCCAAATTTTGACTCTGCCAATTCTAGAGTGAGACTAATATCCTGGGAAAAAAAATCTACCAATTATAGCTAACCATCTGATGGGAAATTTCCAGCACCCAAGGTTAACATGAGGCGCAAGCAGAACTATGTATGGTCAGGGCAGAGCATATGTCTCACACTAATCTTTAAGCATTATTTAAGGAAAATTTATCAAAAAATGGAAAGGATCCATATATATATGTACACACACACACACACACACACACACACACACACACACACACACACACACACACATATATATATATATATATATATATATATATATATATATATATATATGAAGGATGAAACAGTAAATATTTAAGGCCTTGCAGGTCAAGAGGCAAAGTTTATGATTCAACAAAACTTTTTAATTCTACATTCTTGCTACAGTTTAAAAACACAGTTATATAAACAAATGGTCTGCCTGACTTCTAAATATACTTTATTTATAAATATTGAAGTATCAATTTCATAAAGTATTTACATTTAAAAATATCATGTTTTTTTTTTCCCCTAACCAGGTGAACATGGGACTGCTTATTCTTAGCTTCGGGATAGATAGACACAAACAAGCAGATGGCTGAATACAACTCACTGGTCATGGTGTGCAAATTCATACATTCTTCAGCTCAGGTAAGCATAAAGATCAGTTGGAATGCTCATTTGACATGCAGTGGTTTTCAGGTCCTATCCCTTGACATGATGATACAGAAGGTTAGAGGCAAAGCCCAGAAGACCTGCATTCCCATGAAATACTCTAACCAATTTTTCACTTGCTAGGTGACATAGTCAAAATCCTTCATTTGTAGGAGGATTCCTGTCAAAGCACAGACTGAAACCACTAAGCACAGTTAGCAAGGGTCCTTTGGAGATGGTGTACCATGGTGATCACATCCATAGCTTAAAAGCCTGCAATTCATGTCGATCCCAAAGGTGATCAGTAGAAGGTAGGGTTGTTGTTACCATGGTTATCTTGTCCACCCAGACACAGACAACCAACCTCAGGTGCTGTGCCTTAGGCCTGAGACTTAAAAAGGCGTCATATAAACCTGTATAGTTAAGACACCCGCCCTGGAAAATAGCACAGTGCTACCTCTGGTATGAAGATAAAAAGTGAGTGAGTGAGTCCAATACTGCCCGTAAAGGTGGGTAGCCATCCTCACAGCTCTTAGTAACATTGACAACCCTAAAACACATACCTTTGTTTAAGGGTAAGTAGGATGCTTTCTGCTAGGATTGGAAAGTCTGACTTGAGAAGTGTTCTTGCTTAGAGTCAAACAGCAAACCAAATCCCAAGTATAGGACAACTAACATGAAAAAATAAAATCAGCAAAACTTAGAAATTCAGACTGTAGGAGGATAATCAGGAGTCTCCTGGGCACCTGTCAGAATCCTGTAGTCTGGAAGCCTACTTATGCATAATTTGAATATTTATCCCCTAGATGGATACTTGCCAGGGATTCATTTTAAACCTCCTGTCTCATGTAGAGAATGTGCCCTCTTCTCCTCTTCTTACTGATCCTGTGTCTGAAAATATCTACCGCCAGCCTCTCTCCAAATAACTGGGCCAGAGGTAGTGGGTAAGAGAATTGAATTTTAAATGAGTGGTTAATGACACAATTATTGTAAAAAGGTTAGGAGGAAAATGTGTTCTGATGTCTGACCTTCCCAGAGTTCTAATCCCAGACATATGAAGAGATCAAAACGAACACAAGCACATTTTAAGGTTAGAGTGCACCTTCTCTGATAAATCAGTCTCTTTGTAGATCTGGAAAGTGAATTAAAATACGGCAGTGTGTCATATTCCAGGCAGTCAGGGTGTGGGCTTGGAGCATTTGATGGGGGATTGCGTACATGGTACAGTTCATGCTGAGTTCAGAACGGCTCTTCTCTGCCTTTATTGTGCTTTATGGAGCAGATTTCTCAATTGTATTTCTCATTTCTTATTTTAATGTCCTTGGTAAAAACCTGAAAGCATAGGCAATCTTCACTACACACAGGCACACGAGTGCTTCCTAACCACCGAGCACTGCACTTAAGGTGCCAGGATTCTTATCTTCTGTGACCCTACAGACCTGTGAAGTTCATATCCTCCCCTCCGTATCAAAACAGCACAGGAATCGGAGACCTGCGTATAGAAGCTGCTCTACCCGAATGTCAGTGTCAAGTCCAGAGAGACGGCTGAAGAACATGAACTGTACATGGGAACATGTTTGCCTGGTTCCTCTTCTCACAGGCCTTCCTTTTTTATATTATTCTAAAAATGTGTGTGCATGAGTGTGTGTGTGTGTGTGTGTGTGTGTGTGTGTGTGTGTGTTTCCTGAGACAGCCAGTGTCTCTTGTAGTTCAGGCTAGCTTCAAATCCTCTATAGAGCCAACGCTGGCCTTCCAACACTGCTTATCTTGCCTTAGCATTCCAAGCGCTTGTATTATAAACATGCAGGAAATTTGAAGATTTTTTGTGGGCGTTTTGTATGTACAAGTATACATGTATGTGTGGTATACATATATGTACATATATGTACAGGTGGGCATTTACATTGTACGCATGTGTATGAAGGTTAGAGGCAGACTAGATGTTTGTCTCTGGGAGCTGTCCACCATATTTTCTTGAGATAGTGTCATGTTAAGCAGGCTGAACTAACCGGCTAGAGAGCCCCAGAGATCTTTGCATAGGACCTACATGTGCATGTCACAAGGCCTGGCTCATAAGATCTGTATTCTGGGCATTGAACCCAAGTGCTAATGCTCATAAGACTAGCACATTACTGATGGTGACACCTCAGCCCAGTTCTTGTAGTCAGAGAGCTGTATGCAGGTACCCTTGTTCACCATTGGCAGGATATCTGAATCCTACCATATGTCCTTCTAAGTCCACTGGAATTCTCTCTCTTGAAAATATCCCTGAAGTTGCAGTTCCCATCTTCAACAGACACATACCATCTGACTACTTTAGCATATCCTCTTGTAACAATGAATACTTAATACTCTTATCTACACTGACATAATTAAATGTATTTTAACAGTGTTAGTTTTTAATTCATTGCAACTGACAGAAAACTATTGTTTGCCCAATACATATCAAAGCACACAAATGATTACTAATATTAAAAACACTTAACTATGTACTCACTGTACCTCTTGTATTATACTTGGGGAATTATTGTACATATCTTATTAGATGGCAAGAATCTATTTCATTCATGAAGATCAGTAAAAGCTATCTCAGCAACATAATGTTTATACAAAATATGAAGTGGCCATGGCATAATTTGGTATATTTGGAAGCTTCACAGTTCTCTGCCTAGTGCAGCAGGGAAATAATGATGTCCATAGTTGTGTGTCTATAACCTCTACCTTACTCACCTTTCTAATTACTCTGCTGGCTTAGAAACTTCATTAAGTGTTCAGTGATATAGAATGTGTGCATAGTCATGTTACTATAAAGTAAAGAGCAATGATGCCAATAACAATAACAACCAGCACTATTTTCAGATACCCACACTTATCACTTAGTGTGAATCACCACAGACATAGAAGCCAGGTGAAGAAGCCAGTGCGACTATTATCTCCACATATGTTACTGATGACATTCAAGATGGTAGAGATAGTAAGTCAAAGCAATGAGACTTAACCCACATCTTTTCTACTTTAAACCTGGTCTTGAATCATAATTTAACATGGTCTGCTGGTATTCTCTCATATCTGTATAAGAGGACCATCCCTCTCACAGGGCTGAACTTGACGAGCACCCATCTTGGAAAGCTTGGGCTCTCTATCTTGGTCCTAGGCAATCACTAAATCTCCTCTTACAGCTGACATAACCATATATTACCAAAGGTTTCTAACTGGAATTCTATGGTATAAATATTAGCTAGTCTCTTTTTCCTTTTTCCTGTGAAACAGAGTGAACCCACGGGCATATGCCTGTGCTACTGGTTTAGAGAATTAATAAACCAAAACAGTTGGGAGTCCAGATAAATACAGATCTACCTCTAACTAATGTTTTCTGACTTCTAACTCTCCATCTGTACAGATTAAGTACATTCATGATTTAAAAAAAAAAAAAAAAAAACTTTTCAAGACAACAGCAAATTGTCAACTTCCAATGACCCTGACATATATAATTAGGTGAATATTTTAGCTTCATGCTTAAGTTATAATTGAGGTAAATATTTTTCCTGAATATTTTAACTTGCCTCAGGCTTTCTTACTTCAGAAAAGAAGCTACAAATAGGTCAGTAAGAAAGAATATGAAACAGTCCATCAGAATGCATTGGGTATTAGCAGGAAAAAAAAATGGTCTCCTATTTTACCTGTAGAACCAGGGAGAACTTGGGTCAGATTTCTGACCTTAAGTCCTTCCATTTGTGGTGACCTTCAACAAGGCACCACACTGAGTGTTATTTTTATTAGTCAAAGCACCACTGAGTTTCCCTGCACCTGAAAAATCCTAAGACTGACTGTGCAAGACAGGGGGTGATAGAAATTCAAATGAAATGTAAATGAAGATCTCAAGCTTTACAATTCTCAGCACTCCCAGCAATGCCATCAACCTGCTGTTGGGACAGTCTCACATCATACGCTGTGCTAAGAGCATAAAGGACTTTCAGTCATGAAATATAAAGCACCTAGACTAAGAGATGAGGGACATTTTATTTCCTTCAAACTGACAAGGTTGGCTGGGTGACTTAAGCAAAGCACACAGGTGATCAAAACCCTTTATTACTCTGAGAAGCCATACCCATATCTCTGAATACCCAGGGCAGCTCTTTGTAAAACTGCCAGCGTCGTTGTTTAAACAATGTTTGCTAAAAATAGTACTTGAATCATGGGTTTTTAATTTGTTAGCACAGGGTTTCTACACATGAATTTCCAACCTATAGAGACTTGAAAGAAATTTAATTAAAGGACTGCAGATAACATTCGTTACAATACTATAATAGACACAATGGCTGTAATTCCGAAATTGTATTGGACGATGCTGAAATAAGATAGCCTTTCAATCATATTCATTACCAACGGTTCTCCAAGAATTGTTAATCATATCATGTTTGCTGTGATGAATTAATCTAGCAACAGTGATAGCTATACATATTAATATGAATGCTGCCACGTCTGGAGATTCTATTATTAGGTATAAAGAGTAAAGACACATGGGTTCTTTGAGTTGGCCATTACCTTTCACAATCACATTCCCAGTACTGCTGGCAGTTCCAAAATGGTTAGTGGCTATGCAAGTGTAACTTCCAGCATCAGATTTAGTCACATTGATGATTCTGAGGTTTCCATCTTCAGAAATAGTAATTCTGAAAGCGAAGCAAATAAGGAAATGTTGTGATGTTTATCTCGTGAGAAATTATTTCTGTCATTCTGTTGCATTTCACACTATAAATCATAGTTACATCATTCGACAGCCTTGTCTGTTTTTAGGAAGTTTGTCTACATATGCATAACCATTATTGGGATGTGCAATGTGTTTAATACTTTCCCTTTTTTTTTTTTTTTTTTTTTTTTTTTTTTTTTTGCTGAAAACAGTCTCAAATCTTGAAGACTACCGTTAGTTTTAAAACTGCTAATGAGTCTTAGAAAGGAGGTTGAGGAGATAGCTTTCTGGGTGAAATTCTTGCCATGGAACTCTGAAGACCTGGGTTCCCTTCCCAGAACCTATATGACAAGAGCCATGTTAGGTGGCATGAGCTTATAATCCCAGCAGTGGGGAGGCAGACGTAGGTGCATGCCCAAGACCTGCTGCTCAGCCAGTTTAGCTGCCCAGTGAGTTTCATGTGAGTAAGAGACCTTATCTTAAAAACCTAAGGTTGGAAGCATGTGAACAACGATATAGCAGATATATCCCTGGTCCCCATATATGTGCCCTTATGCCCTTACTTCCCTCATTCCCTCATGATCTGTCTGTCTGTCTGCCCCCCTCCACACACACACTGTATTACTTGGTTTATGTTTCAGATCTCTTTCTACCTCTGGGCCTATATACTTACTATCCTTCAGACTTGGGCATTACCTCCCCATTTGCCAGTTACTTGTTCTTTGTCCTGTATCTTCTGAGAGCAGAGACAGTGCTCATTTATGATTAACTTGAATCTGGGATACTGAATAGAGTGGGATAAATGCCCTGTAAACCGTTGTTAGCAGTAGAATGAATGAGTTTATAAGTAAGTTCTATTCTAAGAACTGGCATATGTTATGGGAAGTTTGAGTGGCTACGCCACTGAGTGCTGGTGGATATTTCAGCCAAGGATCTAGAATGGGCAGGGCTTTATTTAACAGAATGTTTAACTAGGTATTTTTTAAATAAATATAACTGAAGATTTAAATTTACTATATTGCAGACACTGTGTTTACTATCTTTTGGATAATGAAGCTATAGCTCTTCCCAAAATGTGTTCCAGATAATGAACAAGTTAGCTAAAATGTGGAAAAAAAAAACTTGTCAAATGATGCTGGAGTCACAAAGCTCAGTGTCTATAAACCACACATGCTTGCTAATTTTTGTAACCTTAGGGCTTCTTGTCTATGACATGGAATTTATTAAACAAACGTGTCTGGCTCTTGGAAAGAACAGATTCTGTTGGATTTCTAGCATGTTCCCCTGGTATTTATCAGCTAGTAATGTCTTTCATCTTTGAGTCTTGTTTATTATTAATCAATTGATTAATTTTTCCTTTTTTCTTTTCTTTTGAGAAAGAGACTCACTATGTAGCACAGGCTGGCCTTATATTTCTGACCCTAGTGCTGGGCTTATAGGTAAATATTAAGGTATCTGTCCTCTTTCATCTTGAACAATGGACTAGTATTTAGCACCTTCCATATATAGGAAGATGGGCACAACAAAATCTTCTTCAGTACTTTCATTTTATACAGTAGTTAAGTCGACTTATAAGTTAACCATGTCATCTGAAATCAACAGAGAAGGTACAGAGAGGCAGCTACTGACAGAGGTTATGGTTGGGTGGTTTGTACAAGTGGATGGAGGCTGTGGCTATGCTGCTTCTGATGGAAGTCTGGGGCCAGGGACAGTGACTTCTGAACTGAGATAGCTCCCCTTGTGGATAATAATATGTCATGTTGCAACCATGGCCATTATGGTGGCAGTGGCTCCTGGCAGCTGGCCTGAAAGAACTGCCTTGGTACTTGTATGCTTTATATTTTACAAGCTGCAAAGCCTATGGAGACTCAATTAAAGCAGAATTTCCAAAATAACCAAAAACCTTCAGCAATGGGTGTGGTTGTTATGTTTGAATGCAGAATTGCACAAGATGAGGCAGCCTTAAAATTAGACATGGGTCCTATTTGAAACATGAAAAGAAGCTGCTCATTGGAAACTTCTGTTTATAAATCATCCAGGCAAAAAAAAGGGTGTGGGACCTCAAACTAACCAAGTTTAAGAGTCAACAAACGATCAAGCTATAAAGTCTGGTAATGCACCTACATCAGCACTGGGCAGGTAGATATCTGCCATGGAAGGGGGCTCACCTTTATTGGTGGATTTTTACCCAGTAAATGGTTGATGTGTGAAAAAGAAGGATGATACAGGCACCAATAAGTTATTTATGCTCCTTTTAAATGTAACTAACCAGAATTCTGTAAATAACCTTAATGAAACTCATTGAAAGTTGAGGTGGAGATAGTTTGGAAGAGGAAAGGTAATAGCTAGAGTTGGTGCAGGGAAAAGGGTAATCAGGAAGTGAATACCATCAAAACATCATGTACATGTGTAAAAATGTCAGAAGAAAACTTATTATTGTAAAAAAATGTAGTAGATAATGATGAAATTCCATATATATATATATATATAAACTCCCTCCTGTAATAAAATTCTTCGAAGCTACAGTTTTCAACAGCATTCTTGCTCCAGCTAAATCAAAGCTTGGTAGAAAAAAGATGCAAACAGGAGGCCTTCTGCTAACTCACCCACAGAGACATCTACAGTTGCTCACTGAACAGCATTTGATTCCTTATTTACCAGAGAACAGATGTACTAACAAAAGCAGAGTGGCGACCACATTTTAATTACCTCAATAATAACAAAAATAGCTTTCAAAGACTTAATCACATTCCTATTTATGAGACAATTTGCTGGAAATTGAGAAATGTTGGCATATGATAACTCAGTAAATAGGGTAGCATTGATATTTTAGATGTGAATTGAATTCATCAAACATGAGGTAGATGAGCCTGGAACATAGTAAACACGCAAGGGCACTTTCAATGCACAAAGGTCTTTTAGTAGATAGTTTCAATTAAAACACTATCATTCTAATGCCCAAATCCTAAAGCCATTGCCCAAATTAAACTGTATCCTGCAAATGCTATGGATTAGGAAGGGTGCATAAGAATAAAAAAAAATGACACGGGACCTAACCTATCCTTGAGACACGTCAAGTGTATAATATGACCATATTATTTATGTTCAAAGGCAGAGCAGTTCATCCTTTCCAGTAGAGATATTTTGGACTAGATAATTCTTAGTCTTTGGGAAGGATACCAAGAAGCATACCAAGGTTATCTCAGGCACCATCTCAGCCCTTATATTCTGACAAGACTTGTGGAAACCTGTATGTGGGGAGAGGGAAAATTTTACCTCTAGTCGAGAACTAGTCTAAACTAATTTGCTATTGTAGTGACTGCTATTGAGTCTGTTCTGTACCTTGCCCCTCCTACCACCACCACCAATGCTACTTACAAAGAGATAAATAAAAATATTAAAAACAGACTTGAAACATTAGAATGTACACTAGAGGATGCATGAGAGCTCCTGTAGTGCAACTCTTGAATTGCCATCCAACCTGCATGGGCTTTTTCATGATATAACTGCCTTTGAGTCTTTGCACCTGTAAGTAACCCCTCCCTGACACTCCTGTAAGGAATCCCCATGAGCTCATCACTTTAACAATTTGACCTTTGGGGATATCATTTATTTAGACTATTTCTTTTTGGCCCTAGCTGGAGTAAAATATTTGTTCACACCTCTCCATGAACATTTAGCACAATAGCCTTCACCTAAGTACATATTCAATAGATGTAATAATGCTTTCTATTTGACAATGCATCTAGAAACAATGCTCGTATGTTATAGATCAAACATTTTTATGAATGCATTGGCCATTATTTCTCCAATAATAATATTTTCATAACTCTACATGTATGAAGAGTAGGGTGCAAACCTGTCTGAATAGGAGACACTATTGTCTTTGTTACCGTGGTTGGTTTAAGAATATGCATGCCACAAAAACCAAAGTCTATGTGAGAAGACAATCTTTTTCTGATGAATTGCTGAACTTCGTAGATATAAAGCTAGAAGTTTTGGCAGTTACTTCACCAAAAAGAAAAAGAAAGAAAAAGAAAAAGAAAAGAAAGAAATAGAAAAAAAAATAGCAATTCTCAGGGAAGTCAAGCAAAGAGACAGAGAGGCAAAGACGGAGAGAGCAGCTTATGCCAATGTTGAGGTTTTGATTCTGCCCAACAGTTAGGAACCCATGATATATGAACCAATAATTTCAAATACCAGAAATGGAGTTTTCAGCCCATAAAAGTAAAAGAATGCAATCTCCTGAACACACTACTAAACTCGTCCAGGTGCTAGTGGATATAAGAGTGCAGGCGGGGAATGGGTTTCTGCCAATGAGTCGGTGGTTCCTGCCTATCCTGAGCACATTATCAGCAAAGTGATGGATGCTCATCTTGGTAGAATAGCCACAGAGCATTGAATGTAGACCTCATATATGGCTGGATCATATTTTCAGCTACTTATCTCTACATTTAAGGGCTCTAAATTCACAGATTAGACTGTTGCTTTATAGGACTTGTGTGTGTGTGTGTGTGTGTGTGTGTGTGTGTGTGTGTGTGTATGTATGTGTGTCTGTGTCTCTCTGTGTGTGTTACATGTACAAGTACATGTAAGTTAATGTATATGGAAGTCAGGCTAACATCAAGTGACTTCTTGAATTGCCATCTACCAGATTTTCTGACACAAGGTCCTTCAGTGACACTAGAACTCTCAGATTTGGATATACCTGCTGGGAAATAAGCATGAGGGGTCCTTTTTCTCTCCTTTCTTTCTGCAGCCTGGCTCCCACACTGGAATACACATGCAATGCAAAGTCTGACTTTTACACAGAAATCCAGGGTCTGAATTCAGTCTCTACACTTTCATGACACACATTTTACTGACTGAACTACAATCTTACTCTCAGTTTTATGGAGCTACTTTTTTAAAAGTTAAGAAAAAGCTCATATGTTAGAGGTACTATTTGGACAACCTCAAAGAACTTTTGAGATAATACAGAATACTAATATTTATTTAGACTCCTGTTTCCTTTTAGGTCTGGTGCCATGCCAATTTTCAAAAAATGAAGAAGAAAGGCAAGAAAGTTCTTCAAAGACTAATTCTATATTAATTTTCCTGAAAATTTAAAATGTTTTATTTATTTGAATTTTTCTGTATATGTGGGTATTTTTTTTTTCTGTGTGTATTTATTACACCATGTGTGCTTCTGGTGAATGAAGAGGTCAGAAGAAGGTATTGATCCCTGGAACCAGAATTACAGATGGTTTGGTGTTACCTTGTAGGTGCTGGGAACTGAACCTGTCTCCTCTGCAAGAGCAGAAAGTGCCCATAACCACTGAGCCATCCCAATAGTCTCTTTCAATCACACAGTTTTCATTGTGCTACATGTCACTTGAGCTTTCCCACTGTAGGCTATTGATTGACCCCCGAGGTCGACTTTGAACTCTGAGCTCCTCCTTAGGCTTATGAATAGTGATCAGACTAGATGGAAAGGGTTGAAAAATGGAAATCCATCTGTGGCTTAGAACAGGTCAGCTATGACCTACCAGTAGGCTTTTGAAGACATTGCTGATAATATCAGAAGAAAAAAAAAAAGCCAGCAATGACAAAGTATCAAGTAATAAAAACAAGGGTGTGACAGGGAACTCAATTGTCTTTACATGAGGAGAGGTCATCTAATTCACAACACAGTAAATTACCAGCAGCACACAGAAGTGTTTGCTTCTCTCCTGTCACCAGAGGTTTCAGACAAGGGGGGACAGGAGCATATCTGGACTTATGAGATAAATTGAATCTTTCTCAGTTTGAGGCTCTGGGTTGCAGCCATTGAAGAGCTGACCTTGTCAGCCCTGTAAATCAAAACTAGTCTGGGGACAAGGGACCTTTAAAAGTGCTGAATCTTTTCTTTTGGGGGGCTTTAGTAGCAGATGACAAAAGCTGCCAACTCCACAATATTCTATCACCCCAATGGGAAGGTTGAGCCCAGAATAGTGACCTGTAATTCTTATGGGCAGTTGCACATGGAGGCCCTGCTGCTTGGGAGAGAGGCAGGGCAAACTCATTTGCCTGTGAGTCACTTTGAAAATTTCCTTATAATTAAATCCCTTTACATGACAACTTAGAAAAGCCACCTTTCCTTCTGCAGAAGAGGGATAACAATCTTTGTCTTCTTTATATGTGATATATTAAAAAAAAAATTAAAAGTTGAATACCTGAAAACAAAGCTATCGATTATACATTGCACAGTAGGTGTTAGTGTTTCTGAAAAGGGAACATAAATAATGTAAGACCCCAAGCATACAGAGAGGTATTGCTGATTGTCAGTTCAGGAAAACTGGCAGGATGTTGGTATTACCATACAAGGTATGGCTCTAGATAGGTGTGGGCTGCAAGCTCCAGGAGATACCATCGATCCCTTAGATGCAGTTAAGACATTCAACCTTTCAACCAGGGGGCTCTTCTGCATTTTTTGTTAAAGAATAACACACAGCATGTCAATCATACCCTCACTGTATGATCAAAGCAAAAGTTCCTAGCCTTACCTATGTATGCTTCGTTCTGTATTAAATATTATCAGAACTCAACTAAGGGGATAATTGTGACAAATGGGAAAACAGGATGCTAGAGGTAGCACATCCCTTCAGGGCAGCAATCACCTTAAAAAAAAAAAACAGCATTAGCTTTTGGGGGCAGATGAACTCATTACAGTTCCTTTCTGACCTCTGTGGGCCCTTCAGATTGTAGCTCCTCAGTCAGTTTCTTTCCACTGTTCCCATTTGTGAAGGAGTTAGGGCAGCCTTCTGGCATAAAGCTACAAGTCCCTCTCTCTTTAGCTCTGTGTGCAGACTTACTATACAGAAAACAGCAGGGTAGCAGAAAGGGAAGCTAGTAGAGGTGCTGTCACTGCAAAGTTCCATACACCAAGTAGCTTCACCATGGGGACTTGTTAATTCACACCTCAGGAGACTGAGGTCTGATATTATTCATCTTTATGAGAAGTTCTGCAGGAAAGCCTAATTTCTCAAGATAGGCAGGGTTAGGTCTGTTTAGGTACTCTGAGGAAGAAATGAAGGTATCCCTCCTTTCTCTTCCCAGCTTCTAGTGACTGTGTGCTTCATTCTGTATTGAATATTATCTAAACTTACAGAGACAGTTCTCAGTTCTCTGATTCTGTTATCACATATCCTTTCTCTACGTTCTTCATCCCATCCTACCTTGTTTCTGTCCTCAAGTTTCCCTCACACTATTGTAGCCAAACTATTGGCTACTTTGTGGGCTCTTTCTTCATTCACCCTTCTCCACCCCTTTCAACCACCCTTTCAACTCCCTAACACAAGATAGGAGAGAGAAAAGGATAGAGGGAAAAGTAGGCAATGTTAATGCTAGACTACTTCCTGCTGATTAGGAGCATTGAATTTTGGGGGGCAAGTTTGACCTTTGTAGTCCAGATGTCTAATTTCTCCTTGTTTATTTTTTGTGCCTGACTACTTAACAAATTTCAACCAACAACCCACCAACAGCAACCACACCATTCAATCTATCAAAAGAAGAAACTCACCAGAGTCTTTTGTCCTATGTGACCAACTGGCTTTTCTACTACACTATAGCCCTCAGAGGAAGGTACAATAGGAACTGAAGAGTGGATTTTGTTTCTTTAGGCCTAGTCCTAGTTCAAATGTTTACTGCTCAATGTCTTTGCTGCTTGCAAAGAGTGTGGGACCTTTTCCCAACAATAGCTCACAAAGACATCAAATTATAGCTCTTTTGTGCTGTATTCTAGCCCTATGTGGAACAATATGTAGAGATAGAACACAAAGGGAATAGCATTTCATAGGGTGTTGCTGAGACACTTCAACACTCAAGGGTACTGGCTGCTCTTCTTGAGGGAGGACCTGAGGCTTAATATAAGCATTCACATAGTGGTTCAAAACTATTTGCTAACTTCAGGCCAAGAAATTCAACACTCTCTTCTCACCTCCATGAGCAACTACATACATGAAGTACACAGCCACACATGTAGGCAATGCACACATGCATGTTTTTTTAAAAAAAATATCTTTTAAATGTCCACAGGTAAAAAATGAATAAAGACCCAGCTAAGAAGTGAATGTAGTCTGGAATTCACTAAGTTTATTTATTAATGGATAAGAGTAGATGTCTGTTTCTATCCCTTCTTTTGTGACTGGCCAATTGGGATTTGCTCTGATATTAAAGTTCCAATAATATTAGACAGCAGAATCTGTTTAGTTACTTTTTTTTTCTGTGACCGAAAACCATAGAGAACAATCGGAGGACAGGGAGGACAGGAACATTGAGTTTGGTTCACAGTTTCAGAAGGTTGGTCTGTGGTTTCCTGGCTCTATGTTTTGAATGAGACATGTGGTATCTGGAGTAAGAGTCCAAAAAATGTTTTATTCCCTCATGGAAGACAGGAAGCAGGAAAAACAGAGATGAGGGTTTGGAGTCTTAATAACTCTCAAAGGGCTATACACCTCCTTATACTTGTCTCCATCTACAAAATTTCTAAAGCTTTCCCGAATACCATTACCAGCTGGAGGTCAAAGGGTCAGCATGTGGGCTTGTGGAGGACAGATCTCACTCATGCCATAATAGAGACACAGACCAAAATTAAGACCTATGGTTTTCTGAGCTTCTTCCAGTGAAGCTCAGTTGCTTGTGAGGAAGGCTTTATTCTCTTCTGTCTTTGTAGCAGTAGCAATAGAGCATAGTGCTGGGATATAAAACCCACAAAATGCTCAGAACACCAGGCTGGTAGAGAGGTGGCAATAAAGACACAGAGATAAGACTTGTGCCCTCAGATAATCAAGGGAGATAGTGATAGACTTGGTAAGTGAACTTGAAAGAGGGTCCCTTGATTTGTATCACTTGAGAAACTTGAAGAGCTGGGTTGAATAATCCTCATTTGTATGTATACTTCCTATGTACCTGATAGCAGATAACATGAAAATTGCCTCTGAAGAAATAAAGAAAGATTTACTGTGTGCTTCAGTTACCTTTCTGTTGCTATTATAAGATACCATGACCAAGGCAAGTTATAGAACAAAGAGTTTATTTGGGGTTTACAGTTTAAGAGCGAGTTTCGGATCATCATAGTGGATAGTATGATATTAGTCATGTAGACTTGAGGCTTCAGTGGTACCTGAGAGCTTACTTGTTGATCAAAACACACGAGGGAGAGGGACAGGGAATAACACTGGAAATGGTTTGGGCTTTTGAAAACTCTAAGCCCTCCTCCAGAGACACACATTTCCTAACAAGGCCACACCTCAGAACCCTTCACTAATAGTTCCACAAACTATGGGCCAAACAGGCAAATACTCGAGCCTCTGTATTGCATTCTCATTTAAACCACTATACTGTGCTCTGAATTAGTTTGAATAGCCTTCCATTTTTTCCTTTAAGTGGCATATGCCCAAGCTTAGATATTTAATTTTGAAAGATCTAAGCATTCTTGCTTCAGGGAGGGAGTGAATTCTGCCGACTCACAGAAAGTACAACTGTTTGTGGGTAATGTGCAATTTAAGTGAGTTGAGAGCTTCGGAAGACAGCTTTACTCCCACTGAAAGGCAAAATGATGTTTAGATTACAAATGTAAACGAGAGCCTAGAAAGCAGAGACTCAGTCCAAGGGCAGTTTCAAGGACACCCATCATTGATCTTCCCATGTAGTTTCCGTGGCAGCAAGAGACATCACTATTGAACAGGCACCCTGGTGACAAAGTTCCCTTGGAGATAATTTGCTTTCTGTCGTAAAACCCGAGTTTAATAAAGCGCTGAATAACGTGTGTCTTCCTGTCCATCAGAAGAACACTCAGTGATTCTGACCCCCACCACCCCTGAGTGCAGCACTGCTTCCAAGAAAAAATAGAATCGTGGTATTTAACCTGTTTTGACATAAGTCTATCTTCTTCCTTTGTTAAAAGCTGAAAAAATAACCTAGAAAGAAACAACTGCCTGAGATCAGAAGAGGAAAAATGACCATAGAGTTAATTATAATATTCTCTTTGCAATGCATGACAGAAGGGAAAATATTTTTCTTGATCTCCTAAGACTTTGTCTTTTTGTTTGTTCTTGTAAATATGCAAGACAGAAAACACTACATCTGGGAAGACAGTGATAGTATTAGGGGCATGTTTGGCTCTAGAATTTGTTTCTTAATTTTAGGCTTTAATTTATGCAAGGTTATTTTATGTCTCTATTAGGACAAGATTTAGAATTCCTTTTATTCTGAGAAATTATGGCCCGGGATAATCTTACACAAATCTAACAGTCATCATGAAGATGAATGAGAGGAAAGAGGAAGAAAGATAATATGCTTCATTGTTTATAATTTCACATACTTCTGTCAAAGCATCTTAATAAGTAATATATTTATAATGAGAAGAAAAAATTACTAAAGACGTTCAGGATGATTTATGTTTTATATAGTGTCATCGTGGGACACCAGAATAGATATTGAGTAAAAGAAGTGTCTAAATAAACAAGTTCAAGGACCTTTCAAAACAACTGGCAATAAAAAAGGAAAGCATGAACAAAAACAGGACCCAGAAGAATATGTTTATTAAACTGGGTGTTGGGCAGGAAAGGTATAGCGTTAATATTAAAAACCTTCAAATAACTTAATTGCTACTGCTGGATGGTTGCAAGGTCTAAAAGTTCAGACAAGTGATGTGACTTTAAGTAGGAAGATTATTTTTGAAAGATATATTAAAATGAGCAAGAGGTGAAAAGATGTCATAAGCCCAGGTTTGCCCACAGTTTTTCCTTCTATTATTCCATCCCATGTGAATTACCAGAAGGTACACGAACTCAAGACAGGACACAACCATAGTAAGTGATTTTCTTTCCACTTTCCATTAAAGATTTATTTATAATTAGGCGTTGTTTTCCAGTTTACTTATCAAGAGGACTTCTTTCCCCTCACGTCAATACAGTTACGTTCATGCTAATATGCCTGAAAGTGTAGGAACAAGTAAAGCATGTAAAAGAATTAGAGACTGGAATCACAGAATAAACCATTACGCTCAAGTAACTGAAATGCCTAGAAGGCATTATTACTGATCAAAAATTATTTCATTATTATCCAGAAAGAGAGCACACTATACAGATGAGGTAAGTCACTGTGTACAAGCAGTTTCCACTATACAAACAGCAATGTCAGAAAGTACAAAGTAACTGCTGCAGTCGTATTGTTTCCCCAATTGTCAGTCCCTTGATAACTGCATGACAAAGCTGTGTTTGCTTCCTCCCTCACACCAGAACTGCAAAGTCTTTCTCAGAGGAGAGATGAAGGATGAACGTCTTTGTTCTTGCTTAGGTCAAGACGAAGTACCATTGTCAAGGTGTAGCTGAAATGCCTAATGGTTTCCCTGTCCTCAACACTGGCTGCACTCAACACCTTTGCCTACTGTGGAAAAACAAAACCTCTGCATCACAAAAATAGCCATATAATCTCGTCTTTCCCTGATCCCTCACTTGCTGTGCCCACCAGCTCTGCTCTGGTCCTTTAAGGCAGCTTAAACCTCTGTTTCCAGGTTGGCTAGGCACAGAGCTTGAGAAGGTCTTAGATACTCAGATTCTGGCTTATACCTTTAAAGTGGGAGTCATAGGGCTGGAGAGATGACTTAGGTGTTGAAACACTTGTGTTTACAGAAGACCCGAGTTCAGTTCTTAGCACCATTATCAGGCAGCTCACAAACATCTAAGACTACAGTCCCAGGGGAGTCCAAGGTCTTCTTCTGACCTCTGTAGGCACCAGCATGAATTATAAACATACTTCCAGTCAAAACAGTCATTGATATAAATTAAAGACAGATTAGAAAATAAAGTAAAATCAGGGTGATATTCATGGCACCTTGGTGTATACTGAGTCTTGAGAAGGGAAATGGGAAAAGAGCACGGAAGGTGCTCTCACCACTAGCTGAATGCACGGCTGATAAACGGTGTTCCCACAGTCATGTTCCTGATTATTTTCGCATCATCGTAATCAATAGTCAGTTAAGGTTTTCTTTAAAGATTCAAAACTGAAAATTGTAGCAGCTGATTAAAGGAAATATAATATTCTCATGGCTAAATGGAAATCAGTATATGCCCACCCTCAATAATGGTAACAATAAAAATAAATATGATAAATGTATAAAGCATACATTTATCAGGTTCAGCTGTCTGACAAGATTCTGGGCCCAGGGGCTAGGGAAGTTTTTGTGTAAGAGGGATTACTTTGGCTCCCGAAATATTCTCACACACACTAGAACATAGTCGGATTTCTTCTTCCTATTCTCAGAATGGAGTGCATGGGCTCTGCAGCTGTGTGTTCTATGCTTTAAGAGTGACGAGGACACAGAGAGACGTAAGGCGTCCGCTTTGTGAAATATAGTTTCCGTCATCTCTGCTCCCACACATTCTCTATGTGAGACTCTGAACATCAGTGAGCATTAGGCAGCTTCTCTTACTCTCAGTTCATAGCCCTCCATAGTTGCCTGGTAATTTCACTTACCACTTAGAATACCGGCTCCACCCACAATCACCCAATCTATATACAATCTCCAAGTTCCGGTTCTTATTTTTCTTTCAGTTCCCTTATTACTTCACATCAACAGGCAGAAAGCAATGCATTGATTATGACATTAACATCATTTATCCTTAAAGGATATCAGACTCATTGGCTTCTTCTTAAGGTTAAAAATGGAATATATGGGCTGGACAGATGGATCAGCAGATTAAATAAAGCACTTGGTGTTCATGAATGAAGACCTGAGTTCAAATCCCCAGGATTTCCTGTGGACACTGAGATGATGTAATCCCAGACAGGAGGATCACTGGTTCTTTCTGGTCACTAATCCTGATCCAGATTTAATGAGCAACTATTTCTTAAAGGAATAAAAGCAGGAGCCTATGGCCTCTGCACACTTGGGTGCATGCATGAGCATTCATATTTGTATAACACCTCCACTCACATGCACAGGGACACACACACACACACATGCACACAAAACATCCTAACTTTTTAATAAGCATTTTAATGAATGAATGTGGTTCAAAACTTTCATAAGAAGTTAAACATGCACAATTATAACAAATTATAATATGTTTTAGATGAAATGAAAATATTCACATTATTATTAAAAGTATACAGGGTTACTATTTCTCTACAGATTAAGAAACAAAATAAAGTAAAACAAAAAACTCTGCAAAAAAGTCACTGTCCTTGCACAAACATAGAAGCTGTAAATTTTTTTGTTATAAAGCTGTGTAAGCTATGTTTACTATTTCTATGACTCTGGCTGATGAAGTTAATTTACAGGTATTTTTTCCTAAGGAAGTAATTTCTCTGGGCACTGTTCCTTCAAGCCTATTTTGTTGGGTAATTTCCCAATCAGCCCGAGTCCTTGAAACAACCCTCCATCCTATTTTTGCTCAACTACTGTACTCAACTATTCACCAATCCAAAATACATGGCAAAGAAAGTTATTTCTTTTAAAAAAAGAACCTTTCTTCTTCCTTTCAGACAAACCATTGAAAAGGATATCTGGGTTGTTTTCCAGCATCTGTCTATTACAAATAAGGCCACTCCCCATGACTGAAGAATGGATACAGAAAATGTGGTTAATTTACATAATGGAATACTACTCTGCCATTAAGAATGAAGACATCCTGAGTTTTGAAGGCAAATGGATAGAACTAGAAAATAACATCCTGAGTGAGGTTACTCAGACCTAAAAGTACATACATGGTAGGTACTCACGAATAGGTGGATGGATATTAGCCAAGAAAAAGCACAGAATACCCAAGATACAGTCCATGAAACACAAAAATGTCAAGAAGCTAAAGAACCCAGTGAGGGCCTCAGTCCCATTTGGAAGGAAGAAGAAAGCAATCACATGGATGGAAGGAGGGAGCTGGGAGGGAAAATGGATGGAGCAGGGAAGAGGGGGACATGTTCTGGTATTGGGTGGGCTGTAGTTGAATTGCGGAAAAGCTAGAAGGAGCTGAGGAGGAGGGCAACCCTGTGGGAGGACCAGCAGTCTCAATTAACCTGGACCCTCAAGATCTCTCACATCACCAACCAAGCAGCATACACCAGCTGATATGAGGCTCCCAACACATATACAGCAGAGGACTGCTGGGTCTGGGTTCAGTTCGAGCAGATGCACCTAACTCTTAAGAGACTGGAGACCCCAGGGAGTTCAGAGGTCTGGTGGGGTGAGTGGCTAGGGACATCCTCTTGGAAATAAGGGGGATTAGAAGGACGTATGGGTTGTGGAACTGTTGGAGGGCGAACCAAGAGGGAAATAAAATCTGCAGTGTAGAAAATAAAAGAAAAAATAGTATAATTTAAAAAAGGAAAAGGAACTGTGAAGTCAAACAGGTCAAATTGTTTCAATAAACAATTCTCAAGATGACGGAACATTTAAAAATTTGATATAAGGGGCCTCTCTGTGCTACATAATACCCCAAATCTGCAAGGACCTTTTTCTAATTCTAAGGGAAAGCTGACTACAAAAAAAAAAAAAAAAAAAAAAAAAAACATGAAGGCTAAGGAAAGGAGCAAGGAGCTTTTATTATTGAAAGTGTCTGGTGGAGAGGAGAAGGCAGTAATTTAGATATGCCAGTGATAAAGAGAATTTGATAAGGGCATGAGAAAGGTCTGAGGAAGATGGACTATTTTACAAATGACCTACTTAAAGCAACGCTCAAAGCAAGGAACTACCTGAACATATTTATTCTGTGCATGTATAACAGATTTTTCTAGAAATTCCTTCTCTGATAATCAGCACAGAACACTTAGAAAATATGGCAGATGAGGCAGTGAGAAACTCAACAGAATCAAGAACTAAAAAGCGATCTTGAAACTCTAACAATCTGCAGCAACCTGCAGCCAATGGAAAACAACTGTTGGCCAACAACATTGCTAACTATTTAAAAAACTAGATTGGTTAACAAAACATGCATTTTTGTTGTGCCCAATACCTCAAGTCAAGAAAAACAGCACGTTTACAACATATTTGCCTTGACTATAAATAAGGTATCCTGGGACTTGGGAGATGGTTTTTTGATTAAGACACTATCTACAAAAGTATAAGACCTGAATTCAAAACCCTGGTACCTATATAAAATCTCAGGTGTATCAGTATGCACCTATAATGACAGTACACTAGGAGGAGTCAGAAACTCTCTGATCCCTGGAGCTCTCTAGCCAGCTAGTCTAGCTGAATTGGTGAACTTCAACTTATGTGAAAGACCCCCCCCCCCAAAAGTGCGTGCGCGCGCACACACACTCACACACACACACAGTGAAGAGTAAGTGCAAAAGACATCTGGAGTCAAGTTCTCACACATTCATAAAGTATGTGCACATATAGAACTTCTGTGCAGCAATTTCCTGTGAAGAAGTCCATGTTGGTGGGGAGCTCATTAAGATATTCAATGTTGTAAAAGATGGTAAAACATTCAATCCTTCAGGGAAGCTCCTTACGTGCAGAAACAACTCAAATCCTTCAAGAAGTCCCTGAAACTGATCAAATTCACTAGAATCTACCTGTAAAAAAAGAATAGATCAATAAGGCCTGCTGGGAGACACTGAAAGACCAAATCAGGACCACAGAAGTCCTTCAAAGAAGCTGAATTGCCTAAAAGAGGCTCAGACTAGTTTGCCTGCCTGAAAACAGTACTCCTCAATCTGTCTAATTGCATATAGGCTGATTAGTAAAGCTGCAGGTTCCCAGTTTTCAATAGCTGTTCCTCATGCTGGTTTGGACTTTGGCAATTCAGCTGTCTTTGAGTCATTTCTATCCCTGTCAGTAACTCCTCACTTGTATTTTTGTAAGTAATCTCCTAAAAACTTGGTTGGATTTGGGTTTTATCCTTTTGGTCTGTGGTTGGCTCCATCTGTAAAGTGAGCAGATATCAGTCGCTTGCATCTCCAAAGGTAGCTGTCTCAGAAGAACACACACACACACACACACACACACACACACACACACACAAGTAAGTAATAGTAATTGAGAAAAGAATTATTTAAAGCTTCCTTTGAAGTGCGTGTGTGCCTGTGAGTGTCCATGAACAAGAAAGGGCACCAGTATTAAGCACAAGCATTAGTATTTATGAGTTACAGTGATTTATGAGGAAACTGATCTTAATGGCAAATTCAATTTTCCCCCTAAGTGAGGTAACCTGAATAATAAGTGATTTAAGGATATTCACTTTGTAGTGGTCAAATCGTGGAGGGAGCCAAAGTTGAAAAGAATATAAAACGCCAGGAGGTCTGTATAATTAATCAGCAACCCTACAAAATATGCCATAAATTGGAGTTGCAATTAGACCACTGTGTTTGGAAAATAGGGAACTGGAACTTTTCTTAGACGGTTCAGGTTTATTTCTTAGTATTTGTCTGGAGCATAATGTGAAATACAAAATAGGCACCGTAGCAAGCCAGTCACCCCATTCACCTAGGCTAATCACAGCCTCACTTGCAAGTCTTCTCAGCCCCTTCACGGTCAGGTTGCAGTTAGTCATAAAATAATATCTTGCCACTGTTGAAAGTTCCTGCCAAAAATGAAAAGTTTTAAAGCCAGTAGAAAATATGGTTTTTATGGATATGAAATTTGCCACAAAATATATTGCTTTTTATGAAATTAAGTATAATTTTTTAAAAGACAAGTTGTTCTTTTTGCAATTTTTATTTTTATTTTTTCTATAAACTACACACCTTGAGGTATTTATTATGAGTACATCATTTATTCCAAAGACTCTCAAATTTCACCTATCGTTTCCATGGCGAGTATAAAGATTTATGGAGTACAGAAATAGTTTAATAGAAACTAAAATGTGCTACATCCTTTCTAACTTAGGCTAACCCACTGTTAACCTGAGTCTTAGCAGCCAGCCATTCTGTGACCCACACACACCCATGAAACTTTTTGGATGAGCTCCAAATGACTAGATTTCTAAAATGTTCAGTGTCTTTCTGCTTTTTGTAGCCTTACCAAACAATACAATAAAGTAATACAACACTTCCTGTTTGGGGCATGTGGGCTAAGTTTTATTGTATCCAAAATTTAGATAAGGGTTTAGTTAGTATTCCATACATATGAAGCAGAGAATGGAACAGTAAAGGAAAGAATCCATGTTCTAATGCTGCTTTCCTGAGGGAAGGGCATCTGCCTTCTGCTTCTCTAGTTCTACTCTGACATTTCATACTCAGGGTGTGTCTATAGGAGTCTGGGGTTTCCTGCTTAGTGACAGGGTAACCTGCTGAGCAGAAATGAAAATGTTCTAAAGAGATACTCCTGTCTCTCTATCTGACTGTCATCAGACTATTGAAAGGAACTCGAATTTTCCCAGGAATCTCATTCTGGAAAATGAAAAAGGCTCAGTCAGAGGGAAGCTTGCTTGTCAGAAGCCCAAACAAGGACAGGACATTGGTGGCTGGACCACCCACACCTTGGCTGTGACTACTTAAGAGTCTTTGTTGGCCTTCTTTCTTTCAGATATCCTTTCAGATGAACTTGGAGAATTCATTGGATCTCCTTGTCCATCTTCCCAATGTGGCCACTTGGAATAAACCTCTCTGTCTTGTTTTCCACCTTTAATTTGGCTCATTTAATTGGCTTGTTGAGTACCTTACTTGGGGCAGAGGTTTGATAACAATAGCACCATTGAGAGTTAAGGCTTCATTTTTAGTGGACTTTTTGCTTTTAAGAAAATTCAGTGGAAATTTATTCAATAGTCAAGGTCATTAGTGAAACTTCAGAAAACTCCCCTATATAACTGCCACAGTTCCAGACTCTCTTTAACCATGTAGTGATAGATTCAGTCAGAACTAAATCCCAATCTTATTTGGCTTGGTCCATTCATATATCCCCTCTCAATGTAGATGCATATCTTTTGCATTGTAGAAAAAGATTCTATCATATGGTGTGAAAAACTGGGGTGCTTGTTTGAATTTCACGGAAGGAGAGGAAAAAGCACATTATAATCAAGTTGCAGGAACTTTAAAAAGTGATTTTCTTGTACATGCCCACAGATTCCGAACTCTGTTTAGCTGCTGACAAACCATTTTTCGAGCCATACTTGAGATTAGCAGAGAAAAAAACAGCAAGTGCAATCTCAGCTTATTTGTCCCAGCTGATATCATCTGAATAGCCACCAGAGGCACAGGCTTCTGAGATAAGGCAGGCTCCCTAAGTTTCAGTGGTCATGGTTCAAAGGCAGATGACCTGCCCCACTCTGTCAGAACATGAAATACAAAAGGCAATGTAATATTGGAACTTGGTTTTAAGGAAAGAAACTCTATCAAAACCAATAGACCACCTTTTATTTAAATTAATTGCTCTGAAACAGATGTTTGGAGAATGTTTTTCTACATTACCAGGTCAACCCAACCCACCATTTCCGTACCTTATTCACCATAATCAAACTATAGACAGCTCTGAAGAGGATGGACTAGGCTTAGTGTTCTTTGGCTTTTAAAGATCAAGGTAAAAGATCTGGGAGGAAGCACAGAGGTTGTAGTGCTTGCCCTGAAAGATAAAGGACTTGATTTCACTCCCCAGAGCTGTTGAAAAGCCAGGCATAGTGGTGCAAAACTATAATCACAGCCTGGGTAGTAGAGGCAGCAGGATCCCCCGGGGGTTCACTATTCAGCCAGTGTAGCCAAATGTGTGAGCTCCAGGTCAGTTTGAGATTCTGTGCCAAACAACAAAGTGGGTGGCTCTTGAGATATGACATCTCAGGTTGGCCTCTGGTCTTAATATCCATGTATATGCACATGCACATATATGTATACCTAGACACATAAATTCACTTACAACAGATATGCCTGTATATACAGGCACACAGATACACACACACACACACACACACACACACACACACACACACACACACACACACACACACACATTTCATGACTATGACCCTGCTCACCATATCAATGATTCAGAAATTTTAGCAAAAGGTAAAATATTTTAGGTGATTGAAAAGATCTATCCTAGTGGGGAAGAAACTTTGCGGCTCAAAAACTGTGCCTCGAGCCAGGTAATGCCTGGCTATCTATCCTTAATAAGCCAATTAAAAGAGCAATTACAATGGTGAGAGACAGAAGACCATGTTAGCCCCACTCAGGCCATCTCTGGAGCCCTAAAGTGAAATTAAGGTTTAAATAGAAGACCAAGGACACACAGCTAAGCAGGCACAGTCAAGTTGTATTAAAGCCATCATTGGCCCATATTTCTCAGGGCTTTGGGCTCATCCAGTAAGGTGGTCTAAGAAGTTGTTTTAACTGTGTGAAATCTCTTTGCTGAAGATGAGTTCTTTAGCTACCTGGTGTCTTTCTGTTCCTCCTGCATGACATTCCTGGGGAAATTTCTAATTCCTTCATGTCTATTGTTTCAATGGTCTGACAGTCAGACTAAGACGCAGTGTGTCTTTAGGTCATTTTAATTTTTGCCAACCTGGTTATAATACTATGCCTCTTATTTTACACAATGCATCTATTGTTTAGAGGGGAGCTATATTAAATAATAAACCTGATAATGAATTATTTTCAACTGGAAACATTGGCAGTATGCTCTTAAAATGGTAAGAATCAGCGCAAACAAACACATTGAGATTCCAAGAATATTAACACCCACTATTTTTACTCACTATTTTTACATACATGTAACACTGGGTAATAAGCCCTCTCTCTCAAGTCTTTCCTTTCTCATCCTTCCATGTCACATTTATTCATCATCTAGTTGTCTTTACTAAACATGTGAGGATCTACTACACCAGCAACCAATCACAAAGAGATAGAATAACATGACTAACCAAACTGATATGTACATTTCTGGAGTAGCCTGTAAACAGAGCAAAAAACATGAGTGGGCATGAACCATGGAAGACTTGGCATGAAGGTGAGATGCTTTCTGAGGATGCATATGATATACAGAGGACACACTAGGGAAGGATAGCACCATTGTCTGAGCATTAACTGGGGCAACAGGACTGGCGGCAAGGAATCTTACAAGTCACCTCAGAGCCTAGGCTTTTTCCTTTGCATAGGGACTTTGATAAGCAATACTCCCAAAGCTGTGTTATACACGAACCACCCTGAGAGAAAGTAAGGCAAGCGAACAAAAGATAGCATAAGACAGAGGTCAGGGAGACCAAGAAGAGCTACCTGCTGAGGGAACACAGAAGGCTGGTGAGATGGCCCAGTGGGTAAAGCTACCTGCCACCCAACCTGAGGACCAGAGTCTCTTCTCTGTGAGCCCCATGTTAGGAGGAAAGAACCGATTTCCCCAAGTTCTAGAGTCTTCTTTTGGCCTTCATTCATGAACCTTGGCTCACACATCCATGTGTGCACAAAAATAAATATAAATAAAAACAAAAGTGAAAGGCTCAAAGGCTTTAAAAAAAAAAAAGTTCCATGTGGATTTATTTTTATTTTTTTTTTGTATTGAATATTCTCTGTATTTATCTCAAATGTTATCCCGTTTCCTCACTCCCTCCCCCTCCCTCTCCACTTTCTTCCATGAAGGTGCTCCCTCTCCCAACCCCCCTCTCACACCTCAGCTCCCTGGTGTTCCCCTACACTGGGAAAAGGTGCCTTTACTGGACCATAGGCCTCTTCTCCCACTGATGCCAGCCATGTTGATTTTTAAAGCAGCTCCACTAGCTGCTGCTCCTACTAACTTTGGAAATGTGCTCCCTTCTCCTGACATCCACACCAGCATATGTGATCGTGGCCTGGCTTTGTTGTTGTTGTTTTTTCTTATCTATAAAAATGAAATTTCAAAGCACTTATAAGCTGTGTTCCCCATGGCTAAGGAATAATAAGACATATTTTAAAGAAAGTGAGGTTTGAAGAGCCACATGCTTGCAGCACAGATGTCTCATCGCCATAGCTGCCACTTCAGATGACAGTAATGAGATTGGTAGGTCAGACACAGAGTCCAAGCTTGTTTTCAGTTCCTGGTGAAAATATTGACCAAAACCAACTTGGGAGAATGGGATTATTTCAGTTTCCACTTCTGGGTCACAATCCATTGTCTTAGGAAGACAAGACAGGAACTCAAGCAGGAACTGAAGCAGAAACCATGGACAGTTACTGCCTACTGCCTTGCACCCCAGGTCCTGTTCAGCCAGTGTTTTAAAACAACCAGAATCCCATGTATAGGGATTAAACTGCCTATAGTGGACTGCTCACTGCCACTCTCTCCAAATCCATTATCAATGAAGAAATTGCCTTCAACATATTAACAAGTCAATTTGGTAGAGACAGTCCCTGAGTTGAGAGTCACAGACTGTCCTGGGCACGTGAAGCTGGCAGTTGACAACTAGGAGACACAGAAGTAAGCAATGCAGGTCTATAAAGGAGGCTAAATAGAGCGCAAGATAAATTGTCTCTGCATCTGCAACATTCCAACTCTGCACAATCAGTGATATTCTAATCCACCAATCAGCACTGAGGGACCTTTAGCACGGGAGTGCATTTCTTCTGGGGACCTCAGCTCATACTCTGATAACAGAACTGTTCAAGCAGAATTACACTTTTTATGTTATATTAGTCTAAAGCGGTTTTTATTATAGATATGCTAACAAAAGAAGCAAATGATTGTATTTTAGTACTATGTAAAGTCATTTATTTGCATGTTTGTGAATGTGTGTAATTGTGTGTGTGTGTGTGTGTGTGTGTGTGTGTGTGTGTGTGTGTGTGTGTGTAATTTAGAGAGCAACTTAGTGAAATTGGTTCTTCTACCACATGGGTCCCACGGATTAAACTCAGGTCACTAGCCTAAGGTCTCAAGCACCTTTTTACCCACCAAGATATTTTGTAGGCCTGAGAATTATACCTCTTAGATACATTTGCTGTAATACAGAGCTTATCAATTGAGCCTTTTTATAATTGGGTATTAAGATGAAGCTCGCCCCTATGTGTGGAGCATGAGCCATTCGATTCAAAAGTGAGCCCTGTATATGACCAGAGTGTGAGAGTAGCGCAGACTGTTTATGAGAACAAGACAGAGGTGAACCTAGGCTGTTTCTCAAGAAAACAAAGGACAGAGCTCAACATTCACTTTGCTTCCCCTCTAAAGCTGTTGCTACCAGTATCTATTTCTAATAGAGCCCCCATGCTGCCTGCACCTTTCTCTCCTGAGGCCTATTATCAAAGGCTCTTCACAGCAGCTCCTCCTTAAAGCCCAAAGGACAAAGAAGCCCAACTTGGCTGACATTTATTTATCTCCACAGGGGCCTCTAATCAAAGGGTTCCTGCAAAGCAAATCACATCTGCATTTCTCAGTCCTACTTCCAGAGAGCCACTCTGGCCCCTTTTATTTTCCAACCCATTTCTTCCAGGAATTGTTTCAAGGCCCCCACGTTCTTCCAATAAGCACCCCCACCCCCACCGTGCTTGAGTTAGCTGGAGCTATTTCTGTTCATCATAACTCAGGAATGCTGATATATTGAGGCATTGAACAATGGCCAAACCTGGGTGCTGGATGTCTGCGGATATCTGGGACTGGTAGGAAACCCAGGGGTGGGAGCACAGCTGTTTTCAGATATGAGGGACTGGACACTGCTGAGAAGAGTCTCCAGACTCACAGCAGGGGACTGGCTTAAACCTTAATTACTAAAGACCATGGGTGGGAGTTTTACTCAATGACTAGTCCCTCGCTGGCAGTTCTTCGCAGAAGTTTCCATGAGTGGAGCACAGTACACTTGGCACGCTCAGATTTTCTTGGGGCGGGGGGAAGCGAAGACAGGAAGGAGATGGAGTTGGCATAAAGGACTTTTAAGAGCCAGAGATTCACTAAGTCTCGGAGTTCAAGCGGCATCTTTCATAGGACTTGACTTTTCCGATGTAATTGCCCTTGACATGTTTCCGTAAGCATATTTTCCCCAAGCTTAAATACACTTTGATGAAGTAGAAAAAAGTGATGGATATTTATCAGAAGTGCCCCGGAGAAAGCTCCCTTTGTTTCCAAAGGTTCTTCTTTGCAGATGGCTCTGTTTTCACCCTTTGACTATTGTAGCGTGGCTAACCTGCACTCGGGGTCACTGGGTTCTCTGGCGAGTCCCATTTACAAGGCACTGGAGAGAGTATTAATAGTCTTTGTTTTCCCAGGCATTCGGCAAGCTCTTGATCATGACTGAAAAGGGGGCTGATTTCTCATAACAAAGACCTTTCACAGGTGGCTGTACCATCTCTACGAGAAATTTGGTAACAAGTACGCACAATGCATTGAGAATAATGCAATGTGTTTTCATTTTCAGAGGTGGACTGCTCTCAAGGGTTGCATTAGATAAATAGAGAACAAACTACGATTGCTAATTATCTACTGTGCAAAACGCTATTTATTATCTTTGTACCTTTAAGGGCCTCTATCAGATAGCTGTTGCTGCACAACAAACAACTCCCAGGCTCCCTTTCTTAAAACAAGAGTTTTGATTGTGCATTCTGCAGATAGCTAAGTCTTGCTGAGGGTACCAGAAGGGACTGTGACATGTGCCCCTTCCTCACTCCAATCTTCTTTTGTCCACATGGTATCCACAGAGTTTCAAAACCAGTAAGGTCGGCTGCCTCAGTGAACATTCATTCAAAAGCATTTTTTTTTTCTGGCATTACTCATTGGTGAGTTCAAGTCCAAAGTCAAAGTATAAATGTTCCCCCCGAATTTGCCTTGACAGGTGGGCATTGGGAATACTAGGCAAGCTGCAATCCACCTGATGTTAGAATCTAATCTATAATTTAATATCAGAAGAAAATTTCCTCCTTAAGAATTTTTTCAGATACTAAATATTGCTATATTTGTTGTTTTTCCTTCTGTCTTCAAAAATACTTTAATATTTCTATCGTTAGCTAGAAATCGCTTGTTGATGTTTTGTTCTGAGACGTGGCCTTGCTGTGTACCCAGGTTATGTTCATGTGTGTGATCCCCCTGCCTCAGTTCCTGAGGGTTGGGATTTATAGGTATATGCCATTACTTTGGTCCCCCAGCCCATCACTACATCATTACTGCTGCAGTCTTCCCTTTCCTCCGTTGTCTAATGGTGTATTTCTAGCATCTTATTGTATATTACCTGCTCTCTATGCTGTGTGAAGTATGCTTATGTCTTGTGTATAGTGAAAACCGAGATGATAAGAAACACATCCAAGGCACCATAACTGTCCACACAGCACCTACCAATGTTTGAAATGTTTGTAATGGGAGAGAAAGATGCTGTATCTTTTAAAGAGGCATAGGCATTATTCCATGTTACAATTTCTTGGTTCTAGCCTGAGTGACAATAGAATACCCCGATAAAAGTTTTTCAGGAAATTATCTCAAACCAGTTATTCAGTAGGGATGTAGCCTTTACAATCCTCACAGGTTCAAAAGGAGAAATATTTTAGAATTCAGAGCATATGCCTAAGAAGGTGACAGACATGAAACACAAACAGCTGAAAATGAGGATCTTCATTTCACTTTGGAATATTTTTTTCTTCCAAAGATATCATGAGGCAGATTTTCAAAGGGCTTTGAAGACAGAGCTATGGTGTTTCATAGCCCTGCCACCGAGGCTGGGGGCCGTTACCTGAGACTTGGCATTTGAATGTGAAATATTGACTTGAAATATTTTTATTGAAGTTTGTAGCAAAGTTAAATTGCACTAAAAAGTTATTGAAGCTGTTTGGAACATTTTCCTGTAAATTTGTTCTTTGCAAACAGAAAACTCTCATGTCTGCTGGGACAAAGACTTTACAGGTGTTAAAGGTCTTTGGCAGGCTTTATCTCTGGAATAAACTAAAGGAGTTTTAGAGATCCCAAATTATTTCTGATGAGCTGAAGATTTATTACTAAATCAATCACATATGAATTAGAAAAAAAGCTTTCTCAATTAGATATGAGATGGACTTGGCATTCAGCTTAAATAGTAAAGAAATAGTTTATGCTAAGATAATAATTAGGGGAATGGTGGTATGAGATGAAGCAGTTAACAGTCCTGGTTAGTCTTTCTAGGGAAGCCCACAGCTACACAGCAGCTCACAACCGTCAGTCACTCCAGTTCTAGGGCATCCGACTTTCTTTTCTGGCTTCCTCAGGCACTGTATGGCTGTGGTGTGTAGGCATACATGAGCAAAACACCCGCATACATAAAATAGCAGTTAGATTGTATGTTAGTCACTTATATATTGCTGTGATGTGAATCTCTCCCAGACATGATTTGAGAGGGAAGATTTATTTAGAAAAATGGTTTCAGAGGTTTCTTATCCATCCTGAAGTAAAAGACAAAGAGGTGAGGTTGTGGCAATGGGTAGATATGGCAGAGCGTGCTCACACCACATTGGGGCATGTGGTAGGTTTTCACGTAACACTGAGTTTGGTGTGGTAGAGAGTATTCTATCACAGTGGTAGATGTTGCCAAGACTATTCCCACCATGGTGTTGTGCATAGCAGAGACCATTTATATCATAGTAATGGGCCTTGTGGAGTAGGCTTACATCATGGCACACATAGGACAATTCAGGATCCAGGCATTGACTATAACCTTCAAACACTGTCTCTATTGTCTTTACTTCACCAGCTTGTTCCCGCCTTCCAAAATATGACACCAGTTGGGGCCCAAGTTTTAAAGTGAGGATCCTGTGGTAGAAATTGCAATGTATTCATAGTCGACTGCATGAATTCCAAATCCATATCTTAGATCTTCTGGTGTTAACACTATAGCTAAGGCAGAGAGAGGCATGTAGAGAGAGCTTTCAAAGTTTTAGTGACCTTAGACATCTGTGCAGACCTGCTGGTTGGGATGCTCTGAATGGGAAGTAGATCACTCTATTTCCACCAGTTTTCTCTAAGCAATCTGCTGATATCATGGGCATAACTGAGTTCTGAAAACTCCCTCTCAAAAATACTATCAGACTTTTGTTATTTAAAAATTTCCCTCCAGAAACTAATTTCCTTGACCTAAAAGGACTTCAAAGGATGATATTCTTTTCTTGATGTCAAGATACTGTGGTGATCACCTGCAGTGATGTTTATTTCTAAGCAGAGGGAAAGACCACACAGTAAAGTTTATGTGCTAATAGACATTACTCACTATGGTCTGGGGAAATATTCTAAATAGATGTTACAGGGTTTAGTTTTAATTTTTAATCCAAGTACTTCCCTTCTATACATTTAAAATATTTATTTTAAATTTTATTTATGTGTATGCCCATGTGCATGCCAAATATATATATGTGCTCATAGAAACTTAAAGAACATTGAAACATTGGATATGGAGTTCAGGCAATTGTGAGCCATCTAACATTAGTGCCAGGATTTAAACTCCAGTCCTCTGGAAGAACATCAAGAGCTCTTAATCACTAGGCTATCTATCTATACATTCTGACCTGTGACCTGTATTTGTTTGTAGATGCCACACACTGTTGGGCTTCCTGTTCTTCAAGGCTACAAACCTTGTAAAACATATCAGAAGGAAAAGATAACTAATGAACAAAATAGCTCTTTCACCTTACATCATCCTCAGTAAAATTTTAGAAGGTATGGCCAAGACAAAGACTCTTGAATTTTACCTGTAGTTTCTGCCTTATTCTCAGAATGCCTACAGCATCTCTCCACACCCCTTCCTTAAAGTTTCTGCTCAGTTATAACAGAAGACAGGTCTTTCTTAGTTGCTGATTCTTTCATGATGCCATGCTGCTTTCTCCCAGCTTGACAGCCTCTCTGTGTGTCTCCTAGATGCTTGCAGGCTGCTGCCAGTGGTTTGTTCGGAAAGGACTCCAGTGCTCTATCTTGTACTACAATGCTTTGCATTTTTATGCTTCTTGAAGTAGACTCCAAATGTGACTTCTTTTCTATTGTGCACAGTCAATTTGGGTGATTTTAACAAGGAAGATTTCTAAAATTCTGATTGTTTATACTAAAGTTTAAAAGAACCTCATTGAAAATAGAAAGAGGGCATTAGCCTTGCTGTGATGAGAACTCAGTAGTCTGAGGTATGCCACTGAATTTCCATGGTCCACTGTCTAGACCTCACCCGTGAAGGTTCAGAAATCACCTTCCCTGCATCATGAATTCATTAGACTGTCTACTTATAAAATATAAGAACATGTGAGAAATGAGTACATAAAATGGAATGTTCAGTTATTAATGTACCATGAAAGATAAAACTGTCACTCATCCAGCTGAACTGGCACACTCTTTCCCCACAAACCGGTGGTTCTTAATTAGAGGCAGTAGCATCTCTTACAGTGTGCTTGAGATAGATGGAGGTTTTTCTGTCACAGTGACTAGAAAAGCCTGATCCTAGAAATGATATCTCTCAGTACTTGTGCAGGGAGACTGAGGGAGGACAGTGACTTCAAGATCAGGCAGGGCAAGAGTGAGATAGATGCTAGAGGTATTCTGTGACCTTTTATAGTTTGTCTTTGTTCCCTTTTTAACTTTCTTTCTTCCTTTTTCTTCCTCCCTCCCTCCTCCCCCCTCTCCTTTCCTCCTTTTCTCCTTCCTTTCTTCCTTCTTTGAAATTCACAGAATACCTCTGGGCTCTCACTTATGCCCAGTCTGGCACTGAGCTCACCACCCCAGCTCTCAGATATAAAATTTAACTAAACATATTTCAATGTAAAAATGTGAAGTCATAAATTCCCTAGGTATAAACAAATGAATAATACTTCATGGCACTGTCAGTGAAGTCTTGTGTATTATGATCACAACAATGGGCAGAAGGTCAAAGAGACATTCCTCCCCAAGATACACAAATATCCAAATGTCTATGGGAGGGTTTTAAAACTCACTGGTCATAGCAAAAATGCAAATCATGAATAGTTTGAGTTAGCATCATGTACATAGTAGACTTGATATTAAGGAAAAAGACAAGAGATGACAAGTGTTATCCAGCATTTTAGGAGAAGAGAACTCTGAAGGTAAGATTTGAAACTTCTGCAGACTTTATGGGAAACACTACTCAGGTTTATTAGAGAAATATTACCAGGTAACCTATTTATATAACTTCTGGAAACACCTATAGGTGAAATGAAATTAGTGTCTGGAAGGTGTGTTTGCATGTTAATGCTCACTGTAGCAATACATATAATTAGTACAGTTTTTAAAACATCAGTGGGAATGCATAAAGAAATTATGATGTACATGGATGACAGAATACTAGTCAGCTATATGAATGTTTCATTTTGTTTGAAAATATAAGGATATAGCTGGAGGATTTAGCATTCAGTACAATAAAGTAGAGATGGAAATGTAACCATTATATGATATTATCACATGAAGAGTATAAATTATAGCATAGTCTAAAACACAGAAACAGATTAGTAATAGAACAGTAGCTGTGAGAAGCTAAGAGTTGGAGAGAGGCTTGCTGGTCAGCACTATGGAATTCTAATTACAGAACAAAATTCTTTTGACTTAATGTTCAATCTGGGTGGTTATAGATATACTAAGTTTCATGATGGTAACCATTACATTTGATGTGTTGGTTAACTAACATAAAGGCAGACCCATCAGAAATACACCAGACTTCTCAATAGAGACTGTGAAAGCGAGAAGATCCTGGATAGATGTTAAAAAGACCCTAAGAGATCATAAATATCAGTCCAGGTTACTATATCCAGCAAGACTCTCAATTACCATAGATGGAGAAACAAAGATATTCCATGACAAAAACAAATTTGTACAACATCTTTTTACAAACCCAGATCTACAAAGGATAATAGATGGAAAACTCCAACACAAGCAGGGAAACTACACCCTAGAAAATGCAAGAAAATAATCTTCTTGTAATAAATGTAATACTACCGCTAACAACAAAATTAACAGGAAACAACAATCACTATTCCTTAATATATCTTGATATCAATGGACTCACCCCCCAAAGACATACACAGACTGGATATGTAAACAGGACTTAGCACTTTGCTGTATATAGGAAACATACTTCGGTGACAAAGACAGACAGTACCTTAGAGTAAAAGGCTGGAAGACAATTTTCCAAGCAAATGGTTCCCCCTCCCCCCCAAAAAATCTAGAGTATCCCTTCTAATATTTAATAAAATCAACATTGATCCTGAAGTTATCAAAAATATAACGGGCATTTAATACTCATCAAAGGAAAAATCCATCAAGATGAACTCTCAGTTCTGAACATCTATGCTCCAAATGCAAGGGCACACACATTCATAAAAGAAACTTTACTAAAATTCAAAGCACACATTGTATCTCACAGAATAATAAGAGACTTTAACATGGTATTTTCTTCAATGGACAGATCATGGGAACAGAACCTGAACAGAGACACAGTGAAACTAAGAGAAGTTATGAACCAAATGGATTTGAAAGATATCTATAGGATATTTCATCCTAAAACAAAAGAATATAACTTTTCTCTGGACTCATGGTACCTTCTCCAAAACTGGCCACAAAATTGGCATCAACAGATATAAGGAGATTCAAATAATCACATGCATTCTATCAGATCACCACAGACAAAGACTGGGTTTCAATAATAATGAAAACAACAGAAATTCCACATACACATGGAAGTTGATCAATGTCCTACTCAATGATAACTTGGTCAAGAAAAAAAAAAAATGACAGACCTTTTAGAATTTAATGGAAATGAAGGTATAACACTCCCAAACTTATGGGACATAATAAAAGTAGTGTTAAGAGAAAAATTTATAGCACTGAGTGCCCTCCAAGGGAAAAAAAAAAAAAGACAAACTGAAGACCTGCAAGCTCTAGAATGAAAAGAATCAAATAAACCCAAGAGGAGTAGATGGAAGAAAATAATCAAACTCAGGGCTGAAATCAGACAAAAAACTATATAAAAAAATCAACAAAACCAGGAGTTGGTTTTTTGAGAAAATCAACAAGATATACACTTAGCTACAATAACCAGAGGTCACAGAGATAGGATCCAAATTAACAAAATCAGAAATGCAAATAGAGACATAACAAAAGAAATTGAAGAAATTAAAAAAAAAAATCATCCGATTCTACTAAAAAAAGCCTATACTCAACATAACAGGAAAATATAGTTGAAATGGACATTTTTCTAGACAAATACCAGGTATTAAAGTTAATCAGAATTAGATAAACCATCTAAACAGTCCCATAACCCCTGAAGAAATAAGAGCAGTCATTAAAAGTTTTGCAACTAAAACAAGCCAAGTACCAGATGGATTTAGAACAGAATTCTATTAGACTTTAAAAGAAGACCTAGTACTATACTCTTCAAACTATTCCACAAAACAGAAACAGTAGGAGCACTACCTAATTTATTCTATAAAGCCAGACTTATGCTCATACCTAAACTACACAAAGACCATACAAAGAAAGAGAGCTTCAGATCAATTTTACTGATGAATATTAATCCAAAAATACTCAATGAAATTCTTGCAAACTGAACCCAAGAACACATCAAAATTCTCAAATATGATCAAGTAGCCTTCATCACAGAGATGCAGGGATGGTTCAACATAAGGAAATCTATCAAAGTAATCAACTATATAAACAAACTTAAAAAAATACCACATGATCATATCATTTGATGCTGATTAAGCATTTGAGAAAATTCAACACCCCTCCATGGTAAAAGTCTTGAAAATATCAAGAATTCAGGGGCCATACCTAAACATCGTAAAACCAATATACAGCAAATCAGTAGTCAACATCAAACTAAATGGAGAGAAACTTGAAGCAATCCCACCAAAATCAGGGACTAGTCAAGGCTGCCTACTCTCTTCCTACCTATTAAATATAGTACTTGATTAGGAATTAGAGAACAAAAGGAAGTCAACGGGATACAAATTGGAAAGGAAGAAGTCAAAATATCACTATTTGTAGATAATGATAGTATACTTATGTGACCCCAAAAAATCCATGAGAAACCTGATTTTTTAAAAAAAAAAAATTACAGCAAAGTGCCTAGATATAAAAGTAAGTCAAACAATCAATAGACTTCCTCTACTCAAAGGATAAACCAACTGATAAAGAAGGTAGAAAAATGATAACCTTCACAATAGTCACAAATAAAATACCTTGGTGTGACTTTATCCATGCAAGTGAAAAATCTGTATGACAGGAACTTCAAGTCTCTGAACAAAGAAATTGAAGATCTTCGAAGGTAGAAAGCTCTCCCAGGCTTATGGATTGGCAGGATTAATATAGTAAAAATGGTCATCTTACTGAAAGCAATCTACAGCTTCAATGCAAGCTCCATCAAATTCCAACTCAATTCTTTACAGAATTAGAAAGAGCAACTTACCAATTCATTTGGAATAACAGAAAACCCAGGATGGTGAAAACTATTCTCAACAACAAAACAACTTCTGGGGGAATCACCATCCCTAACCTCCAGCAGTATTACAGAGCAATAGTGATAAACACTGCTTTGTATTGGTACAGAGTCAGGCAGGTAGATCAATGGAAAAGAACTGAAGTCCCAGAAATGAACCCACACATCTATTGTTACTTGATCTTTGACAATGGAGCTAAAATCATTTAGTGGAAATAAGACAACATGTTCAACAAACAGTGCTTGTCTAACTGGTGATCAGCATGTAGAAGGAGGTAAATTAATCCATTCTCCAAATGGATCAAGAATCTTTACATAAAACCAGATACACTCAAACTAATAGAAGAGAAAGTGGGGAAGAGCCTCAAACACAAGAACTGGGGAAATTTTCTTGAACAGAACAATAATGGCTTATACTCTAAAAATAAGAATCCACACATGGAGCCTCATAAAACTGTAAAGCTTTTGTTAGGCAAAGGACATTGTCAATAGGACAAAATTGCAACCATCAGAATGGGAAGATTTTTACCAATCTTACATCTGATAGATAGCTAATATTCAATACATACAAAGAACTCAAGAAGTTAGACTTCAGAGAATCAAATAATCCTACTGAAGAATGGGGGACAGAACTAAACAGGAATTCTCAATTTAGAAACATCGAATGGCCAAGAAGTACCTAACAAAATGTTCAACATCCTTAGTCATTAGTGAAATGCAAATCAAAACAATACTGATCCACGTGGAGCCATGCATTAGACTTCTGTTCACCTTTCAGTGTGAAAATCAGTCTACTGTAAATATACCCTATATTTTGTTTATAAATTTATCTCCTCTAAGATGTTTGACTTGTTTTCATCTGACTATTGTGAATCATGTGTTTAGAAACATGATGGGAGAACATCTGTCTGTGAGTTTTTACTTTCAGTTCCTTTGAGTAATATTGTGAAGTAGAACTGATGAGTTGTTAATTCTATCTGCAATCACTTTGAGGACTGACTACTCAGTTCCCATTTCAGCAGAGCCATTTTCCATTCCTGTTAGCAGTGCACATGGGTTCCAATCTCTCTTCCCAATTTGGCCATTCCTTCTCGCACAAGCAGTTGGACACAGGGTCATTAGTGCTGTGCCTAATAAAAGTCATTTGAAAATGGTTCCCCAGTAAACTCCATTTATGAGATTTTGGTCAGTTGCATTTCTAAGCCTCAACTTAGGCTCAGACTGAACACACCCCTAATTTCCTCTGGTCACTGTAATGAGTAAGGGAAGATTTCAGAATTCTGATATAGTGAGCAGAAAAGAGACTATTTTTTTTTGTCCTGTGACTTTCTAGAAATTGCCTCATATTTAACCCCTCTACAATTACATACATTAAAATTCTGCATTTAGAGCCTGTTGTTACTCATGAGAGGGAAACCTATTTGTGATGATTTGGATGAGCCTATTCCCCATAGGTTCAGATGTTTGATAAAAAACTTGGTCCCCAGCTGGTGATACTGTTTGGGTGGACATAGGAGGTATGGCCTTGTTAGAGGAAGTGTGTCACCAGGCCAGACATTGAGGTTATGAAGTGACTGGCCATTCCCAGGACATACTTTTTAGCATCATACTTATACTTCAAGATGTTAGCACTCAGGTTACTGTTTTAGCCACTGCCTACTGTGTCTGCCTGCTGACACACTTCCTTGTCAAGATGACAATGGATTCTTATCCTTTGTAATCATAAAACCAAATGATAAACACTTCCTCTTATAAGTTGCCTCTGTTGTGGTGCTTTATCACAGAAACACAAAAATAACTAATCCACTGTCCGTGAAAGACATTAATGTGGTAGGCAGAAGAGCTGAGAATTGGTTTATTTTGTCACTTGAGACACCAGAAGAGTCCTAATAAACTCTACCTGACTGACACATGTAAGAATCATTTACTCTGTAGCTTGTTCATTCATGCTAGTAAATAAGACTTACGTGCATTTTCGCCTTGAGTCCTGAGGAATATTTTATCCTTAGGGTTGCTTTTTGCATCTAATCATACTGATTATGTATAACTTACAAAGTTGGATTTTGGCAAGGATTTGGCTGTCTACTCTGCCTAAGACTCATTTTAAAGGCACATTTAACTTTGGAATGTTTCATTAGGTTTTTCATGGTATATTAGCCCTTTTGATTATTTCTGTTTTAGCCAATATTCTAATAAGGCTGCATTGCTGGAAACCCCAGGTGCTGTCACCTGCCATGCCTCTCCTCCGCATAGCCTAGATGACTTGGTTGAAGGAGTAGAACTCTGGATAAACATTAGATCATCTAATGACATGTTTGGATATGACAGCCAGAATGTTCATGGCAAGAGACACTGACAGGACAGTAAGACATTTCTAAACAAAGATTGTCTAAGAGACAGAAACTCAAACTGAGTAGGATGCACAGAGATTGCAAGGACTAGAAAAATCCATGTGGCACTGTGGCATCACTGATGGACCTAGACTGCATGACTTTAACACCAGCATCACATTTCAGGAGCAAATGTCCTGACAAAGAGGACCTTTGCTACACACATCACACAAAAGAGCTCGGACAGCCACACTTGAACCATTTCTTCACTTGGTGGACAGAGGAGGAGGCTGGTGTTGTCTGCCCTGTTGATTTGGATGACACATGTTCTCAGAACCACCTAAGGGGATTCTCTGTAGACTGAGCGGAATTCAAAGGTCAGAGGAGGGTGAAAAAAAAACACCTGATAAATATAATTGCAATTTCCTTGCAGCACCACATTTGATGGCAAGACATTTGACACAGTGACAATTTAATATGTGGAAAGACACAGAGAGAACAGACATGCTGTCTATCTAGAGTAATTGATTGTCTGCACGTTCTCAGTGGGCACTGGGGGACAACTCTCATGAATAGCTTTTTCTTCTAACCCAAAGCAAGAAGGTGGAAGACCCTACTCATTTTAGTGAAGTTTCCTCTTTCTCTGCTGAAGACAGCCAGACAAAATGACATCAAGCAGAGGGATCAGAGGATGCTGGGTTATGCCTAAGCAGTCAAGATAAGATTCTGAATGAGAACTCAATCTCCCTTGGGTCAGGTTTACAACTCTGCAATTATCTTATGTGACAACCACATAAATCTCCATTTTGGAAAGTATTCAGAATATTTTAGAAAAGAGACTCAGGGAATGAGTGATTGAGAAGTTCTTCATTCATGGTGTATAATTAAGTGGGAAGCTGATTCCTAAGTTATCAACTTAATTTAGAGTTTCCTATTGCCTAGATAATTGGCTTTAAAAATCCTATATAAATCCTTAGCATAGTGCTTGGCATATGATGTAGTCACTAATTAATATTTGAAGGAGTGAATCAATGAATTAATTACTCAATTAATCAATGAAAACCTCTAGGTAGTTTAGAGGATTCATGTCATCTAAATCAATAGCCCAACGATGCTTGACTGTCTCCCTCTCTTTCCAAGGAGGAGGAAGTGAGTTTATATATTGCAGTTGGGACATTTTATGCCTGAGATGGATAGCAAAGACCAAGGTAGATGTTAAACAGGTCATTTAATATAGTACTTTGGAGTTCTATGGAGAATTCTTGGCTGGAAATAAAAACATTGACAATTTTAGGATTTGGGAAGGGTAGAAGTCGATGGACTCAGTCAAGTTATCTAAGAAGAGGGGCCATGAAAAGATGACCTGCAGTCCAAATCATGGGTCCTGATTTAGTTCAGAGGTTATGGAAAGGGGAATCATACAATAAACACTGGAAAATTGCTAGTGTCACGGACTAGGGTAGAGAGACACCGGAAAAGAAAAACCAGGCAGATGAAGGGTCTTGGGTAGCAAGTAGGACATGAGAGGCAGGAGGTGGGCCACTCTCTGTGTCAAACGTAATTCAGAGGCCAGGAATTAAGAGTGGGCATTAGCCTTGATAATCCAGAGGTAGTAAAACTTATCAAGAGTGGTTTACTACAATGGAATAAAGGGCTGATTGATGGGCAAGGTACTGGAGATGTGGTGGAACCATTCATAGCAGTGGATACATAGTAGGCACATAGAGGATAAGTTTTAGGAAGGGCAGCAGGATGAAATAAAATTGGAACAAGTGAAGTTTAAGATCATATGGTTTGACTGGCATAGGGAATGGACTATAGATGAGTTTTATTGATTCGTCGCAAGATGATTTGGTTCACATTCCTGGGCTTTGGTCTCTCCACAGGCAAAATGACCACAAAAATAGTGAGTTTGAGGAATCTAATATGAGTATGGATAACAATGAGCTCATAATAGATACTCAGTAAATGCTATCTGCTTCTTTTATATTAACAAACATTTAAAAATGTGGTAGCCTAAGATTTCTCTACTAAGCTTATTGAGTAACTGGAAATGCCCTATACCCTCAAACTTATTGCGCACAATCAAGATATCACAAGTAGAAAATTCTGTGCTATGAAACTTCTTTTTGATACAAATCATTAAAGAGAAAACTTATAAGGCTACATTGGGGCTCTGTAAATGAGGAGTGTATGAAACAAATAAACCTCATATCTGTATTTGACCTCTCTATCTCCCACTGTATCCAATGGAAGAAATAACCTTAAACATTCAAAGTTGCCAAATATTTCTGGTTCCATGCATTTTGAAAAAGGGATACTCAACCTGTATTTTAATTATGATTAAAATTGTGAGTCCATGTAGTTAATGTCAACTGGTCAGTTAAAGGATAATTCTAAGGAATACAATTAGTCATTTAAAGTCAACTAATAAGTATTTGTTTCAAATTGAAAAACTAAAATGTTGCAATAAAATTGTGCCAAATATGCTGCAGAGATGAATCTGTGCTGAGGAACATCTACTGTTCATGTAGAAGACCCAGATTTGATTCTGAAACCCACACAGTGCTCATAACCATCCATAATTCTGGTTCCAGGGGGTCTGACGTCCTCATCTGACTTCCACAGAAACCAGGCACATATATTCAGCAAAACATTGTTGTTTACTAAAGATATCAAAACCAGTAAATCTTAAAAACACACTTTTATTAAATATAAGATGCAGGTATCATAGCCTTTCATGTAGGATAGTATCTACCATAAGTTACAAATTAAAGTCAAATTATAATGTGGTAGGTGTCATATAAAATCATCTCTGAAAATATTCATAAAATAGAACCTCCACAGTGGCTTATCAGTTATAAAGCACTTTCTTGTCTAACAACATCTCACCAGAGTGTCACAGGTTTTCACTGTTTTTCGGTTACAGATGAGAAATTGACTTGTTGAATATTATATAGGTTGGAGAGCTGGCTCCTCATTTCACACCCGAAACACAGTACTTATAACATTAAGCCAGTTGTCTCAAGAGAAAAGAAGGTTTTGAAAGTTTAAAAGACATGGTGTTTGTGAGTACTGACGAGCTCCATCTCTGTTATGAGAAGCCCTTGCCTAAAACTTCAGATTCTGCGGCTTTGAGAAAGATAGGCCTGTGTTCATCATATGTGGCCATGGTGATGTGCCAGGGTGCTTTCCGTACTTCCTGCCAGCTAATGTAATGCCATCAGGGTGATGGAAGCTCATTTTGCTAAAGGCCGCATATCTCAGCATCTTTGCTTCAAATATCATGCCTAGAGATAGGCAAGAGACCAGACTGGATATCACGAATGTAAAAAAAAAAAAACTGCTACTCTTCACAAATGGTGGCAAGCCTAACTGCTGAGCTGGAGATGCTTGTATAACAAGCTGCTGATGGGCTGGCGACTTCTTAATTCATTTGGCACTGTCCAATCTCCTTCAGCAAAAATCAATGAGGCACAGAACAATGCCTTGTTCTGGGAGGATACAGATGCCAGACAACCTGAGTCCACACAAACCTAGCCAAAAAACCTCTTCTACACTTTAGCTCCTCTTGTATCACAGCTGGAGAGCTGAGCACATGACCACAAGGACGGGCACAACACACCCTGAGCTGTTCTAGAGAAAATGGGTCTCCGAAAGGGAACATTTTTAGTTCCCTCTTATTTTTGCTATTCCTTATGCTCAATTACTCCATTTGTCTTAGATACGGTTGTTCCTGGGGTGAGGTGAATACCTTGCTAGAGCAAAAGGTTTCAGATTGTCCCCCCCCCCCCCCACACACACACAAACGTATAAGACAGCCAAGTTAGAAAGCTCTCCTTGTTAATGGGATAAAATGCATTCTTTTTAAAAAATGGATGATTTATAAAAAGAGTATCTTTTGACAGCTGCTCTGTTTACCTACAAACATTATACAGGGTTTGGGGGTTGTCAATAAATGGAACAGACCAATAAACAGAATAATGGGTAATATAATAGAAGAATTTGTTGAATGAATAAGGGGGTGGGGGTATCACCAAACTTGAGAAATTTACCATAGGTCACATAGAAGGGGCAGGATCCCAGATGTAGATTTTAAGGGGAAATCTTCTAAAAGCTCTTCACTCAAATGACTGAAATTTAGGGCTAGGCACCCAGTATCTACATGGTGTTCACAACCATTCTTAGATATATCCAGACCTCTTTCGTCCTCAGCAGGTACTCATATATGCAGTGCATATGCAGACATACATGTAAAATAATAACGTACAACAAATGGGCACATTCACACATGCACATACGCACACACACACTTATCATAACACTATTTTCAAAACATCCAAAGAATATAGTATCATAACTCAATATATTAATTTTACAATAAAAAGAGGGCAAAGACAAAAGAGATCTAGAATTCAGTTTTATCTCCAAGGAAGCTTGCTCCCCAAGGACTTGAATAAATCAGTAAGTAGTGGGGGAGATAAAACAGGAAAATTTTCTTCACTATGGGTCTCAAAGGTTCAGGCTGACTGTTCTGAGGCTGTGCTCATAAGCACATAAGCATGGGGTTTCCTGGGTACCTGGCAGGGCTTTCAGTTAACAGTATTTGTTCCTGTTATTCTTCCAGGACTCATCCTGCTCACTATCCCTTTTACCAGGTCATCCAGCATGAGGACACCTCGAGGCCAGGAAGTACTCTTACCCAGTGTTTGTCTTGTTTTCTTTGTTCATCTCTGCATTATGAGCTTCTACTCCTTTTCTCCCTGCAGGCTCTAAGGGTGTGAACATGTGTGCTGGTCTGTAGATCACAGAGGTTGTCAGGTCTATGGTATAATGGGACCAACTGGGAACGCCCCCAGCAGCAAAATCCCACAAAGAGGAGCAACCTCCGTACGTTTCTAGGTCAGAACTTACTCTTAACAGAGTGAGCTGTGCAAGCTCCTTTATATAGCAACTTGTTTAATTAAGATAACAGATGTTGCCATTATACAAGTCCTAGTGAGCCACACTTTAATTGGACATTCATTCACATGGCTTGTGACTGGTAAAACCAGTTCAAACAACCATTTCCCTGCCCTGGGTGTTTTTCCCACTACAATTAAACTGAATAAACAATGCATCCGGTGTACATCCATTTAAATGAGACAGTTTTAATGGTACAGGAGTTTAATATGAACAATAATATTAGAGCAGAATAATTTCCTGGTTTAAAAGGCAAGTTGAGTTCTCTGTTGAATCCATCTGTGGGCCCAGGGCTAGGCTGACAATCAGTTTCTGCGGATATATAGCAAAGAAAGTCTTCACTTGGGTAGTGTTTGATGTATCATATTTAGGAGAGAGAGAGAGAGAGAGAGAGAGAGAGAGAGAGAGAGAGAGAGAGAGAGAGAGAGAGAGAGAGAGAGAGAGAGAGAAGAGAGAGAGAGAGAGAGAGAGAGAGATTTGCTTGCAACTTTGATGTTTACATTTTAGTATAATGAGGTCTGGGAAGAAGGAAAATTGACAACCTGTCATTCCTGTCGTTATGCTAGAGAACACAAAGACAACACACACACACAGGCACACACAAACATGCAGCACATACAACTTTAACATATTTCGATGATTAATCGTGGCTGTTAAGTTGTATGAATTTGGGATCAACTGAGACACGCTCACCTGTTACTTCAAGAGTTTTGAAAAGATTGAAAGAAGAGGAAGAAAGGAGGTGGGACTGTAATGACCCAGGATTATGGTGCAAAGGTCTAGGAGAGCTTTAACCCCAGATGCCTCGGATCAGGATGGTTGGAATTGGCTTTTCCCCGCTCCCAACCTGGAATCATAAAGGCAACTGCCTTTCCATCAACCCTAGTAAGAATTTATCACCCTGACAGTTATCAGTCTTCCTTGTTAAACCTTATACAGTTTCTCCCCTTCCCCAGACCCTACAGCCCTTGAGTATGCAAAGGAAGCATCTTCCAACTCTCCTGCCCTGGCCACACAAACCTTGCCCAGGGACCCTGCCTACCTCCCCAGGGGCATCAATACCCCCCTCAATAAACTGGACTAATTCTCTAAAGCTGTTCCTGGGTGGGTGGGTGTTCTTTGCCTCTGTACTCACAGCAGATCAAGATTCTGCCTGCACCACTGTCCAGATTAAGGTTTCCTCCCTCCAGACCAGCTTGGTGTGCAATGGGCCTGGCTAGCCAAAGGAGGAAAGTGGACACATTGCTGGCAACTTTCCTGAGAACAGGTAGCACACTAGAAGCTGCCTGCCTTTAAGACGGCAGTAGTCTGCCTGTGTGCTTTTGCTCCTTGCTGGTCTGCACATGTACGCGGCTGGTGCTCCTACTGTCACCCTCACTGATCTCTGGCTCAGCAGGAATTCCCCAGGCCTTCAGAATTGGACAGAGCACGCTGAGGTTTTCAGCCCTGTGCACTGAAAAGCAAGCTGCTGGCTTCTCAGCCTTTCTGGCATACAGACAGTCATTGTTGGCCTGGATTATGCAAACCAGTCTAATAAATTCCTGTGTGTCATATTCAACAAATTCAATCTATTTTATTGAAGCTTTGTAGAGTTTTACAATGTTACTTTTCAACTTATTATTCTTGTGTGTTGCAAGGTCCTCTTGATATTATGTTCTTGCCTCTTTCTTTACAAATCTTCATTAATGTCATTGGGTTTTATTTTCTTTCAAAAAGAAAAAATAGTTTATGCCAGGCAGTGGTGGGCTAACACCTTTAATACCAGTACTTGAGAGGCAGAGGTAAGCAGATCTTGTTGAGTTCAAGGTCAGTCTGGTAACACAGTAAGTACCATGAAGCCAGGGCTATACAGAGAAACACTATCTTGAAAAACTTATGAATATATAAAATAACATAAAAATATTTTATGTGCATGAGTATTTTGCATAGATATTTGAGTGCCATGTATGTGATGGTACCTATGAAAACCAGGACAGGGGTGTGACCCTCTGGAGCAATGGTTCTCAACCTTCCTAATGCTACAGCCCTTTAATACATGTTGTGGTGACCTCTAACCAGAAATTTATTTTTATCACTACTTCATACCTGTAATGTTTTGCTGTTGTTCTGAATTATAATGTAAATGTCTGATATGTAGGGTATCTAATATAAGACTCCAAAAGGGGTCAAGACCCACACAGGTCAACCTACTATCCTAGTCTTACAGACATTGGTATACCTATATGGTATGTGGTACCAAGCCAAGGTCCTCTGCAGGAACAGCATGTGTCCGTTAACACCAAGTCTCTTCACCTTCTAGATTTTTCTAATCATAATTTTACTGTAGCAGCAAAAATACAAATGATATTGAAAGAGCAATGGTACGAGGCCAGTGGCACTGCATCTTGACATGGGGATATAGGTTACATGGCTGAATCAAGTTCTCCTGCCATTGGTAAAAGGGAAGTTTTCCTCAGCTCCAGCCAATTACTGTCAGATAGACTTGCAGACTACTGCAGGATCTGAAGAGGAGTCAGAAGTCTGAATACATGACACATTTCACATTGTGCTTGTGAGAAGCTAATTTAAAAATATGAAACATAGAACTGAGCTAATATACTAAGCTCCTTAATGCAAGTTAACAGGGCTGGCATTGTAGATAGAAACACTTACAAACAGGCTTAGCAATCCAAGTTCAGTCTCCAGATGCCATAGGCAGCAGAAGAAAACTGACTGCCCAGAGCTCTTCTCAGATTCATGAACACACACACACACACACACACACACACACACACACACACACACACACACACAAACACAAACACACACACAAACACTGTAGCACGTGTGCATCTATATTCCCCCACATTTACATACAAAATAGTAAATGCACAAAATAAGTAAGAATTTGGAAATGAAAGCTAGAATTGATGAATGCTTCACTAGGTAATGTTCAAACCCTCTGCTGGTGTCTTACAACATTTCTAACTGGTATTCTTGCTAGCTATCCTAATAGTTTTATAGTGGAAAGAGAGATCCTTAGTTCAGACACACTGTTACATTAGCATATACTTAGCAATAGTTAATTGGAGACCTCTATTGAGCCATCTAAGCACAGTTGTTCAGTAAATATAAAACTATGGTGCTGGGAACCAGTGATTCCATGTTTTGGAAAGCTACAGGAGAAAAAATGTTTGTCAGGGTTTTCCAAGGCATTCCCTTGCCTGTGAGTCCTGTGCATTGTACACTCCTAGGCTTTCTTCCCACTGTTACCTCCTCTGATTTCACAATAATTTACTTGAGCAATAGCTATTCTCAGGGATTCTTTGACAACAGATAGAAAATGATGTTCTATCTGCAAAGCTTCATCTAAGTCTAAACACTGAATAATCAGAGGTGAAATGGTTCTATGAATATATGCATTCTTCAAAGATGATGGGATTCTCTAAGCCTTCTCATACTTTCATTGCACATATATAAATTATAAAAATATTTCAGTAATAAAATATTCCATCCAACTTTTGAAAGTTCCCAAATGAGTCTGGATGGGCAAACACAATCAGTGAGTGTTGTGTTTTATAAAAAGATAAGGAGAAAAGAAAATGTTTGGTGGAGGCAAGGTATGGTGTGGAGGAAGGAGGTGCCTCTGTAGGCCCATGCTGAGGCATCTCTCTCCCCTTTGAGGTACCAGCCACATGATGGTGTAGTATAGAATAGATTTTGTTCAGGGCATAGGGAGTGGGGTTGAGAGAAAGGCAGAGAGAGGGGGGAGGGAGATGGAGGAGGAAGGGAGGGAGCAGGAGGAAAGGGAAGGGAAATAGATGGGGCTGGCCATGAGTACATGGAGAGAGAGGGGAGAGGAGGATAGAGAGAGGGGAAGAAGGTAAAGGAGCAATGGTGAGAGAGCGAGGGGGCGGCAAGCAGACCCTTTTTTAGTGAGTTGGTATCCCTGGCTATTGCCAGGTAAACTATAAGTCGGAGCCTAGACTAAATGCCAACAGTGAAGTGTACATGTCCTCTGATGGGAAAGAGTTGGACTAATGCAATTACATTGATGACTATCATACCTTGATCTCTCATCATGAATCATTCTCTACTGCAGATTGTATTTTGAATATGGCATGAAATACATGCAAACTTTTTCAGGCATCCCATAGAAGACTACTGGTAGACATCATTACATGAGTGGTTTTAGATGATCCCCCCATCACAAGGGTATCATTTAGTGAATCTTATCATGATATTACAGAGACCTCTCCATCCAGATACCCACTTCAGGGCCAATCCATCCCACCCTTGAACCTGACCCAAGGGTAGTATCTGATGACTTTTCACAGCGGAGTCTCTCCCTGACTGTCCCTTCATTAGGCTTAAGCTGTTTATAATGGGTGGTATGACATCATCAGGAAACTAATCTAAGGACTTAGCAGGCTCACTTGCTTCCAATAGGAACATTTCTGAAGGGCTATATTTCTGGAACTTTCAGCAGGATGGGCTGGATCCTCGCTTGCAGCCGTCTAGTGCAGCAGAATTTCTTTGCCTTCTTTGCCTCCCTACTAGTCTATCCCCAGAGAGCACTGTCCATAAAGTTTTATGTTGTAGCTGCCTTGTACAAGGTTCCAACAACTGGAAGGGAATGCTCATATTATTTATTTCAGATATTTGTTAAATAAGAATTGACTTCATTTTTGGAGACTTGAGACTATAGAGGTTATACTTAGTGCTGTGATTCTGCATTAATTTGTTTTTTAACAAGTGTTTAATAATAGTCTAGTACAGGAAAACAGACTGTGTTATATATATTTACAACCAAGTAGTCAATGGCTCTTTGAAGAGGCAGAAGGATAAAGCACAGAGAGTTGGACCTGCCTTGAATAGCTTCTCACAAATCTGTTCATGCACAGTTGTTATTGTTGGTTGGCTGGTTGCTTTTTGTTTTCTTTTTTGAGACATGGTTTCTTTGTGTGGCCCTGGCTGTCCTGGAGCTAGCTGTCCAGAGCAGGCTGGCCTCATAGAGATCTACCTGCCTTCATCTCCTGAGTGCTAGAGTTATAGGTGTATGCCACCACTACCCAGCTTGTTTGTTTGTTTGTTTTAATCTGATCACAACAGTAAAATGGAAAAAAGAAATTTAAAATCCAGCTACAACAAAATGTTGTTAATATAAAATTTAGTAAAGCAGATACCATATTTTTCCTGGTGTATACAGAGATATAGCACACACCAAAGCAAACAAAGCTAAAATAAACAAATGATAATTAATTAATTCTGTGGACCATGTTCTTACCTTGCAGCTTTTTGATTAAGTGAAAGAGTAAACATTATTAGGGATTTCATAGCAAAGATGGTTGAATGACTTTCTAATCAAAAAATTTATTTTTTATCTATGTCACTGTAATTTTATCATAAGACAACAATGAACATAAATATATACAAACGAAAGGTAAAGAATGTGATATGCCCTTCTAGGGCAGCTCACCCATGAGCTACTTCAACCAGATTGTACCTTCTAATCTCCAAGACAGCTAGCTATAAACACATACATGGAAGAATCCATTATCGAGAATAACACTCTCATGACTCAATCACTTTTGAATGGTGTTATCAGCTGGGAGGTAAACCTTCAGCACAAAAAGGAGTGGCATTCCTATCTAACTCAAAATTCCATGCCAGTTGCTAGAGAATTATTTGTGGTCATTTATAATATTACACTATATTATATATTAGTGTAAATAATATCTCTATAATCAGAGAAGATACTCTTTAATATATAATGAAGTCACTTGTGATAAGCTGAGGTGAATAAAACAAGACAGTTCACCGAGTTAACTTACTAAGCATCCATCTGTTAATAACGTAGTTACTGTTGATTATTGGTCATTTCTTCTCCTGATCACTTGGATGACTAGAAACTGTCACAAACACTGCACAGCATCATAAGATAAAGCTTATGGTCAATCACCAGCCCAGTAAATAAATCTAAGTATATAGATTTATACTTAGAGTACAGTTTGTAGCTACGGAATATATATTGTCTTTGTGTCATTACAAACTTAGAACACTGCTTTTTTGTAGACAATCTGTTCACTAATCTACATAAATTATGAGATCAACAAAGATGCTGTAGCTAAAAGTTTCCTGAGTGTTATTTCTTCCTGCATGAAATTTCTGCTCTTCATTATTGAAAGAGACACAAGAAAAGCCCTCTTTGTCCTGTGCTCACTATAACCTCTCATTGTTCACATTTTCATCTATCTATCTATCTATCTATCTATCTATCTATCTATCTATCTATCTATCTATCTTTCTATCTATCTATCTATCTATCTATCTATCTATCTATCTATCTATTTACTAATTGATTGTTAAGACAGGGTTTTATATGCCTGAGGCTACCCTGGGCCTCACTACATAGCCGAACATAACCTTGAATTTCTGACCCTTGTGTCTCTACTTTCTGAATGCAGGGACTATAGACATCACACATCAATGGTGCAGACCTAGGGATCAATCCCATGGCTATGTGCATTCTAGTCAATCAGTTTATTGGGCTACATCCTTAGCTCCCATACTATAAAAATAATGATTTTTTTCCAATTTAGCTATTTATTTATGATATCGAATTTAACAGCTTTGGAAAGAAATATGTCATTGGAGGGTATTCATAGCTTGTACCAAGCATCCCTCATCTTGAGTCTGTGGATATCAGTCATTGATGGTTAAATGTCTCATACTTATGCTTTTCCATATGGGATTTGGACTGTCATACCACCTTAAAGTAACATTACCACTTTGTCCTCCTGATTCACTTTGGCCTATTCTACAGTATATCCCTGGGTTAGATAGATAAGAGGGAGTGCTGCATGTTGTTCCCTGTCCAGCAATTTAATTAAAATTTCTTAAACCAGTCTTTATTATATTTCTGGGCATGAAAAGTAACATCAGAATTACCACAATAAATTAATATATACTTACTTAATGTAAGGTTTAAAGCATTTATTTATTTAGCTAGCTGCAACCCTTAATTCCTTGAATATTCTGTGCAATAACGTTCATCTGGAAATGTATTTAGGTATTACAAGTCTAAGATATTCTCCACACAATTTTCAGGTTAAATGTTCTGAGAAGCACTGTACTCCAGGAAGTTCAAATTACAAATTGTTTGATTAGAGAAAATTTATTTATATGGCATGTATTACTTCTCATCAAATATTAACAATTGCTGTGAAAAGTATTTATGCAATTATTTTCTATTTTACCTTTGACTTAAACCTCCCTCTTTGAAAGCTTCATAATTTGACCCACCTCACAAGACTGAACTTTAATTCTGTTCTTTCTCATTATGAAATTTGCCCCATGTATAAACTTCTACAAGGCACATCTCTGATGTAGGAAAGGGTTTGCTAAAATTTTACTATTAAAAGAAAAACCTGTCTTTTAAAAGATTTATTTTGATATTACTTTTAAGTTATATGTGTATGCATGCATGCATGCTTGCATGTTTACACATGTGTTTGCTTGCATAATTATGTGTGTGCATGCACATGTATGTGAGTGCGTGTGTACATGTGTGTACATGTGTGTGTGTATCTGTATGCATGTGCATGTGTGCATATGTGTAGGTCAGAAAGGACATCATATCCTTAGGAGCTGGAGTTAGAGGCAGCTATAAGGTACTCAGTATGGGTTCTGGGTACTTTGCTCCTCTGGAAAAACAGTAAACACTCTTAAGCAATGAATCATCTCTCCAGCCTGAAATGTTTTTAATTTTAGAAACTGTACTGTTTTAACTATGCTTCCTAGATCCATGTTTGCTTGGGTGGTAAAATAGATATAATTGAATATGTGAATCATGCTGAAAGTGTTGCTGTGTGAAATTTCATTGTGACATTTCTATCTTTGTTCTGATAATCCCCCACTATTCTAACTTCCCCAATTACTTTTATCACTGCTTTTACATTTATGTTTGTATAAGACTCCTTTATGAGTCTTTGTGTTGTCTGATTCCTCTATTTATTCAACACATACTTCCTGACACTGCAAATTCTATTCCCAGAGTGACGAACAAGCAGGGCTGGATGCATGTGAGGTCTGTCCTCACACAGCCTGCAGACAGTTCAGGAATACAGATAACTGTCAAGTCAACCAAGGCCTGAATGAGTTATTACCAACACAGAAAAATGTGAACAAAGAACTAAAGAAACACATGCTGATGATGTGTTGGTGTCATGGCAAATTTCTATTATCAACTTGCCTGGATTAGAAAAACACCTGGGGAATTAATGTGTCAAGATTCTGAATATGACTGCAGAGACTTTAACAGAGAAAATTGAAAAAGACCCATTGAAACAGTGGTAGACATCTCCTTTCTCAAAAACTCGGTCATTTTTGGTCCATAAAGATGTGAGGAAGATGCCGTAGGCTCCTGCCATCTCAGACAACCTGGTTCTTTCCATTGCCTTCCCCATTATGATGAATCTGAATTTCCTTAAACCATGAACCAGAATAACTCCTTTCTTCATTACATTCTTTTCTTTCAGGTATTTTATTACAACAGTTAGAAAAGTAACCAATTTAGTTGGTAAATAAGATGCACATATATCCCTTTTGGTTATTTTTGTTTTCATAATTAGCTATGCACCTGATTTCCCTTTGATAGTCCATTTGGCCATGGAATATATAATGGTGGGCAACCACAGAAGAGCAATAAATGGTTACTGCAATGGCCCAGGGGAAATGCTGGTGGTTGGGCCATGGCACAGGTGATACAGACAAGAGACAGCTACTTCTCTTTGGATGTAGAATTGATAAAGTTCACTAATGTACTAGATATGCAGGATGGGAATGCAAAACAATCAATAATTTCCACTCCAACTTAAACCATGGGAGGAAGGTTGGGTATAACTAGGAGAAGCCTGGGTTTCAGGGCAGAGGTTGCTTAGGGCAGAGGTGGCTGGGATGATTGCTTAGGAGATAGTTTTGAACTAAAGTTAGAAAGGCAACAGCAGTTAGTTCCCTTGAGGGAAGCTCTCTCAAGAGAGACATTGGAAGTGGAAGGAGCAAACAGGGTAGCGGAGATGCGAGAGATAATTTAATTTGATGTAGTGGTGGAATAATATGATAGAAAATGAGAAGGAAGGAAGGCCTAGTGCTTTGAGAAGGAGGATGTGAGCAAGAAGGGTTGAAGACCTTGAGACAATCAGAAAGAGAAAGATTGATTTTGAGGTGTGTTGTTCTTTTCTGTGTCAGAATATATCGTAATCCTCTCAAAACATTTTTCCTGACAGTGGAAACAGCCAACTTCAATTTTCTTTTCATAACAATTGCATTCTTTGGAACACACCACCTCTTTTTGGAATAAAAATGTTAAGATCAAATCAATATGTGGGAAAGTGGATGTTATGAAAGCATCTACAACCATAAAAAGTTCTACTGCATTTTTATAATACTTATCAGAGAAACAGTCTTGACTAGTGACTCTCAGCATGCATAATGCTGTGACCCTTTAACATAATTCCTCATGCTGTGGTGATCCCCCAAGCATAAGATTATTTTTGTCACTGCTTCATGACTGTAGGTTTGCTACTGCTGTGAGTTTTAATGTATATATGTGTTTTCATATGGTCTTTGGGGGATTAAGAACTATATGTCGAGAACCTCTGGTCTAGACCTTTCCTTCTTCCCTTTTCTCAAGCACACAGTCATTTCCATGACTAGAATTTAGCCACCATCTCCACCTTTCTTTGTTAAGGCACCGTTGCATGAAACTCCTCAATGCCCTATCTTACACTAAACTTATTCAATAGTCCTCTGAAGGCTCACGAGTAGAAGCCATGATCATCAGCCTCATCTATAGATTGGAAGTGGAGAAATCTTTATAGGATGGAGCTGAGTGTAAGTAAGTTTGAAGTCATATACCAGGACCCTAATCTTTTTTTTAACTCTTTGTTTCCTTACTACCTATCATGATACAAGCAACTTCCTCCACCCTCTGTTCCCTACTGGGTATAGAGCTGTGTCGAGGTTGGTAAAAGAGGTGGAACCATTCAAAAAGTTAAAATAAACTTTTTTCTCTCTTTTTAACTTCACTTCCTCAGGTATTTGAGTTTTTAAAACATTTTGTGGGAAAAAATGAGTTCATGTGTGAGCTCAAGTACGTGTGTGTATCTGTGTGCATGTAGGTAAACAGACATATAAATGCCCATGGAGATCAGAAAAAGAAAGTCAAGTTCCCTGAAGCTAAGGTTACAGGTAGTTGTGAGTTGCCTGATGGGGATGCTAAGTATCACATGCTGGCCTTCTGTAAGCACTCTTAACTCCCAAGCCATTTCACTAGCCCCACCTCGGGTAGTTTGATACAGTAATGAAAACCCAAGGAACACGGTGTCCCTGAGTTCATACTTATCACCCCTGCTACTCCACACACTCATCATACAATACTTTCTTTAAACACCTCAGGTTCCTCCAGTATGTCTTTTAAAAAGCAATATAGATACTGGTTATAGCTGCTTAATATTCAACTACAATAGCATTGCCTTCTCTGAAAGTCTCTATTTCAAGGTTAATATTAGCTTTGTTGTCATTGTCATCATCGTCATCATCATCACCGCCGTCATCATCCTCACATCATCATCATCACCATCTCATCATCATCACCATCATCATCATCATCACCATCTCATCATCATTATCACGATTATCATCATCACCATCAACACCATCATCATCTCCCACCACACACACTTACATTATGATCTTCAATTATTCACAAGATCACAACACTATTGATCACAACCTATTCATTATCTTTAGAATTTCAGAGCATGCCTATTTCCTTGTTCTCCTCTTAGGTTTCTGGCAATTCTGGTTGTTTTTCTCTGTCATGGACATCTTATTTCAAATGAGTCTGGTTAGAACCTTTTTGTGTAGCATTCTCAGTCAAAGAGCCTTATTCACTTACACCACTTCAAAGGTGGCTTGGAATGCCACATTTCTGATCCTACTCTTTCCAGTCTGGCATGGGCAAGTATGAGCAGGATGTACTCCAGGAGTAGTGGGGCATTTGTAATTACCTACCCGTCTCTTGCTATGGGGGACAGTGCCGTTGAAGTATGCCAATTCTCATGTGTCATTGATAGCACTGGGTATAATTTGAAGTTACCAGAAGGACTGATATCACTGGACATAAAGGAGGGGATAAAAGTGCAGGGTCAGCTCTTGTGAGCATGGGTGTGTAGACTCAGCTCACGACTATATGATCAGATATGCAAACCTGGAAGACTCAAATAATACCCACTACCAATCCAAACAAGTTAATGCAGTTTTCCCAGAAATAGTCAATAGACATAGCAATCCCTTTATTTTTTCTCTCTCTCTTCCTTTTTTCTTCTTTCCTTCCTTCCTTCCTTTCTCTCTTCTTCTTGCCCCTCCTCCCCTCCCTCCTCCTCTCTTTTTTCTTCTTGTTTAAACATCAGGCCCTTTGACACATACATAGAAGTTGTATCATAAGAGATCCAGCTTAGAGATAATATTATATCCCAGCAAGTAATTCCCTCGCAGAACTGTTTTAGCCTTGCTGAGTTACTATACATTACAAGAGGCATGAAATGTTAAATAATTTATACTAATATTATTTGTTTTCTTTAAGAATTTAAAACTCTCATTCTATGGCATAATTATGTTGTTTCACGTTGGGAAGGTAGATGAATTACAAAATATTTCTTATACTTTGAAAATTAGTAGGAGGAATTGTGCATAATCACACACACACAAACTCTCTCTCTCTCTCTCTCTCTCTCTCTCTCTCTCTCTCTCTCTCTGCTTAATAGCATCTTTTAGCCACCACCTGGAATTCTCATCAGGCAACCTAATTCTGCTATACGGACCCTCTAGGTACCATATGCTGTAAATATACAGTGAGCCAAGCGTTACTCTAATTAGTTCATTTGGCAAAGGGAACTTAGAAACACCATGATGGATATTTACTAGAAAGATCATAATTAACTATGGCATATCTTTTATTGAAGTATGAGGGCAAAACTATACAACAGAAAAATCAGGGCTGAAAACAGTGTGTGATCTCAGGTCTTCAATATTTACATAAGCCATCAAACAGATTTTTCTTTCCAGAGAGGGCAAAATCAGGAGGAACTCCAGTTATGGCCTTGCTTCTACTGACCAGGACACCAGTTACCTCACTCTGGTTCTAATTGCTGTTAATTATATGCCACTTTGGTTTGGATATTTTCATGATCACTTAAACCCATTTGACAATACCAAGCTATTTCATCTGAACAAAGGCACTGATGAGATAATTCAAAAATTTCATTTACCTCGTCTCCAAGGGGTTAGCTAGTTCTGACCCCAGCCCCAGGAACTCTCTGCAACTATAAAGCTATGGATACAAAGGGTACCAACTCATTACTGAAATTCTGAGGTGATTAAGAGTCAAGGCTGCTGGAGCCACTCATACTATTGATATAAAAGCACTATCAACTTCCAACTGTTCTAAAAGGGAGGTGATAAAATGTTTTATTTTCACTAGGATTTTTTTTTCCTTATGAGCAGATTCCAGATGCTCTGTGCAGTACAGAGAAATATTCTTATCCCATCTTCTTGCAGCACTTGTGAATTCATAGATCTTGCAATATATGAGACATGGATTCAGTTCCCAGCTCTAGCACCGACAAGTTCCACAAGCTTCCATTACAGAAATGCACTGCCAGGCCCTGCTTAGCGTTAACAACAGCACTGACCTCATAGCTGGCTTATAAGGATTCAAAAGGATCACATAAAATATTTATCAAAGGTCACAGTAAAGATATTTTTAAAATGTAATAACAAATTGGGGAGGAAAGTTTGAAATGTTCAATTTTTTTTTTTTAAATTCAGATTTATATGATGGCCACAAGGCAACCAAGAAACACATCACTAGAGCCAAAGAGAGGAGTTTCCTGAATCCCTAAGGTTCCAGATGCCTAAGATGTATTCAGGAATGCATTGGTGATAGAGGGTGATCAAAGTCTCATTTCAGCTTAATGGCTGGAGATTCCCCAGGGCTTCGTGCAGCCAAGCTGACAGACAGTGCTTCTGTCACCATTAGTTTGTATCCATCAACATTACTTCATAATGTCAATAATCTCTGAAGAAACTCATAGCATTGTCTTATTGAGGATGATTCTATTTCTTCCTACTAAGCTCTGCAGACATTGTGTCTACCCCACTCTCATTTCTTGCACTTATGTGACTTGCTGATACCTGTCATCCAGTACTACATATGCCAATATGCACACACCCCCTCTCTGCTCTTTACTTCTTTATAAGGATCACTTGCTTTGACAGCAGCTCATACAGATATTCTGTTGGGAGTTACTATTGGCAGGTCTTGCCTGCCAGGGATAGTGTCTTCACTGAGTGTTCCCTAAGCACCATTGTTTGAGATGTTTGGACTCTATTATGTTAATTTGTGTTTTGTTGGTGGCTTTGAAACTGCTTCTTGGGTGTATCATTGTGACAATAATGTTTTATAAAGCCCTAGAAAACCAGTCTTATGATTCCTCCCTCTTCTCTCCCGAGCTGGTTATTTTATGAACATAAAATTAAGAGAAAGCCACCATGTAAGCCAGCTGCGGTGACAATGGGTCCCTGACAAGGGGTGGGTTTCTAGCTTGTCTTTGCTTTGCGACAATGTGGAATTGGTCAGAGATGTGGGGAAAATAGCCAGGTTGCTGTTGGCTCTGGCACTCTGCCAGATTTTGCCTCCTGTGTTTTCCTTTCACGTTCAAAGGCCCCACCCTTGATCTAATTTCTCCAAGGGGTTCTCATCATTCCAAAAGAGGCTTCTTTGGCAAAAGTCAAGAGCTCTTGCTCTAGAGAGCCAAGGGAAATAATTCAGGGCTCCAACCAAATTTCCTTGTCCTTCACTTTGCATTAGATGGGCCCAGTGGAAGAGACAATGTAATCAAAAGTGTAAGCACAGGAAACCCAAATAAAGTCAAAATAAAATAGAAACTCAGCCAGGGGGAGGGCTATACAGCTCTGAGGATGCTTTCCTGTTTCTCTGTCTGTCAGACAGAACCGGCTTGGGGAGACTTTCTCCTGTGAAGGACTAGACAGGCAGCGTTTCAGGCTCTGGGAGCCAAGTTTCTATTGAAAGCAACCAACTTTGTCCCGGTGTGAAGACAGCCATGGATGGTTAAGCAAGGAACGGGCATGGTTGCCTTCAATAAAGTGTGGACGCTGGAGTGTGACATCAGTGCCTCTACTGGGTGTCACAAAATGCCCTTTTTCTTTTCATTTCACAAGTTTCAGATGACGGGGCACAAGCATAAGGCAGTGCACCCAGCTTGGGGCCTCTAGGCTCTGTCTGGGAAAGAGCATTTTAGGAAGAGATGTCCTGTGGAACGACTTTTTGTCTGGACAAAAAGGCTCTTTGAGGAAACCAAGAAAACCAGTGAGAGTCTGAGGTGAGAGAGACGCTCTAGAGAAGAGTTTCTCAACCTCCTGAGAGCTGGGACACTTTAATACAGTTCCTTGTGGTGGGTTGATCCCAACCACCAAATTAATTTGTTGCTACTTCATAACTGTAATTTTGCTACTGTTAGGAATTGCAATGTAAACATCTGATATGCAGGATATTTGATATGTGACAATAAAGGACTTGTGACCCACAGGTTGAGAAATGCTGTTCTAAAGTCTTATAAGTCATTGAATACCATGAGGATATGGGAGGGACACTAACACAGGCTCACCTAGGAAACACAAAATATCCAGTTGTGTGGATCCGTCTCAGAATTTGTGAAAAATTAAGATTTGGACACATACACACAGAAACACACCACTACACACCTGCACACATATGATATACAATCATATAAAGTGCATAAATATACCTATACATATACATGAGTACGTGTGTATCTGTAATGTATATGGTGCATGCATATGCTTGTATGTATATGATGTATATGCATATGCATTTGTATATGTATATCATGTGTATAAGATTCATGTTCATGTGTATGTATATGTGTATATGGTATGTATATGATGTATTTGTATGTGTATATATATACATATATATGACATACATGACATACATGTATATATATATATATATATGTGTGTGTGTGTGTGTGTGTGTGTGTGTGTGTGTGTGTGTGGATATTCATGCTATACACTGGTAGAGAAGCCAGAGAAATATCAGATGATATGCTCAATTACTTTTTGCCTTTTTTTTTTTGTTTTTGAGATTGAACTTATGTCTAGAGAGATGGTCAATAAACCAGAGTAATACCCCTCCCTCTGTTCCCAAGAGGGATGGAGTCACAAGAATGTGTGTGGCCAAGTTCAGCTTTTTATGTGAGTGCTGTCTCAGGCCAGCTATTTCTGGCTGAGCCACCTCCTCAGCCTGAGACTTGGTATATCTCTGTTAGTGTTGGTACAGTCAATAGGTGCTGATATGCAGAACTTTCCTGGGGAAGTTCCCTGGGTCTTTGCTGTACAGATGTGCTGACAGAGAAATTCCGCCCCTAGGAAGCCTGGCGGTTTCCTGGTTGAATGCACATTAAATCACAATTCACACGCTGAGTACAGGTGCCAAATTCAAATGGCTAAAGATAGGATGCCCCTTAAAGGAAGTGTAGAAAGGTGTAGCAGTACCCTCCTGAACTGTCTGGTCCTCAGTGAAGTATAAGCCCAGTTTGTCACATTGTGGTTTTGTTGTTGCTGTTTGTCATTTTTACTTTTCTTTTATTTATTGGTTATTTTATTTATTTACATTTCAAATGTTACACCCCTTCCCAGTCTCCCCTACACAAACCCCCTCTCCTGCCTCTGTGAGGGTGCTACCCCACTTGTCCTCCCACTCCTAACTCAGTGACCTAGCATTCGGGGTCATCAAGCCTCCATAGGACCAAGGGGCACCCCTCCCAGTGATGCCAGATAAGGCGGTCCTTTCCTACGGATGTGGCTGGAGCCATGGGACCCTCCTTGTGTGTACTTTGTTTTTTTATACCAGGTTACTAACCAGGTTAAGAAATGCCTCAGTTAAAATATTTCTGTTTCCTTTCAAATAAAATGTTTTAAATACTGTTTTTCATACTGAAATATTCCACCATCATGCTCACCAGTCCACTCCAAGGAGCAAATGCTTTTGTCTGGCTGTTTTAGTGTTTTTTTTTTGTTTTGTTTTGTTTTTTTTCTGTCTGATTGCTGTGATGGATCATCCAACAGAAACGACCTAAGATATTCATTTTAGCCTGCGGTTTCCATTTCTCAAGGCATGGAAGGCATGGCAGATTCATATCCGCATCAGTGGGTAATGCGAGGGTAGGGCTCCATGGAACTTGATCACTCAAGAACTCAGGTCCAAGCAGAGTTAGAATTTAACCTTCCCTAGTAAGCCACTGTCATCTTTCCGAGCCTCACAATAGAAAGATGCCATTGCTTCTCCAAACAGGTCCACGTTTAAACACTGTGGGGGAGATACCATATACCAACTGGAGGAGCTGGCTTCTTCATTACTCATGAAAATATTGAGTATCTATAGCATTCTGGGCACAATGCAAGGGGCTACCTGTATGCTCTAACCAATACCATCTCTCACCTCAACCTTTGTAGCCCATGAGAAGAAATGAAAACTAGCCCATCACATCTATAAACAAAGTTTCCACAAGAATGGGATGAATAGTGCTTGCCCTTTAAATGACTGCAGAATTTTTTTTGAGTCTCTCATTTTATGTCACCCACAGAAGCCTGATTTCAATGACATTATGTCTATCATATTAAATATTTGTTGTACAGAGGGGGATGAGAGACGTGACAGGCATTTATTTAAATGAATTAATCAGAAGTCTGATGTGGGAAGCTTCTGCATTTTGCAAACCCGGATAAGGTCTGGTCCCAAGGAAAGCTGCTCAGGGGTTTAACAGTTTTAAGGTTAATAGAAAGATTGAGAATGAAGAAAGGGGCAGATGGCTTTTTCTGGCTAGCAGAAGGAACATAATATATAGGAAACAGTGCAAAGGACATTTAGCAAGAAAACAAACATTGATTTTAGATTGAGGACCTGATTTTACAGTTCCCCCCAATGAGTTCCTTATATGTGTTTGAGACCTAAACAATACTCAGCAGCTTGACACAAACAAAGCCTCAGGCCAGTTTCAGGTCATTGTCTTAGTGTGATCAGTAGGTAAATTCCCCCCTGACCATATTATGACATAATGCCCTATGTTAAGGTTGAGAAGACTGTTGTGGTAAAGTCATGGAGTCTTTCAAAGGACTATCCACAAATGAATGTGTCATAAGAAACATTGAAAAGAAATCTCTCTCTACCCTGTCATAGTTGCACAGAGGTGCTAAAGTTCATAAACCTCTGAGCGTCTGATCAGTAGCTCCAAGTCAGGCAAGCTGAGGTAACAGGTTAAAGTTCTAGAACAAGACTTGGAGAAGCAGTATAAGGTTTAGTTCTACAACAGTGCATGCAAAACTAAAGTGATATCATATAGTACCATCAATAAGCAGGGCAACAGATTCCAAGAAGAACCACTGTGCTTGCTGTTGCTTTGATGTTGTTTTGCCTCCAAGGCAGGATTTCCATTATTATGGAGATGAACTGCCTCTAATTATTGCAATAACATAATTGTTCCCTAGGGCAGAAGCCCTAATAACAGAACAGTATAGCTCTGCAGCAACTGTATGAGCTATCCGGAGGTCAGGTTTCTCATTAGGAGCACATAGATAGACAACGTGCCTCCAGAAGAGAACCTGATCGCCTCAAGCAATCAGCTTCCCCTCCCACACTAGGACTCAATCGGCCTTCTGGGCAAATGCCTGTCGTCACATTTGTTGTCTTCAGACCTGGGTTTCACACCTTGCATACAAGGTGGAGTTTCACAGCCCTGTGCTGGGATTCCCTTCCATGTTTTACATGAATTTCAATTCTTTTAAATGCCTTTGGGAAGACAGGCAAATTGAGGCCATGATCTGATTTCACCTTGGAGGCAGATGTCAGTGTCTCTAAAAAGACATGTGAACATGATTTTATTCCTGTTAGGGTTGAGTGTTTTAGCAGATCTTTAGCCTTCATGGGGTTATACTGTGTAGGGCAGGCAAAACCAAATACGTACTTTGTTCCAAGAAGACATAGTGAAAATTCTAAATGTGCAATGTGGTGTTTCTGTCTTTGATACTGATCCACAGTAATTTGGTCTAACATCCATTTATTTATGTATTTATTTATGTATGTATTTATTTATTTATTTATTTATTTATTTATTTATTTATTTATTTATTTGGAGAGATGACTCATTTTATTACTCTTAATTTGACCCCATCTTTCCCAAGTTAGGCTCTGGCTCTGTAGATATGCCACACACTCCTCCTCTTAAAAGTTGGAGCCCGGGGAGTTAAAGGGATAAATGATACAGCCTGGGGAAAGGCAAAGCTGATTATTGCTTAAACGTGGGAATGAAAAAGGCAGCATGGGAAATGAGCAATCTCCCTTTGGCAGTGGTCAAAGAACAGTATCTAGGTTCTTGGGATGAGTCAGTCCACAGTAAGTCACAATAAGCCACAGATGCTGTGAGGTCACCGGATGTCATTCAACATACAGAGTGGCTCCAACAGTTTGAAGACACATCCCTTTCAGGAGTACGGGCTTAGGCAGCTTTGGCCTGGTCTTCCAGTTCATCAAGAAAATGCTCTGGGGACAATGAGTAAAAGATGTTCCTGTAAATCACTAATAGAGGGGCCACAGATGCCCAGTCTGGTAACAATGTTTCAGGTAAACCACTGTGGCAGTGTTTTCTGCCACTAGAAAAACTGCACCTCCCCCATAAACTGCAGCTACACAGGGATCAAATTCTCCCTGATGGGTCAATATGCTGAACAAATGGGGCATTTGCAGTCTCAGCATCCAGAGGGTCACTAGCTCCAGGGGTCGCCATGCTGCTGTCCCACCCTAAGCCCTGACCCTCTGAAGATTAGAAGCCACTTGCTCTTTCTTGCATAATTCTACTGCTTTGGCTTGCATCTGTTACGTTCTAGCTATGATTTTATATTTTTATCCTTATTCTCCTTGACAGCTGGCTTCTTTATCTTCTATGAAAATGATGGTTCCTGAGGGCTCCTTCCGTTGATGGACAAAATGCTCTGACCTCAACATGGTTGCTGATGAGCTCCTCTTCAGAGCTTCTTACCTATGGGTGATGACTAGTTCCCTGTGTGCATCTCTCTGCCTAGCATGACGTTTTCAACTTTCTACCAGGAAATGACCACAAAGAACCCACTGAGTACTAGGCAGGGGTCTAGATGAATGTGTGACATATTGGAAAGGCAAAATGAACATATAGCGTCCAACCCAAATGATATGGGGAGGGAGGAGAGAAAGTCAGACAGATATAAGGAGCACTCACCTGTGCTAACTTGGAGACAGAAAAAAGGGGCCACAAATCATGGGTTGGAGGAGTTCCAAGAGGCAGAAAATGGATTCTCCTATAAAGTCTCAAAAAGGAATAGAACCTACACAGGTGAGGCCTAGTCAGGTCATTTTAGAATGTTGGTGCTTTCAGTGGTCATATATGCTAAATTGGTGTTGCTTAAAGCAAGAACACATTCCAAACACACACACACCACATACACACATACAAACACTTATACATACACACACATACACACATACCACATACACCCATACACACACATATACACAAACAGATATTAACTATTCTTTCCTTCACATTTCTTTTGAAGAAGTTTTAAAAAAATTATGTTCTGCACCTTACAGTTTTGCCTATATATATGCATGTATATTATGTGTGACCCTAGTGCCCACAGAAGCTAGAAGAGATCATCAGATCCCCTGGACCTGGAGTTACAGGTGGCTGTGAGTCACCATGTGAGTGCTGGCTCTGCCTAAGAAGTATGTACTACTTCCTAACTACAGAGTCATTGCTCCAGGTCCTAATTTAAAAAAAAAAAAGACAATTCCAGCAAATACATTGTCATTTACCTGCTGTTTAAGTAGAGATCCTTGTTGCCATGGTGTTTTTTTTTTTTTTTTTTTTTTTTTTTTATTCTCTCTCTTTCTTGATTTCTCAATCCTTCTACTTAATATATCAGTATAGGTCTTAAATTCTAGCCTATGCATCTGTCTCCTGTCTTTATTCAAGGGATGCTGATACTATTCAGCCACTCATGATTTTGATCCCAGACTGCTTGCTACCTATTGTTGGCCTCCCTGAGCTCACTCTCCTCTTTCACTTTGGTTTTTGCTGTTGGTTGCCGATGAAGCAATCTTTCCATAGCATGCACACAGCTAGGCATAACTACACAATCAAATTCTTCAATTCCATCGAGGGTGTTCAGGGTCAAGTCTAAGCTCCTCAGACATAAACATGAAATCTCTACAATCTATTGCTCTCTTTCGTTTTTCAGTGTTTCTTTCCAACACTTAATATACCAACTTTATAATCTAACCCTCAGTGTTACTGACAAAAACTCATGTGATCTTGCTCGTGGACCCTGGTAGTAGACTACGAGCATCTTGAGGACTAGCTTTATCTATTTTTTCCCCTTTATTCTCAGTGCCAAGCAGTAGGCCTAGTGAATAGCAAACGCCCAAGGAGTGTTTTGTTTCTGAAGAAAAATGAAGTTGGGTAGTTTTAAGCAGAGCATTATGCTGCTGTCCAGAATGAGGCCTGCGGTATTTAGGCTGTTTTGAGACTCTTTTCTGTACTATTCATTGGCCTACCTATACTTAGCTATTATCTATTAACTTTACATAGTGTATCACTTTTATGTCCATGAGAAAGTGAGGGGGGAGTAGACTATTCAAATGAGATTATGAATAAGTCTTTATTTACAGTGTTAACTAGAGTAACATTCCATTACTTTTTCTTTCCCAGCTTCAGTAGGAAGTAAACTATCTCTTCTAGGGGAATTTTTCAGATGTCCATACTTGCCTTTTAAACACCAGGTTATATTTTAAAGTAACTATTGATAGGAAGCAGTTTTCTAACATGACTTACTTACTTCTCCACTTCACTAATCTAAGTTCAGTAGACACAATGTTTCTTTTTAGAGAGTTCACTGAACAATAATGATCCTTCTCTGTATTGGTGAATAAAAAAGGCTTCTTTCCTCATGAATGCCACCTTTAATTCAGGGTGATATACTTTGAAAAAATTAAATTATTATAAAATTATTATTAAAAGAAGTGACTAATATGATGCAGGGTAAGTGGTGAAATTATCATATGAAGAACATCAGAAAGAAATGGAACATTCGACCTTGGGGAAGATCTAGAAGGGGAAATGTGAGTAGATTTTCAGTAAGTATATAAAAAGACCAGAGAAGTAAAGATGATTAGATTAGATTAGATTTGTTAGTATAGCTTCAGAAAGTAAGTGGATGGTACTGGGAATATCATTTCTCATCTACCTGTTTCTCCATCATTAGACATACCTGGTAACTGATGAAGGGTAAATCTTATGTGAACCCTTGTCCTGGATGAGGGACGGGATCTGTACGGATTATAGTAGGAGGCATTTGGCAGTGGTGTCTGCCCACACTGAATTCTCACATTTTGCAGTTGCAGCTGGATTTATTTGGTAAACCTTGTACAGCACTTTCAGTCTAAGGCAGTGGTTCTCAACCTGTGGGTTGTGACCTCTCTGACAAACCTCTTTGACAGTAGCAAAATTACATTCATGAAGGAGCAACAAAAGTAATTTTATAGTTGGGTCACCACACTATGAGGAACTGTATTAAAGGATCACAGCATTAGGAAGGCTGAGAATCATTTTTTTCTAAGTGGTTGGTGGAGGCATTTCTCCATATGCCTTCAAATATAATCGCCCTACTCATATCCACCCAATCAGTCCGAAGGGTAACCAGATACTTCCTGATTACACATGATTCAGAGAAGAACTGGGGCCAAGTCAGGCTTAGCTGAGACCTAGCAAATCTCCTCCAGAAAGTCTGTGATTCTTGGAATGTAGGGCAACCTTAACGGCTAATGGTCACCCTCATAATACCCACAGAAAACAGTTTGTTGGAGAATGGAACCAAGGTGAAGAGAGATGCTGAAGAGACACAGCAAGCATGACAGAATTCTGATGGTTTCTTGTTAGCCATGGTTAGAGTCAACAGTCTACAGACACATCATGATCTCAGGTAGGTGGCCAGAAAATTCTCATTCGTACTTAACCCTGTTGAGTTTAGTCTAACTTACAACCGTAAGAATCCATCTCAATGGATATAATGATTATCCTTGTATTTAAAATTCTAGGAGTTTAGGTTATTAATGACTTGGCTCTTGCTGCATATTGATGCTTTTGTTACAGCATAAAACCAATCTTATTTGCCTCAAGGGCCTTCTGTTGCAAAACTAAAAGTAAACAAAATAATCAACTTTATTCAGTTAGTAAACTTAATTGCTCAATTCATCCAAATGATTGGAATAATTTCCATGGTGACTAGTGTTCCCTCTCAAGGACTGGAGTGGTGAGGTTGTTCTAAACATCTGATATCACTAACACTAATAGCTTGGCAAACATATAAGAAAATAGAAAACATTCTATGGACATGTGGATGTGGGGCCTGCCCTGGAGCAAAGCTAAACAATTATTTTACTTGTTCAACTTTAATTTGGGTGGTTGGGTTAATATAAGTAAAGCAAAGTTAGTCTTTTAACATTGGAAACAAATAGAACTAATAATTTTATAACTACACATTTAAAACAACTAAAATCCTGCTGTTAAACCAGGATTTCCAAGGCTCTGGCCACTGAACTAACATAACCACTATCATCTGACTTTAAGATAAAAGATCCTGAATTTCCTTCATGTTTCTTTTTATGCTTTTGTGGCATACTCACTCATGGACAGTTAAGCAGTTGAAACTGGAATTAAATAGCAATTGATAAGCATGGTCTGATCAAATCTTTAAAAAATTGAATTTAGGAAGAACATTAATAAACTAGAATGGTGGATAATGAAGTTTTGTCTTAGTGTAGTTACACCCATGCTTTGTAATTACAGGATTAATAATTCACATTTAAAGGTTAAAGACTCACTATTTGATTAGGAAGAGAATAGTCTCAATAGAGAATTAAGGCTAATAAGGCAGTATGTTAGAAATTATTACTCAATACTAATTAACATTCATATTGGCCCACTATCTCAATCTTCTTCTAAAATATGGATTATAATTTTTTCACTCACAGATAACACTTCTGATTGATTTTGCTCATTTGTCCACTTAATTATTTTCCATCTCTACCAAGAAAAAAGAGAAAAACAGCATTTGCTGTTGCTAATGAGGAAACAATATTTAGCTTTGTTTGATTTCTAACTCTTTAAACTGTATGAAGTGGTCAACGGGGCATATGTCTTATGCCTTGGAGGTTAAAAACCTATAGACCTTCAACCAACTTGATTATATATCAACATTAGAAAAATGTGGTCTCTTGTTTCTAAGAATCAAAATTTCAAAAAAAAAAAAAAAAAAAAAAAAAAATCTAGGCATCTCCTTTCTCCTGGAAAATGAAATGGTCCAATACCAGACTTTCATCTTCATGTGGCTGTAGGGCACGGACGTCCTGACTGTTCCCATTATATTCCACTTGGCTGGTTTTGAGCACATCTATATGACCAAATCCATTTTACTTAATAATGGTGAAAGGAGTGCAGCAGATACACGAGAGCACGGCACCCATAATGGAGATGAAGTGCTAATAGTGACGCTTTAGGACCAGACTGGTGACACTAGTGATGGAGGTGACAAATAGCAGGAACTAAGTGACAGTAGGGAGTATCTTCAGCTGAAATACATTATTTGTGTGTGTGTGTGTGTGTGTGTGTGTGTGCGCGCGTGCGTGCGTCAAATGAATGTGGAAGCATGCTTGATGTCTATGAATGAAACCAACAACTTGAACAGAGAAGACATTACAATAAATATAGTCATAGAAATAATAAAATCAAATCCTTATAGAAACTGGCACAATATTATACTATTTTGTAAGAGAAAATTAAAATCAGTTATGTGAAAATGATTAAGCTTTAGTGGTAATGAACTACCATTAATGCAGTCTAAAATATTATGATGGCATGCATAAATATGCGTGCATAGTTAGGTTCTTTCTTTTCTTGTAGGTATGTAGCAAAATGATATTTTTCTTTAAGGTGTCACTGGCTTGTTTGGACTTACGGTGTATCAATAAACACAAAGCTGCTTCATTTCCAGCCTGAAATACTAAAAGGCTTGATCCTTTTTATTATGCAGTGGTACAGCAACCGAAAGAGCTGGTCTTCTGAGGCAGTACTTGTAGGAGAGCAGCACCATCAACAGAACTTTGCTGATATGTATTTTGAATGAGAAATGGTTTCTGACATTTTAGATCACCATGGATTCAGTACTAGCCTAGTGTGCTTCCTAGATTAGTTCTCAATAATTACATAAGTTTTATTCATTTATGGTTTTGATGTGTATTTAAATCTATTATCAAATCTATTATCATTTTATAAAGCACTTTATTTATGTAGATTTTATTTTATTTCTCTCTCCCTCCTTCTCCCTCTTTCTTCTACTGCCCCCCCCAACGTGGGTACGTGTGTGTGTGTGTGTGTGTGTGTGTGTGTGTGTGTGTGTTACCTGTGTGTGGGGGGGTAGATGTATGGAAGCCTGAGAAGGGCATCAAATCCCCTGAAGCTAGAGTTAACAGGCTGTGTGCCACCAAACATGAATGCTAGGAGTGGAACTTTGGTGCTCTTTAAGAGCTTTCTTTAACACCATATCTTTCTCCTAATATTATATTCTTAAATCATCTTATTTTTATATTAATTATTTTATTTATCTACATTCCAAATGTTGCCCCTTTCTGGTCCCTACTCCATTAATTTTTTACCTTATGCCCCCTGGAGGACTCATCAACTCCCTCCTCACCCTCCTAGCATCCCCTTCCTTGGGGCATCAAGTTTCTACAGGATTAAGCAAATCTTTTCCCACTGAGGCCAGATAATATGTAGCTCTTTTGTTGGTGGCTTAGTCTCTGGGTGCTCTGAGGGTTTCTGGTTAGTTGATACTATAATTTCCTTCAGTTCCTTCAGATCTTTCAGTAATTCGTCCATAGAGGGTTCCCAACCTCTGTTAAATGGTTTTAAGCCTTAAGAAATGGGAGAAGGGGGAATGGAATTGGGGGAAGGGGATAATATCTGAAATGTAAATGTAGAACATATCTAATAAAAAAGAAAAAATATATATATATATATATTTGTGTATATGTATATGAGCCTGAAAAAAAATGAAGCCTTATTCTAAGCAATGTACATGATTCATACTAATTATAATTCAATTACATTTAAAAATATGTGGCCATTAAATGTAATCTCACACAGCACATTTTGAGGAACACTAGGGAGAATGGATTATTGCCTGTGCTTCAGTAAGAAACCCTGCTTTCTTGTACTGTTGTATTGCTAAAATGATGTGATATACCTGTCGAACTGTGTCCTGAAAAGTTGTCTCATTCCCTATAGACCAGCAGTGCTGTCATGTTTGCAAAGAGAAGCTTCTTTTTGCCATAGATGGTGCTTTCTGTTTGGGTTCATACTGAGGTGAGCTTCCGAATGCTCAAACCTCAGTGGGTCATGTAAATCTTCTCTTCTAAAGTCCAGAAAGCATAAAGGAAGAGGGGGGCAGAAAACTCAAAGTGTGCAATATTGTATAATACTCTCTTGTGGGTAAGACACAGCGGCTGCATTCTTGAACGGCAGCATTAGAATTGCTTGCTCAAAACCTCCACCACACTTGGGCCTGCTGACATATTATGGAATGGGGTGGGAGTCACGAGACCCCGCTCCTTAAGGAATTATAGTCCATGGTCTTGGGGGAAAAAAGAGACATCTTCTCCAGTGGTATTGTTGCTGGTCCATGCTCCTGTAAGCAACCCTAACTGAATTCACTGGCTCACTGAAATGCACAAATCAAGATATGAAATTAAAAGGAAGATTAGGTAGGGAGAGAAAGGAAACCTATAGTAAAGGGAGTGGACAAGGGTAAGAGGGTGAAGATAATTTAAATAAATTATAGATGTGCACAAAATGTTATAATAAAATCTATTATGTGTAGTTAATATGTGTTAATAACAATGAAAACTATTTGCTTTCAATTTACAGATTTGCCTTAAAATTTGAATATTTTTCCAGTATCTACTTGTCTGCTTTCTTAATGTATCAGGAATCAGAAATGCCTGTTATGAAGTTAATACATGTGTGAATGTATATTACTTAGAAACCATACCGTTTGTTTATTAAAAAAACTATTAAAATGAACAACATTATCAGTGCGGTGATCTAATTTGTATATGCAAATGTGACGGTGTACAGGTGTAAAAGGGTAGATACACACATTTTTAAATGCTTCCTTATTGGATCTAGAAATACTTGCCCTTTAACATCAATTAAAATCATTATGTATACAGCTGGTAAATTCTGTCTTATGGGTGACAAACACAGGCTCATGCATAATTACCCTTTTTGCAACAGATCGAATACATTACAGAAAGGGGGTAGAGGATGTTTTACAGGGGTGACAGCTAAGACAAGGTCTTGGAAATATGTGTTACTTGGTACTATCTGATGTCAAACTCCAAGTAACTCATACAAATTTGCATCCTTTGAACAATATGCTTTCTGAATGCAATTTGTGTATTACAGGAAGCAGAGGCAAATAATTTATATATTAGAACAAATCTGATACCACACAGAGATACAAATGAAATGATGAACAAGAACACAGAGCCATTGGCTATAGGCCACCCACATAACAGAAGGATCGCGAGAGATTTTGGCAAATACTCGAAGAGTTGTCATGGTATGGTACTAGACTGACTCAGCTAAGCCAAGGAATTACAATGGGTAGATGCACACAGAAAAAAAAAATTAGGCTCACTGTATATTTTTAGCTGCTTACCTGCAGGCATCTTTTGAGTATTCATTAATTCTCTCTTAGAAGAATTAAAAGGCTTAGAAGGCTTCTAGAACTCCATTATTAAGAAGAAGCAATTGTTATCAATGGTCTTAAATACCTTCTGGATTTGATTATTTGCTCAAGTATAACAGATAGATAATCTATTACAAGTCAATAAAATATTTAAAATATTTCAACACAATACCTTTCATTTTCTCTTAATATTTCTCTTCCCTTTCTCCAGGTATAGACAGGTCTTGGGGATGCTTTTGGCTTGCACTCAATGATGACTTCACCTCCCACTTTGACAAGTGTTACTCTTTTTAAGAGTGTTCTTGAAAAATCTGGACTTTCAGCTAGAGAAAATATAGAAAAATAACAAATTATTGTGGAAGGAATAACAACTTGGCTTATTTTTCTTTCTGTGATAGTTACTATGGCTCATCAGAGACAGGAGCTAATTTTTTTTTTTCTGATGGAAAACATTCAGCACCGTGTGTTTGGATGGGTTATTAAAATATAATTCATGATTTATATATGATAAAGTGCAGCTGCTCTATGGATGTATAACTTGATGGATTTTGTATCCTGCATGAAGATCAAGATAGAAACATTCTTAGCCCCCTGTGGAGGATTCTCTTGAAAAATTTATTCTACCTTCAAATGGACAAAACTTTAAAAATTTAAGAGAAGCAATAGGGAAAGAAACAAAACAAAAAAGCCACAGTTGGCAAGTTTCCTGATTGTGTATGCTAACGTGCCCCCATTCTCTGACAGTTGCCAGTTTTGGTTTATAACACAGCATTCTCTCTCCATACTTTTCTCCCTCCCTCCCTTATTATCCCCTACCCTTCCCCTGCTTCCCTGCTAGGTCTTTCTTTGTCATTCCCTTTATCTCCCCCTGTTGGTATCCCTTTCTCTCTCTCTGTCTCTCCATCTCTGTCTCTCTCTATCTTGTCTGTCTCTCTGTCTCTGTCTCTCTCCATCTTTGTCTGTCTCTCTGTCTCTCTGTCTCTCTCTCTGTCCTCTGTGTCCACTAGAGAGTCCTTATATGAGTGCCTTTGAGTTCCTCTTTACAAAGAAGGGTTCTGCTCAACTCTTGTCACGGGTACTCAATATAATGCTTGTCCTGTCTATAAGAAATCACTAGCATTTGGTATAAAAATTTAGAAAACTGTTACACACTCACTTCTATTGCTCTAAAGAATCCACTCACATGTATACATTATGCTGTGCTGATATATTAATAAAATCAAACACTTACTAGTTTTGTGAAAAATAAATCATCTTTAGCCTCCAATAAGCAAATGAACAAACTAATTAATTAATAAAGTCTGTCTGTTAGATCTCTATTTTCTTCAGAGTTAATGTAGAGCTTCCATAGTAAAAATCTGTGTCAGAATTGCCTAGGTACAAATAATGTTGAGAAGATTACTGTGTGACTGGGCGTGATAACCAAGCTGGTATCATGTGTGAAGCTGAAATTAAATGGATCACTGAGCTGCTGACATTCTATGCTCTTGGTGTGTACTTTGAATTCATAACAATATACAGTTCAAGGAATAACTTGACAAAATTGACAAATAGAGTACAAGTCCAGCTGTGTATAATAAAAATTGCTCATTGTAATATTGTACTACTAATAATGTATTACCAGTATTGTCTACAAAGTTGCATCACAAAAGTAAAAGGGCCAAATGTAACATATCATTAGGACAGACTTATTACACACTTAGGAAATAAGACACTAACAGAAGATCTTAGGAAATATTATGTATGACTAAACTGTTATGCTATCATTAATATATCAAAGACACATAAATCAAATATATTATAAAATGTCATCTCTCTCTCTCTCTCTCTCTCTCTCTCTCTCTCTCTCTCTCTCTCTCTCTGTGTGTGTGTGTGTATGTGTGTGTGTGTAAATATAATTAGGTGGAAGAAATAAGGCTAAAATTACAGAAAAGCTAGGCACTACTCACTAGTGATGCATGTGGAAGAATGCATCAGCAGAGCATGGGTGAATGAGATTACCTGGCATCATCTTATTCTACAGCCTGCCTGTGTTGATCTACATTAATAGTATTTGGTCTAGTTGCTTCAATAGTAAATTCATGAACATGTAAAGCAGAGATTCTCAGCCTTTCTAATGCGGAAGCCCTTTAACACAGTTGTGGTGATTTCTAATTATAAAATTATTTCTTTACTACTCCCTAAGTGTAGTTTTATTGCTGTTATAAATTGTAACAAAAATGTCTGAAAAACAGGATCCTAATATTTAATTCCCTGTAAAAGGGTCATTTGACTCCTAAAGGGTTCGGGACCCACAGGTTGAGAACTCTGATGTGAAACATTTATGCTCTTTTGGTATCTTCTACTTAGCACTTGCTAAGACAGCATACATCAGCTATGCTCTGACATAGTAAATGTTTTGGCAGAACATACTTCTCAAATTAGGTAAACATCCAAACTGACACAAAAGCATAAAAATAAAATCAAGTCTTCCAGAGATCTTTTAAAGGGAACATTTGAAATAATGTTACAAACCCTTTCTCATAAAAACATCTCTTCTTACTGCTCTTTCTACACACATGCATTTATCACTCTAGGCAGATATTTTCATCTGTTCAGGAGAAATTCTGCCTCTGCATTCAAAATGAGTTTATATAAATCAAACTGTGCACCACACATGGGTATATTTGTCAAAAAAAAAAAAAAAAAAAAAAAAAAAAAAAAAAAAAAACCGTATATATCGCTTTTACAGAATTTGAAATTGCAGGGTATCAGACACATAAAAAGCAGAAAACAGGACTGGCTTAAGAGGCATCTGTAATATTCCAGTTACAGACAGATTACCTTTTGGATATCTTCTGATGAGATTGGCTTGAACATCATTCTCTCATAAAAATAAAATTACACACAAAATACTTTCCTGTTGTCTAGACCATTTGTTTCTGGTGTTATCTAACCCTGCAAATGTATCAGTTGTCACCATAAGCCATAGGGATTTCTAGACTAGGACAAATAAAAGCTTTATCAAATTCTGGATACTGGACAGGTTTTCTCAACTGTCTATTTCAGGATGTCCTTGTGCACTTGAGATGCAGCTTAGCTTATAGAAAGATGCTTTTCCTAACGATTCCCTATGTTTACCCTGATTCACCCAAACACTCGCCTAGCACACAATCTTGGAAGAAAAGGAAATGTTTTTTTTTTTTTTTTTTTTTTTTTTGGGGGGGGGGGTTTCCATTCAGCACTCACAGGTTGGTTGGTAGTTCTGTTAGATCATATTGGTAGGATCCACAGGGGGGCAGCATTAAGACACACTGTTTGCTCATACTAACCACTTAATGCCAAAAGAGCTAAAGTTGCAGTGGTTCTCACAGCTTTGGAATGATAAAACCAACAGATAAATTACCTACATGAGTCTGAGAGCAGCTGACAGATTTTTGCAGGGGCTCATTGCTAGACCCGGAGAATAGTATTTCTCACGTGAGTTACTAGATGGCAGCAGTCCCTCAGTGCCGGGATGCAGGATGCAGCAGCCTCTCCTCATGGGAGGTGCAACTTTTAGCTATTTACCAATGGTCTGCATTAGACTAACCTTATATCTTCTATGAAAACCTGTGGAAATTCATCTAGGCATTTCACAACTATTTCTATTTAATTAATTAAATGACTCTTGGTATATCAGAACCCTAGGGAACAGAACTCTCTGTGTCTGAGTTACTGCCATTTCTCTAGAGCAAGAATAAAATGGCAATCCTTTAACTGGATAAGCAGTGGCGATACTGTTTGGGAAATCCAAGAGCACAATGTTTTTACTACACTACTGAAGAGGAAAGGATAATTCTGCATGCGTGTTCTGTCACAGCTGGCCTGTAGAAACATCACTGGGAACATTGCCAGTGGACACTATTAAGGCTGGCACATTTGGAAGTTTCTAATTTCATATTATTTTAACCTTTATATACTGTCTTTAGCTATTACCTCACTGTCCTATAAAAATATCCAGAGCAAATGCAGTAATTCTAATCTTCCACTGGGGAGGTAATGGCGGTAACAGACCACAAACCTCAAGTTTCTCCCAGCTTGGTGGCTAAGGGTAGGGAATGGGGGTGCAAGTATGGGGATATTTATTTCTGGGTTTAAAATCTGGTCTCCCTGATTATGGAGATATACACAAGGAGATGCTTAACACAATATGGATGAAGAAGATTTCCTTTTTTCCCTAATCAGTGTGATGTATCATTTCCAATATCTCTGGTGTCTACAATCTATCTGTTTAACTTTGGACTGATTCACGTACAATCATTTTCTTTACTAAGATCCTAACAACTCTTGGTCCTTTGGGTAAGGTATTATAAAGCAGAAAAAAGAAACATACTCACAATTGTAAAGTGATTTGGTGGGCCAAGAAAAATACACATGTTGAACAAAAAGTACTAGTGGTGATTAAATGTTAGTTGTTAACAAAACTTAGAATGGGAGATGGGCCTCAGAGTGTGCCTGTGTGGGATTTTTCTGTTTCTTTAATTGATTTGGAAAGGACAATCTTAATTGTGGGTGGATGCATCCTCTAAGCAAGGGTGTATAAGCCGAAGAAAGCAAGCTAAGCACTAGCAAGCCTGCATTCACTTGCTACTCTGTGATTCTTACTTTAGATGCAATGTGACTGTTCTCTCAAGTCCCTGCCACAGCAGATACACTGCAGTCATTCTACCTACAGGGATAGATGCTACCTGCAACAGTTGTGAATGAACCCTTCTCCCCTAACTTGTTTGTGTCAGTATATTTTAAAGCAGCTTGACAGGAAGCTACAGCAGTACTTTATATGGCTCCTGTTCCAGAGTAAGAAGCTGACACTCCCCTCCCCACCCTCCACTACTATTTCCAATACAGCAATCACTTCTACCAAAGACACTCAGGGTCTTGTTTCTGCAAAAATTTCATACAATCAGAGAGCTATATCTTCATTTAAAGCAAAACAAACAAACAAACACCCAGTTTTATTTGTAAATAATTGTAGAGTTGCTCAGAGAGTTCTAAGAACAACATAGACCAGTCCATTGTGTCCATCCGTGCACTTCTCTTTTTGAGTGACAGGCAACAGAGCAGGTAGCATAATAAGGAAGCTGACCATCAGTTCTACATCAGTCTCTTATATAGATTTGCATATATACTGCAGAGGTCAAGATAACAAAATGGCCGAAAAACACCCTTTTTCTCTGCAGCCATATCCTGCCCTTTTGACTACACCACCCTTAACCCCTGGGAAAAACCCATTTCTTTGTGTGCTTTTCCCATACTGAGACTATGTTAGACATGAAGAGAATCACATAGCATCCAACCTCCTGGTATCTTTTTATTTCTTTTTTTCCAGTGAACTACATAGAGTGCATCCAAACAGCATTTTGTAGTAATGAGTGATAAATCCTTGTGAGGATGTGGAATATCACATTAATGTAGGCACTATAGAGTTTATGGTGACTGCCAAATAGCTTTTCTGAAGAGACACCATTTCCAGATCTCTCAGTGATTTCTCTGCCAACAATTTGAATCAGGCGTAGTATTTTCCTTTTTATGAAAGATTTGAAGATCCAAAGACTAATTAAGTAAATACAGTGAGAGACTATTTCTTATTTCATGGAAAACACTTCAACTCTGCTTTAGAACATCTTGCTCATGTGTTCATCAGCACAGTTCTTAAAATCATTTTTTATGTAATGCGTTAGTAGGGTTTAAACCACTAAGTTCTTGTTAACCTCCTTTGACCATGTACATGAAGACAAAAAGACATTATGCATTTTAAAACTGGTAATTACATTGACCTTCTTGTATCTGTTCAAATTCTATTTCATTGCACTTAGCAGTGTGTCCCTAACTCTGATATAAATCCATAGCAAAAATATATACTGCTGCAATGTCATACATTATTATAAGTAACTATTTTGAGAGAGAAATATTTCCTGAAAGAGCAGAAGAGAGCCTCTCAAATGGGACAGTATGGAGTATAAAACTCTGGTGCTTAATAAATGATTGTTTGTTTATTTTTAAAGACAGGGTCTTATATATCCCCAGCTAGCCCCGAACTCACAATGTTGTTGGAAATGACCTTGAAATTCTAATCTTCCTGCCTTCATATCCCCAATGATGCAGGTATAGATGATATGAACATGTCCACTTTATGTGGTACTGGGAATTGAATCCATGGCTTCATGTATACTAGGCTAACTACTAACTAAGTTATTTCTCTACCCCCATTATTTCTGTTAGGGTAACAACTAGTGTCATATAGCTGTGTAACCAATCATAGGACTTTATATTAAGTACTATGTATATGTTGCTTTGATGCTTTTCTAAGAGGAGAACTCAGAGTTTTAGATCATTTCCTCCTCATGATGCTTTGCCTAGGTCTTACATCCCCTTCTTCCCTGGTGCTATGAATATAGAGCACTTCTTTAATCCCAAGCCAGGACACTGGACACTTGAGTACATAAAGAGTTAGACCTCAAACTGTGCATACATAGCATATAATGGAAGCATATAATAAAAGAATTAGCTAACACTTATTATCTAGTATATTTATATTCACAAATATGAACATAGGGTATGTTCAATATCTCACACAACTAAACAATATACAAAGAAACTTAATTTTCAGCATTTGCTGATTTCTGTGGTGTAAATAGTTCACCTTTGCTGATTTCAACATCAAATCACCCAGGACAAACTTGAGATGTGCAGAATCAGCTCCTGTGAATATGAACCAGCAACAGCCCACCATTGGTGTGGTCCACTTTCCCTGAAGCATACACCTCGGAGATGACAGTAGCATACAGGGTATGTGGACCATGGAACCTTCAGCTTTATGGATCTAAGCCATACTCTGAAGCTGTAGCATTTTTTTTTTTGCTTGTTTGTTTCTGTTTTTGTTTATTTTCTAGGTACACCCAGAAGTGGATTCAGTATTGAAAAGACAGGAACTTCAGCACTTTCCCAGTTTCCTTAGTAGGTTCACTTTATTTTACAAATCTATGTCCTAGCCTTCATGAAGCCAGGTATCATGGTGGTTTTAAGTGTTTCTGTTTCCATGGGAACATGTCATCATGTAGAATGTATGTGGAACACACAGCAGAAACTCATGGCTATCACACTTCTTCAGCAAGGCATCAGAAAGTTTGTAAAGGCAGCCACTATGTTACTCACCCTTGAATTTCACTCACACTTAAAAGTCTTCATTACGAACCATGTGCCTTACTCAAACGATAAATCAAATTGCTTTAAGAAACTTTATGAGCCACAGTTTCCTTAGAGTAGGAAAATAACAAATGCTGTGGTCTGGTTATAGGAATATTGGTTAAATAACTTTTCTTCCAGGACAGATTTTGCTTTGTTTTGTTTTGCCTTGGTTTATATTGTGCTCATGCACAATGGGACTGGGAAGACAGGTAAACTGAACATGGGTGGCTATACCAAGAGGATAGCCTTGTCCTGCTTTTCCTTATTTTATGAAAGAGAAAGCTACCCACAGTGATGTCGTAGACTAAGGATTAAATGGATCTAGAGCCCAGATGTGGCATCACTGCCTTCTTAGGTAACTCACATTAATCATGTGAATGAGCTTCTTAAGGCCCTGTGTTCTTGAATACATCCACCATGCGTGAGACCTGGAAATTTTATATAATTTTTCCCCTGATCAGGGGCTCCTTGGAACATAAGAATTAGCACCAGCAGGTAGTAAAGACACTTATTCCCAGGCTTTCTCTCAGACCCGATATCAGACTTTAAATGTAACACCTCAAAGTAGTTCACACATGTAATAAAGATTAACATGTACTACTATATCTTCATTTTTTATTGGGGTAAGAATCACACATTATGAAATTTTCTATCTTAGCTGCTGTCCATATATGTTCTTGCTAACTCTATGTGATACTATTCAGTAGATCTCTAGTACTTTCTCATTTTGTAAAACTGAATTCACACACCCATTAATTAATGACCTCTCTTCTCTTCCTCTTCTGATCCGTTTATAACTCTCCTTTCTGCTCCTATAAATTCAACTTGTCTTGGTGCATCATTTAACCAGAGTCAGCAGAATTTCCTTCATGGAATGATCTAATTTCCCTTCATGTGTCCTCATGGATCTTTGGTGTTGGAGTGAACATCAGTATGTTCTTCTCTTTAAGGCTGAGTAATATTCTATTGTTTATTTACTGTAATTTACAATGTGTCCATTCATAACCAATTATGTTTTTTCCATTTTCTGGCCACAGTGATCATGAATATACAAATACTTGTTTGGGATGCTGCCTTTTAATTACTTTGGATATGTAAGAGAGAGGCTAGCTGGGTCCTCTGACAACTTGTAACTTCTTGAGAAGACAATATACTATTTTCTTTAATACCATAACCTTTCACTACCATCAGCGATGCATAAGTTACAATGTATTGAACCTACTGCTTTCCTCTGGTTGAACTGTGTTGGTCAACTTCAAGGATTCTATTGTCCTCTTCTAGCATTTGGTCCTGTTTATTTATTTCTCTCTTTTTTTAACCTTTCCCACTCTGCTTAGTGGTGTGTGTCATCCTATTCAGACAGTACTAGACAAAATCTCATTATGATTCTGATTTGTACTTCTTCATGAATTGTGTTTGTTGTTTAAAATTCTTCATTCAAGACCTTAGTATTTATTTATTTATTTGTTTGTTTGTTTTTAGTTGTAAGCCTTTTCTTTAACAGTATAACTACCTCTCCAGATTTCTTGGTCTACTTTTAATTGGCTTGCTTCTTGTTATTGAGTTGCAAGGGATGGTTTTAGTCTTACTCAGTAAACCCCAAACAAATATAATCTCCATTCTTTATATGGATTTATATGGTCTCTGTCTGACGTGTTTCTATTAAGAGGTCCAACTGTGTTCTTTTAAATGTACAAAGCCAGTTTCTATAATGCCACATTAAAGTGTGTGTGTGTGTGTGGGGGGGGGTTATGCTAGTCCTTACATGCTACAGCACTCATGTGGAAGTCAGAGGTCAGAGGACGACATGTAGCAAATGATTCCTTCTTGACACCTTGTGAAATCCTTGGAATCAAACTCAGGTTTTCCGGTCCATGCACAAGTGGCTCTATCTACTGAGGCTTCTTTGTAGCCCCTGTTAGTTGTAAGGACTGTTTATGGATACATGCCTGTTTACTTTGTTGTATTTGAACATCATTGCTGAAAGTTATTTGGTCATAATTCATAGTTTGTTTTGAGGGCTTTCCCTTCTCTTATACTGACCTATAAACCCATATGTAGGAGCACACTGCATTGACACTTCATGTACTGGACTCAGCTTTCAACTTTGTTCTTTCTAACGGATGGTTTGCTATTGATGCCAACCTCCCCTTGAGAGTCCTCCCTCCCTCCCTCCCTCACTCCCTCCATTCTTTCTCTCTCTCTCTCTCTCTCTCTCTCTCTCTCCCCCTCCCTCCCTCCCTCCCTCCCTCCCTCCCTCTCTCTCTCTCTCTCTCTCTTTCTCTCTCTATCTATCTCGCCCTTTTTCCCTCTCTCACTCTTTCCCTCCCCTCCCCTCTCTCATATACACACACACACAAACACACACAAACATGGAGTCCTGAGTTACATATTCCTTTCTACTTGTATTTTCTTCAGTTCTTTCAAAATATTATGTAGTTTCTAGTGCACAAGTTTTTGCTCCCCCTCCCTGATTACTCTTAAATGTATTTCTCTTTGATGATATCATAGATAGAATTTCTCTTAACTTCCTTTTTTGGACTGAGCTTTGTTGGCATACAGCACCATCAGTGAGTTCTTTGTGTGTCTTGATTTTGCACCCTGCAGCTTTCCTGAAGTGATTTATTAGTTTCAATAGGCCTCTGTTGCTTTTGTAGCTGCTTTTGAGTTTCCTCTATGTAAGATCATGTCATCTTCAAACAAAGATTTTACTTTCTTCCTGTTCCAAGTTGGAAGCCTTTACTGCATTTTCTCATCTAATTGCTCTGCCTAGGACTTCCAGGACTGCACTAAACAATAACGGTAAGGGTGGGCATCCTTTATTTGTTCCCAATCATAGGAGGGTTTCAGGCTTTCGAAAATGAGTGTGATATTGGTAGGCTGCTTTGTATGCGACTCCTAATACACTGAGACCGTTTTCTCTTAACCCTATTGCTGAATGTTCTTTTTTTAAAATTATAAAATGGTGCTGAATTTTGTTAACTCCTTTTCTTCACTGATGGTAGTGATATTTGGTGCTTTTCTTCAGTTTTGCTGTGTAGACTAAGACAGGCAGATACTCACACCATGAACGCTTTTTGAGTTTCAGGTATAAATTCTGCTTGGCTTTGGTGGATAATCCTTCATGCTGATAAATTGGGCTAGCTAGCATTATGGGAGGGATTTCTTTCAATACAATGTATCAGGGGATGTTGTCTTTCCACTTCTAAACTGTTGCAGCAGGCTTGAGTGGAATGAGTGGGTGCTAATTCCTCTTAAATACTTGATAGAATTCTCCATGGAAGCCTTGATTTCTAGGCCTCTCTTCCAGGGAGGCTTGAACTATGACTTTCACTTCCTTAGTGGCTATAAACTCTTCAGACTCCCTACTTCTTCATGACTTGGCTGTTGTATGTGGTAATTCACCTGCTTCTTCTTAGGCATTAAGCTTAAAAAAAAATCTGCCCTATAATGTTCAATTTTTAGTTTCTGTGTTTTTTGAGTCTTTTTCTTGACCGCCACAAAAATTTGGCAATTTGGTTGATCTTTAAAGGAACGGACCCTTGATTCTACTGATTTCTTTCCTATTTTTGTTTCACGTTCTCTGTTTTGATAGTTATTATTCCCTTGTGTATAGTTTCCTTTCCTAATTGCTTAGTTGTGAACCCAGGTGGCTAATCAAAGAACTTCTTTTCAATTTTTTATTACTATCAATTTACCTTTTAGTGCAATTTGTGCAGATTTTATATGTCTTGAAATATTTTTACTCCACTCCAGAAAATTTCCAAGTTTATTTCTATACTATAATGAAGTAGGAATTAGCTGTTCAATTTTTCATATATTTACAGATTTTCCTGGTTTTTCCATCAACTATTGTGTTCTGTTTTCATCCCAACATGGTCAGTGAGGATGCTTTATATGATTCTAATATTCATAAGTCTGTTTGAGACTTGTTAGAGATGGATTATTTTATAGAATGTTACAAGCATGCTTGCAAACAATATTGGACAGAGTTGATCTACAGGTGTTACTTATGTCCTGTTGGTCTCCTTTTCTTTCAAGCTTTCTATTTTCTTATAGATCTTTTTCTACTTTGTTTAATAAGTGAGATACCAAAAGTATTTTATAATCATTTCTTCCTTCATATTTTGTAGCTTTTGCTTCATATATCAGGAGATGGTAATGCTTACACATGTGGACACGCTTGGGCACACATGTGCACACACACACACACACACACACACACACACACACTCATCCTATGGTGGTGAACTGACCATTTTATCATGATGAAATATTGTTTCATATGACAGTTTTCCCCCTTGCAATCTGTTTTGTCTGGTATGCTGAGTTTTAAAAAGTGCTTATTTCAGCCGTGAGTATTTTGCCTGAATGTATGTATAATGTGTATATATATATATATATGTATATATATATATATATGTATATATATATATATATGTGTGTGTGTGTGTGTGTGTGTGTGTGTGTGTGTGTATCTGCACTACATGTGCTCTTGCTTCCCTCAGAGGTTAAAAGAGGGTAATGGATCATGTAGAACTCGAGTTATAGATGGTTGTGAACAACTATGTGGGTGCTGGGATTTGAATCTTATCTATCTACAAGAGCAACAAGTTCTCTTAACCACTTAGCAGCCTCTCCAGCCTCTATATGCGTTTCTTAATGTTAAGCATATAATTTCAGTATTTTAAAATCCATTCAGGTAATCTATCTTTTAAATGTATATTTAATCCATTTTATATTGGAGACAGTTATTGATGGGAAGGAACTAAAATTGCTGTTTTGTGTTTTTCTGCATGTCTTTTATCCTTTGTGTCCATTTTATTTTCATATTCCTCTGCGTTTCCTTGGTCATTTGATGGCATGTTTTCCTACCCTTGACTCTTTGTAAATGTCATATGTATGAGTATAATATATATACATATTTGTGCTTACAATGCTGCTATCTATATCTATGCTGCTGATGTTATTTTTAATAGCATATGCTCAAATTTATAGTCATATTTTATTCATATATATTTTTCCCAAATGTAAAAGATATTTTTGCACTGATGTTAGGGTATTAAAAGACCAGGTACATATATTCATATATCTCTAAAGGGTAGTTGATTGAGATTACGATTTGGTTATTTTATTTGTTTTAATTCAAAAGAGTTCTTTTAGCATTTATCAAAGTGTAGGTCTCCTAATGATGAACTTTTGATTTTGTTGACCTGAGAAAGTATTAATTTCTTTTTCATTTTTAAATAAAAGATTTTAAAAGTGATTTTTAGTTGGAAATATTTTTCCCCAAAATTTTCATTAGATCAACCTATTCCCACTGGATTGCAAACTTCATCCTGAGACGGCACTGTTGTGGATTTCAGGGCAGATAATGTTTTCACAGCAGTTTTATTGGGATTCAGAGATTCCGTTAATAATACAATATAAAGTAGTCACACTCAAATGAGTTAAAATTGTTTACCTTTTAACTATGGTCTTTCTTTGGCTATGGGAAATTGTAATACATATTTCCGAGATTATGATGTCTTCTGTAGGTAATCATAGCATGCAACACCTTTGCTCAGCCTTCACTTAGTAACTGGTCAAATCCTTCTACTAGTGTCCTGGTGCCTCAGATCATCTAACACTGGCAGCAAATGATGATGCCCCTCTTATACAGGCAACTCTGGGATGGAATAGTGATGGAATACAACCAAAGACTTCCCAGGAAGAACATATTCAACATTTAAAGAGAAAGAGAATGCTTGTGCCCAGAACTAAAAGGATATTATTGATCAGAAATGTCAGCAGGACCTGGTTCCTTGTTAGAAACATAAATTTTTAGTCTCATCTCAGAAGTATTTTCCAGAAAATCTGAAGGAATGGTGCAGCTATATTTTGATGTAATTTTAATCTAGATAGTTGTGGTTCACAGTAAAGTTTGAGAACTGAGACTTTAGGCAAAATTCTACAGAATTTGGATCTGATCAGTAAGAATATTAGTTGACAACTTTTGCTCCTTATTGGAGTTATATTCAGAGGTTTTTGAGGAATATTACCTGGTTCTAGGTACAGAGATAGATAGAATAACTTGACATGCACATAGTACCAAATCAGAAGAAAGACACACTAGATTTATTATAATTTGTAGGAAATTTAATAATTACAAAAATGATGTAGATTATTGATTTTGGGCTATCTATATGAGTTTGAGTGTGGAACGAGTTAGCAAGAGTGACCCCCTTCTTATGTTATTAAAAACACTTTCAAGTTTGACAAAGGTATTTATATGAGATTTCCTGGTTTTACAGGGAGAAGAGGCAACAGCAAATGTGGAGTTAGTGACTTTCTAAATGTATAAACTTTGATTCTGAGATCCAAGCATTTGCCTTGCCTATCTGCAATGGTAGAGCATCTATCTAAACAGTATCATTTGAATAAGAAAGACATTGGTCCTCTCATTTGAAGCTGCGCACACTCCTCCGTTTGATTATTGTGTAATCCGGCTCAATGAGGCAGTTGAGAAATCAGACTGAGATGCAGATAGGCGCTTGTGAATGTCCCTCTGAAATAACTTTTAGTTTAGCCTTAATGGTTTTCTAATTTGGAAGCCAATCATCTGGATAAATGCCAAATTAACTGGATAATTGCTCAACCCTGCACCTCACTTTAATTGGTCCATAAGCTACTTGATGTTGCTTAAGTGTCCTGCTAGGGTCAGATGTCCTCTCCCAAGCAGAGCAGTGGAGTTTCCTTGAGATATGTAAACTCCAGTAGTGGCTGCCAGCATATTTTTTATGTACCAGTTAAAGAAAAATCTTCAGGACAGAGGCAGCTTCTGTTTCATTGAATCCTGCAGAATTCCTGTCTTATATAAAGAGTACTGGTCAATTCACTTCCTCTTACAGGTAGCTTCTTTGACTGAACAAAGCAAAGATTCTCTAGTACAACAATTATACTGCCCTTCATATTCTATGAAGATTTGACAAAGTATTCATGCATCTTGTTCTCTGTTTTCTGGCTGCAACTGCAGTGAGTGTTGGTCATTTGACACCCGTAAGCTATTCTCTTCCATGGGAAATTGACTTTGGGACATCTGCTTCATTCTTCACCCTATCTCCTAATATCTCCCACCTAGGACCTTTTCTCTGCCACCAAGAGGATAAAATAAGGGATAACTAAACTATTTAAATAAAGCCAGCATCCTTGCCTTGAGAAAAAAAATAACTGTGAGGTTGCCATTCTGTAATTCACCTGGGCTTCAACTGGGCTCACAGTCTTTAATGACACCTTCCTTTTCCCTGCTCGATGTTTCTTTTGCCTATTCTTCTCATCTTATGGGCTGGGTCTGGAGAACCCTCCCTTACTGCTTAACAACTATATGATCAAACCTCTGCTCTAAAAATTTAGACATCTTCTATATCATAAGCATCTATATTGCATAAACATTCTTTATCAAACATAACAGAGAATCTCACACTTGGCTATTCATTGAGCAACACTATAACATTGTGAATATGAGTAGAAATATTACATTAGAAGCATTACATTTTACCTAAGAAAATATGTAATGTAAACAGTTGTCTTTAGGCTCTTTTGAGGGGGTGGTTATACCGAAAGATTTAGTTTTTTATTATTATTTTATTTACATTACAGTTGTTTCCCTGCATCAGCCTCCCTTCTGACAGTTCCTTGTCCCAATCCTCCAGTCCCTTTCCTCTGAGAGGGTTCTCCCCTCCACCAGGCCTTCATCTTCTCTGAGGCCTCAAGTCTCTTGAGGATTAAGCTTATCTTCATTCACTAAGACTTGATCAGGCAGACCTCTGCTATATTTGTGCCAGGGGCCTCTGACCAGTCCATGTATGCTCATAATTGGAGACTTAGTCTCTGGGAACTTGCTGGGGTCTGGGTTAGTTGAAACTCCTGATCTTCCTATGTGGTCAGCCATTAATTCTAAACTGATTTATTTAACAATCACGTCTCCCAGTAAATTCTGGGTTGTAGTCACTTCAATTCTAGTATATTTGAAGGAGTAAAGAAAGGACTGAAGTTACGTTTATTAGCCAGGGTTTATATGTAGCACCTCAAGGAAGCCCAGGGATTATGACCCCCAAAAGAATTGCATCCATGATATAAGATAATAAAGAAAACAAAGATTTGGGGGATGGGTAAAATAACTCAATAGGCAGACACTTGTCTCCACACCTGATGGCCCGAGTAACATATAATACCAAAAAAGGAATAAAATAAACTCTAATTTTAAAAGTTTAAAATATTTGGGTAACAGTTCCCTTAGGAAATTTAAAAAAAAAATGGTAACTTATAATTGACAATTAAAAACCAGGACATCTCTATGCAATGTTAATGTACTGACCTCAAGGTAAAAGTCTCACCGTGCCCAGTGAGCAAAGCACCTAATATTTCTATTAATTATTTAGCAGTTTCAATCCATTAGAAATAGACATGTTACAAATACATTAAATATCCACGCAGAATGCATAAAGGCAGACCGGGGAAAAGCCTATTAAGTACATACTTCCCAGACATCACTTATTCATGACATTAGGATTATTATCTACCGTTAAAGGGAATCTCCTCTACAGCACTGAGGAATCCTAATATTGTATCAATAATTGGAACCAACATATTTTTTTTTCCTAATGAAAAATATATAATTTCAAATCTCTTTCTGGTTTATTTTCAGTTTAGTCTCACAATTATAATAAAAGTAATAAGAAATAGACCATGGAAGTCCAAAGAGTTGGAGTATTATTATTTTGTGCGGAGCAAAGTCTCTTCTGGAATAAAAGTATATTATAGTGTACTGCACTTATGCAATATCAATCTATGATGAGTTTTCAAACATCAAATGTCTTATCCCTTGAGTAAGACTCTAGGGAACTACTCAGTCAATGCACAACTTCTCTTAAATTAACTCAAAATATATAATGTGACAGGTTTGAAAAGAAAACTGGGCTCTAAAGGATGGGGCTGTCAAATTTGTCATTTCAGAGTTTCTGAAATTGTTCATTAATATAATTTCATCTTTATGTCTTGATCTAAATTTTGTTTTATACATACATTAGTCATGTGCATGAATTTTTTGGAAAGGTACTCAGGATTCTCTATGTATAGGAAATCATGCCAGGTTCTTTCTGATTTCAGGCCAATGGACTGTGCCTGGCACACTCTTGGTCTTCATTCTGTCTGAATTTTCTAAACCAGGTTGTACAAGGCTCAACTGTGCAGTCCAGCTCACCCAAGCTCTCCTGCCACTGCCAATCCCCCTGTTTTCAATGCTAGTTTGGCCTATGACTTTACTGGGATGACACTGTGGTCCCCATGGTAAATGTGGTTACAATAAGGCTAGATACCTGTTTCTTATCAGCTTTTACCTTCACTCTCTAGGCTATAACCTGAAGTTGTCCATGCTTTGAGAAATCTGGATTTGGGGTCTTAGCACCCAATGTAATTGTATTGCAAGGTAATGAATTAGGAAGACAATTATACCGTGACAACTAAGCACTCATGAGCCCATATGAGGCATCCTGTCCACAATCTGTGTGGCTCCCAGAACTCACAGAAGCAGATGTCCTTGACAGGATGCTCACCCAATATAAAGGCTTGGCAAGAGGAGCAGCTGTGGAGACTGCCTTCCTTCACTCTTGTGCACAGGTTAGAAGAGAGTCAGTTTGAGATTGTATACTTTCCATGGAAGATCTACATGCTAGGCGTGGAGAAGAGCCTTGCAAGGGAACAGTCAGGATGTAGAGTCTAGAGAAGTTATCAGGTGGGTGAATTACTCTTGTCTGCGTGGTTTTTTCATTTCCTTCTATTATGGTTCACACAAGACCTAATGCTTAGACCTTCCAAATTAAGGGACACTGATTAAATAAATAATTTAGTGCATTTTGGGGCATTTGGACCTATTCTTTTACCTTTATATTAGTAATAGTTAAATTTAAGAACATTCTATGGGATAGACGTTCTATGGGAAAAATGCAAGTTGTGTTTCTGGACTTAAAAATAAACCCCACTGTAAATAACCATCTATTCAACCATTCACTTACTGATGATAAATCTGTTTTTTAAAATGACATCTCAACTCTTTCGTTCACTTATCATCCATATTCATTCAGTATTTATTGAGTACCAACCATGTACTTCATTATTTATTCAGCTCTGAGGATACAGTCATGAACTTTGATAGCACAGGAAGATTAAAATGTAGTGGGAAGGAAAAAATGTATGATCATATCAAAGTATAATATATTCCTGGCCTCTTTTATTAATGAAATAAAGGTATAGGATAGTACAAAAATGAGTGATGGGAGGAAGTGATCCTAACACACGGCATGTGACTTCCTGAAGAAGCCACCTTGGTGCTTAGAGAATGAGACTGAAAGCCCTGAAGGCAGAAACAGTGTGTTCCATTGGTCTGTGGGGAAACTATTCCAAGCATCACATTCCCAGCTGAAGAACACAGCTGGCATAAGGTAAGCCCTGGATCACTGTGGGAATAAATGCAGGTACTAGGTGAATAAAGGAATTGAGAGACTGTGTCAGAAAATAGATTGGGGGAATCAAGTCACAAATAATTAAAGTCCAAACACAGGAAGATAAGATGATAGATATGCAGAGAGGTCAGAATTGAAGGGAAGACACAGTGTGTCAGAAGACTATCAATGCACAGTCTGGAAAGTTCAAACATGGAAGAAGAGTAGCCACTTTGCCAGCTATTCAAATAAGCCTTTCCAATCAAGGTCAGCTCTGCTCCCCCTCACCCAAGCTGAAGTTGGACCAAATCAGGATAATCACAACAGGTATATTTCAGAAATGTTGTTTAGTTGAGGGAACTGAAGAGAATTGCAAACCCATAGGAAGGACAACAATATCGACTAACACGATGGCCCCAGAGCTCCCAGGGTCTAAATCACCCCCAAAGAGTACCTATGGAGAGACCCATGGTTTCAGCTGCATATGTAGCAGAGGATGGCCTTGTCAGACATCAATGGGAAGGGAGGCCCTGGGGAAGCTTGATACCCCAGCATAGAGGAATGTGGTGAGGTGGGAGTGGGTGGGTGGGTGATAAGCACCCTCATAGAAGCAGTGGAGGGGTATTGATGCAGGGTTGCAGAAGGAAAACTCAGAAGTGAGGCAACATTTCAAATATAAAAAATATAAGATAACCAATAAAAAAGAGAAACATGGTCTGTAGAGGAATGAAAAACAAATGCCAATGGAGCAATTGTAGCTGTTGAAAGCATCAGAAAAGGTCCAGTTTGAATGTGGTCTCTTCCTATTGCTTGGAAGCTATATCAATTGTTTTTTAGAACATCTTCAAACTTATAGAAATCTTTATACATTTTCTAGGAGTGAACATTTATGGTTGGCAAATTTACTTACTATGTAAGTGACTTTTGAGAGATTTTCTTCATTTATTCTTTCCACTGTAAGGACTCACCTATTACACTAAGCTCAGCACTGGAAAAGATAACTCCATGTTTATTCTCTGCCACACACTGGTACATGCCAGCATCGGAGAGATTCACTATTGTTATGTTGAGTGTTCCTTGCTCGATTTGTATTCTATCCTGTGAAAGAAAAAAGGGAGTATAAAAATAGTGACCTTCTACATCTGAGAACTTAAAGCAATTTTGTGACATGTTATGTCAAGAGGGCTTAATGGGAGGAAAATAGCCATCACATAAGCAATTTACATTAACATGATCTGCTTATTTGCCAAGTAAATCTGTGCCAGGTCAGATGGCAAATGGAACCAGAAGCATATCGGTTTTTAAATGGAATTTAAATTGTAGGATTCCTTTGCATCTGGGTTGATTTAATAGTGAAGTCATTCAGATGAATAGGCACTGTGTATGAGTGAACTTGACCTTGGAAGTCATAGAGCTGTTTTAACTCAGTGGTTCTGTGCTAATTGGGGAAATGGGTGAAAACAGAATCAAATTTATCATTTAGAATTTATAGCTCTTAAATTCGTACCAGCTGTACCTTCATGGACTGATATGATAATAAGCTTAGACAGGCATGTATAGAATTTTAGTATCTGCTGAGTTTACCAAAAAATATGTATCAATAATTCATATTCTACCAGGCATGGTGGTGGCACATGTACTAAGTACCAAGTATCCCAGTACCAAGAATGCAGAGGCAGACAGATCACTGCACAAATGGGATTGTCTCCATACTAAGTTCTAGGCTAACCAGAGATACATAGTGAAACCGTGTCTCAGAAATACATCAATATTCTGAAGCTTTGTTGCTGTCAATAAAGAAACTTACACTTAGGATCTACTAGTAGTCCAGATGAAGGAAGAAAGAAGGCATATGGCAAGATAACATTGTCATGGTCAAGCTGAAGTCATGCACCTTGAGCAACAATATGTATATTACTAAGAATTTCTCTAACCATATGAAGCATGCATGCACACGCACACACACACACACACACACACACACACACACACACACACACACACACACACACATGACCCTCCCCAGAAAGCACAATGCCTTAGAGTAAAAAACTCCTTTTTTTGAAGAACAGCTATCTAGTTGAATTGACACTTTATTAGAATTAGACTTTGACCAAGTCATCCTTGTTCCCTCACGTTTTATGAAAAGAGGGAAATGCCAAGTGCCTGGGAACTTGCACACTTGCAATTTATTCGACTTTTGTGAAAGAGGAGCCTTCTGTAATGATGAACCAGAGGAGCCTTCTACAGAACTGAGCATGAACATGAAATGGGGTAGTCCAAAGAAGTTGTTTCTTCTCTCTGCCAGTAACCCAATGTAAGTACTTTCTCTTTCCTAGCAATACTATGTATAGAAGAAATCTGAGAGTGATAGCTGGCTCTCAATGTGGTGACTGAGAAAAATGCCAAATTCTTATAATATTTGATGGTTTATAATAACATAATAAAGAAAATTAAATTTGACATAGTTGTTCCTCTGATTGAATTTTAAGGGTCACATTGCATTTGGATGACCATCCTTTTATAATATAAGGAATTTCCCTACTGAATCAGATTCTCGAATGTCATTTTGTACAAACTATAGGTTCTAGGCATTCTGTATGGGTTTCTTATTGCAAAGCTACCAAAGTGTTAATCTGTTGGTTACAAAGGTCTAGTGGAGAAGCTTAGCAAGATTTATTTATAATTTCTATTTGCCAACTTTTTCTACTATTAATGGCTTGTTATTTTGTAGACAACTTAAAGTTATTCTGTTTCCATAGCAATGAGGCCACATTAAACATTACATTACATTAATACAGAATTACCATCAATTTACGTACCCGTGTTAACAGTGGATCACCATTTTTTAGCCACCTGTAGGTAGGCTTGGGTCTCCCATTTGCTTTACATTCCCAGAAGACACTCTCTTCCATGGCCACGTGGATATCATTTATTACTTGAACCCAGTTAGGTTGAGCTATAGACATTCAAAAACAAAAACAAACAAACAAACAAAACACAGAAGAAACATATATTGATTGTATAGCAAATTTCTTATTACTCTAAGTAACTGAAAATTAAAATGTACTTTTAATCAAACTACTTTTCTTTATGACTTACAAATAAGAAGAGAGTGAAGACATTTATGGAGACTATATGACCTTTTATGAACACCATGTTTCTGGTTCATATTGTGGATAGTCTTTAATCAGTGAAGATAGTTTACAAAACTCTTATTAACAATGATGTACACTTTTTCTGTTCCTTAAGTATTGCTGTTATTTTGTTTTTAGTAAGAGAAGACTTCAGTGAATAAGCCTTGTGAATTCCTACCTACTGGTTTTCAAGATTCCTTTTCATTAAGAAATAACCAAGTGTCTAAGTTTTTTCCAGTTGGTCGCTGGTGAAAGTGGAGAGGGCACTCCTAAACACTAGTCTTAGAGTCCCAAGTCTCTGCAATGCCTAGAGAATGGTAAATGTTTAACATGTTAGGAAATAGAGATGGCAGCACTATAGGGATGGAACTGATGACCGGCCTACCTTGGCCCATGAAAGATGTTGGGAAGCCAGGAAAACCAACAGTGAGGGCTACTTGTTTGTTTTGGAAAGTTGACGTGAGATATATGCCTCTCCTTGAAGCTGTTCTACACTGAGTTTTTCTTTCATTAGAACAGCTTATCTTATCCCTATCTAATATATTTCATGCTGATAGGATGCATGGACAACTTTGTAGCCCTAATATGTGCATGATAAACTATTATTACCTCCATTATTTGCAGATCCAATATTGGAAGAATGCTAGTCACCACAGTATGATCCTTAAAGTCAATATTTTTTAGTGAGTCTTGAATTTACTGAGCCTTTTTAGAAAATCTAGATCTGCCCATAATCTCACATGGAACTCAAAGAAGCATTTGTTTATTTATTTATTTATTTATTGAAAAACTTTATTTTAAAAAACAAAGATAAATGTACAAATTCTAAGCATTTTCGCATAAAAGTATACGAATACATTTTGGTCAGTGCTTGGCTTATTTTTTTCCTTTTCTCAAAGGTTTGATAGTGTGCATTAAGGTCTTATTACAATGAGCATAAAGTACATGTAAAACAGGATGTAACCCATAATTAGTCAAAGTTTTCTAGGTGTGTAAGGATTGAGCATAATGGTTTTTTCTTTCTTTTTTTTCTCCAGAGTATAAGTATCTTTTTTGTGTTTTATTTATTTATCTTTTTTTTATAAACGACTTTATTTTACAAAACAAAGATAAATGTACAGATTTTAACATTTTTTGCTTAAAATTATACTTTTTTGTCAGTACTGTTTTTTCAGACATTAAAATAATTTTTCACATAAAACCATGTGAATATATTTTTTTTAGTCAGTACTTGATTTTTTTCAAGGGCCCGACAGTACGCATTGAAAACCCAATAGTTACAATAAGCGTAAAGTACATGCAAAAAAAAAAAAAAAAAAAAAAAAACGCAACATGGAAACAGTCAAAGTCTTCTTGTTTGTAAATATATGTATATATTTTTTGTTTTCTTTATTTCTTGGACTTCATACAGTCTGTGAGTTGTTTCTGGGGGAGTGCAAGCCTCTGGGGTTAGCATCCCACTATCAGTGACTGCATATTATGTCTGTCCTTTTGTGACTGGGTTATCTCACTCAGGATGATATTCTCTAGATGCAGCCATTTTCTTAAGAATTTGGTTAAGTCATTGTTTCTGGTGGCTGAGTAGTATTCCATTGTGTATATGTACCACAATTTTTGTATCCATTCATCTTCTGAAGGACATCTGGGTTCCTTCCAGCTTCTGGCTATTATAAATAGAGCCGCTATGAACATTGTGGTGCATATATCTTTGTTGTGTATTAAAGTGTCTCTGGGGTATATGCTCAGAAGTGGAATAGCTGGGTCTTCAGGTAGTACTATATCCAATTTTCTAAGGTATCGCCAGACAGATTTCCAGAGTGGTTGTATTAGCTTGCAACCCCACCAACAGTGGAGAAGTGTTCCTCTTTCTCCGCAGCCTCGCCAGCATCTGTTGTCATCTGAGTTTTGGATCTTGGCCAATCTGACTGGTGTGAGGTGGAATCTCAGGGTTGTTTTGATTTGCATTTCCCTGATGGCTAAGGATGTCGAGCACTTCCTCAGATGTTTCTCGGCCATTCGGTGTTCCTCAACTGAAAATGTTTTGTTTAGCTCTGTACCCCATTTTTTAATAGGGTTATTTGATTCTCTGGTGTCAAGCTTTTTGAGTTTCTTGTACACCTTAGATATTAGGCCTCTATCTGATGTGGTGTTGGTAAAGATCTTTTCCCATTCTGTTGGTTGCCATTTTGTTTTCTTGACGATGTCTTTAGCCTTCAGAAACTTTGCAATCTCATTAAGTCCCATTTGTTAATCTTTGACCTTAGAGCTTGAGCCATTGGTGTTTTGTTTAGGAAATTTTCTCCTGTACCTATGTGTTCTAAGGTTTTCCCTACTTTCTCATCTAATAGTTTCAGTGTATCTGGTTTAATGTGGAGATCTTTGATCCACTTACACTTGAGCTTTGTACAAGGAGATAAGAACGGGTCTATTTTTATTCTTTTGCATGCTGAGTGCCAGTTGGACCAGCACCATTTGTTGAATAGGCTGTCCTTTTTCCATTGAATGTTTACTGCTCCTTTGTCAAAAATCAGGTGACCATAGACATGAGGGCTCATTTCTGGATCTTCTATTCTATTCCATTGATCCACATGCCAATTTCTGTACCAGTACCATGCAGTTTTCAGCACAATTGCCTTGTAATATAGCTTGCGGTCAGGGATAGTGATTCCCGCAGATGTTTTTTTGTTGTTGAGGATGGATTTCACTATTCTAGGTCTTTTGTTATTCCATATGAAATTGCACATTGATCTTTCCAATTCCATGAAGAACTGGGTTGGAATTTTGATGGGGATTGCATTGAATCTGTAGATTGCTTTTGGTAGCATGGCCATTTTTAAGATGTTGATTTTTCCAATCCATGAGCATGGGAGATCTTTCCATTTTCTGAGATCCTCCTCAATTTTTTCTTTAGAGGTTTGAAGTTCTTGTCATACAGGTCCTTCTCTTGCTTAGTTAGAGTCACACCAAGGTATTTCATAGATTTTGTAATGATTGTGAAGAGTACGTTTTCCCTAATTTCTTTCTCCACATGTTTGTCCTTTGAGTACGGGAAAGCTACTGATTTGTTTGAGTTAATTTTGTATCCAGCCACTTTGCTGAACTTGTTTATCAGCTGTAGGAGTTCTCTGGTGGAATTTTTGGGGTCACTCAAGTACACTATCATGTCATCGGCAAAGAGTGATGTTTTTATCTCTTTTCCGATTTGTATCCCCTTGATCTCCTTTTGCTGTCTAATTGCTCCAGCCAAAACTTCCAGTACTATGTTGAATAGGTAGGGGGAGAGTGGGCAGCCTTGTCGAGTCCCTGATTTTAGTCGGATTGCTTCAAATTTCTCGCCATTAAGTTTGATGTTGGCTGTTGGTTTGCTGTATATTGCTTTTATTATGTTTAAGTATGGGCCTTGGATTCCTGTTCTTTCCAGGACTTTTAACAAGAAGGAGTGTTGGATTTTGTCGAATGCTTTCTCAGTGTCTAGTGAGATGACCATGTGATTTTGGTCTTTGAGTTTGTTTATATGGTGGATTACGTTGACGGATTTCCTTATGTTAAACCATCCCTGCATCCCAGGAATGAAACCTACTTGGTCATGATGAATGATCGTTATGATGTGTTCTTGGATTCGGTTTGCAAGGATTTTGTTGAGTTTTTTTGCATCAATGTTTATAAGTGAGATTGGTCTGAAGTTCTCTTTCCTTGTAGGGTCTTTGTGTGGTTTAGGTACGAGGGTTATTGTAGCCTCAAAAAATGAGTTGGGTAATATTCCATCTGATTCTATCTTTTGGAATAGTTTGGCGAGTATTGGTGTTATATCCTCAATAAAAGTCTGATAAAATTCTGCACTGAACCTCTCTGGACATGTGCTTTTTTTGGTTGGGAGGCTTTGATGACTTCTTCTATTTCTTTAGGTGTTATAGGGTTATTTAGATGGTTTACTTGGTCCTGGTTTAACTTTGGGACCTTGTATCTGTCTAGGAATTCATCCATTTCCTCCAGATTTTTCAATTTTGTGGAGTATAAGTTTTTGTAGTAGGATCTGATGATTTCTTGAATTTCCTCAGTTTCAGTTGTTATGTCCCCACTTTCCTTTCTGATTTTGTTAATTTGGGTACTCTCTCTTTGCCCTCTAGTTAGTCTGGCTAGGGGTTTATCAATCTTGTTGATTTTCTCTAAGAACCAACTCTTGGTTTTGTTGATTTTTTCAATGGTTCTTTTTATTTCTATTTGGTCTATTTCTGCCCTAATTTTGATTATTTCTTGCCGTCTACTCTTTTTGGGTATATCTGCTTCCTTTTGTTCTAGGGCTTTTAGCTGTGCTGTCGGGTTGCTGATGTGAGCTCTCTCCAGTTTCTTTGTGGAAGCACTTAGGGCTATGAGTTTTCCTCTCAATATGCTTTCATTGCATCCCATAGGTTTGGGTATGTTGTGTTTTTGTTTTCGTTAAATTCTAGAAATTCCTTAATTTCTTTCTTTATTTCTTCTTTGACCCTGCTATTCTTTAACAGAGCATTGTTTAGTTTCCATGTGTATGTGGGCTTTTTGTTGTCTTTGTTGTTGTTAAAGACCAGCCGTAGACCATGGTGATCTGAGAGGATGCATGGGAGTATTTCAATCTTCTTATATCGATGGAGGCTCGTTCTGTGTTCAATTATGTGGTCAAATTTCGAGAAGGTGCCATGGGGTGGTGAGAAGAAGTTGTATTCTTTTATTTTGGGATAGTATGTTCTGTATATATCTATTAATTCTAGTTGGTTCAAAGTCTCTGCTAGTTTTGCAGTGTCCTTGTTCAGTTTCTGTTTCCCTGATCTGTCCATTGGTGAGAGTGGGGTATTAAAGTCTCCCACTATTATTGTGTGGGGTGAAATGTATTTTTTGAGCTTTAGTAGGGTTTCTTTTATGAATGTGGGTGATTTTTTATTTGGAGCATATATGTTAAGGATTGAGAGTTCCGCCTGACAGATTTACCCGGTAATGAGTAAAAAGTGTCCTTCCTTATCTTTTTTGATAACTTTTGGTTGGAAATTTACTTTATTCGATATTAGAATAGCCACTCCAGCTTGCTTCTTGGAGCTGTTTGCTTGGAAGTTTTTTTCCCACCCTTTTACTCTGAGATAGTGTCTGTCTTTGTCTCTGAGATGAGTTTCCTGTATGCAGCAAATGGCTGGAATTTCTTTATGTATCTAGTCTGATAGTCTATGTCTCCTTATTGGGGAGTTGAGACCATTTATGTTAATAGATATCAAGGAATAGTTGTTTCTGTTTCCTGCCATTATTGCTTTTTTGGGTTGAGTTGTGTCTGTGTTTTTTTTCTTCTTTTAGTTTTCTTGTTTAGGAGTTTTCTTCTTCTTACTAGGCTGTATTTTCCCTCACTGTATTGGGTTTTCCACCTATAATTCGTTGTAGTGCTGGGTTTGTGGTCAGATATTGTGTGAATTTTGATTTGTCTTGAAATATCTTCGTCTCTCCATCAATGGTGATTGATAGTTTTGCTGGGTATAGCAGCTTGGGCTGGCACTTGTGCTCTTTTAAGGAGTGCATGATGTCTGTCCAGACTCTTCTAGCTTTCATAGTCTCTGTTGAGAAATCGGGTGTGAGTCTGATTGGTCTGCCTTTATATGTTTCCTGACCTTTTTCCCTTACTGCTTTTAGTATTCTTTCTTTACTTTGGGCACTTGTTGTTTTTACTATTATGTGTTGGGAGGTATTTCTTTTCTGGTTCAACCTATTTGGAGTTCTGAAGGCTTCTTTTATGCTCGTGGTCATCTCATTCTTGAGGGTAGGGAAGTTTTCTTCTATGATTTTGTTGAAGATATTTACTGTGCCCCTTTGTTTATACTCTTCTCCCTCTTCTATTCCTATTATCCTTAGGTTCGGTCTTCTCATTGTGTCTTGGATTTCCTGGACATTTTGGGTTAGGAGCTTTTTGTTTTTTGCATCTTCTCTGGCTGTTTTGTCTATGTTTGCAATGTTGTCTTCTGCCTCCGAGATTCTCTCTTCGATCTCTTGTAATCTATTGGAAATGCTTGCTTCTGTGACTCCTGATTTCTTTTTTTGGTGTTCTGACTCTAGGGTTATCTCTTTTAGTGTTTTCTTTATTTGTCAATCTCTGTTTTAATTTCTCTCTTCCATTCCTTTATTTCTTTGGTTCTGTTTTCCTCTAGTTCTTTGAGTTCTTTGAGTGTTTTTCTTGTTTCTTCTTTAAAAGCTTCTGAATCTTTTTGCTTTTCCTCCCTTTCCTGTTTAATTAACTCTATCAGCGTCTTGAGGTATGATTTCAGGTCTGTGTCTTCTTTTTCTGAAGTGTTTGGAATTCCGATGTTTGCTATTATGGGAGAGCTGGGCTCTGGTGTTGCTAGATTGTCTTGGTTCCCTTGGGATATACTCTTTCTCTTTCCTCTTGCCATTTTGTTGTCAGTGATATGTTCTTACCTTTCCCTTGTATCTGGTCTGTGTCCCTGATTCTCCACTGGTTAAGGTGTCAGATGGATCAAGCCCTGTTTTATGCCTCAGAGTCGTTGGGTGTGAGCAGAAGTTCCAAAGTTCTGTTTCTGTTTGCTGGATCAGGCACAGTTGCTCAGCCTCTATGAGCCGCTGCTCCACCTGGCAGGTAGGCCAGGCTCTGCTCTGCGCCTGGAAGTCGCCTCTGGGTGGAAACAGAAGTTCTAATTTTCTGTTCCCAATCGCTGGATCGGGCATGGCGGGGCAGGGCGAGTTATGGTGTGCACTTTCCGTGTGCACTCCCCAGAGATCTCTCTGCTCCCCTGCAGTCTTGGTTTCCCACTCACCATTTGCTCAGCCTCTATGAGCCGCCGTTCTGCCTGGCAGGTAGGCCAGGCTCCGCTCTCGGATTTTTCTTTTTTTTCCTTTTTTTTCTTAAACTTCATACAGTCTGTTGTTTCTTGGGTGTTCAGAGCTTTCTGGGGTTAGTATCCCATTATCAGTGACTGCATATTATGTCTGTTCTTTTGTGACTGGGTTATCTCACTCAGGATGATATTCTCTAGATGCATCCATTTTCTTAAGAATTTCATAAAGTCATTGTTTCTGATAGCTGAGTAGTAATCCATTGTGTAAATGTACCACAATTTTTGTATCCATTCATGTACTGAAGGACATCTGGGTTCTTTCCAGCTTCTGGCTATTATAAATAGAGCTGCTATGAACATTGTGGTGCATGCTTCTTTGTTGTATATTGGAGTGTTTCTGGGGTAAATGCCCAGAAGTGGAATAACTGGATCTTCAGGTAGTACTATGTCCAATTATCTGAGGAATCGCCAGACTGATTGTACCAGTTTACAACCCCACCAACAGTGGAGAAGTGTTCCTCCTTTTCGCCAGCATCTGTTGTCATCTGAGTTTTGGTTCTTGGCCAATCTGACTGGTGTGAGGTGGAATCTCAGGGTTGTTTTGATTTGCATTTCCCTGATGGCTAAGCATGTCGAGCACTTCCTCGGATGTTTCTCAGCCATTCCATATTCCTCAGTTGAGTACTTTTTCTTTAGCTCTGTACCCCATTTTTAATAGGGTTGTTTAATTCTCTGTTGTGTAGTTTTTTGAGTTCTTTGTATACCTTGGATATTAGGCCTCTATCTGATGTGGGGTTGGTAAAGATCTTTTCCCACTCTGTTGGCTGCCGTTTGTTTTCTTGACAGTGTCCTTGGCCTTACAGAAACTTTGCAATCTCATTAAGTCCCATTTGTCAATCTTTGACCTTAGAGCATGAGGCGTTGGTGTTCTGTTCAGGAAATTTTCTTCTGTGCCTATGTGTTCTAAGGTTTTCCCTACTTTCGCATCTAATAGTTTCAGTGTATCTGGTTTAATGTGGAGATCTTTGTTCCACTTGCACTTGAGCTTTGTACAAGGAGATAAGAAAATGTCTACTTTCATTCTTCTGCATGCTGAGTGCCAGTTGGAACAACACCATTTGTTGAATAGGCTGTCCTTTTTCCATTGAGTGTTACAGTTCCTCAAAGAAGCATTTAATTGTCACATTTCATAACACTGAACATCAGACCAACACCCATATTGTACAGTTTTTCCTGCTTCCATTGAAGGCATGTTTTATTTTTCTATGACCTCAATAGATATTTAACCAATATTCCATAAACATAGTAATAAGTATCACTTTTTGCCTACAGCATAGTTGGTGTTTTTTTTTACAATTGTATGCTTATTGCCAAAAGATGTTTGCTAAAACTACTATTGATAACTACAGCAATTACTTGAGGTAGTTATCTGTTCACAGATAGTTACTTGTAATACAGGGTAATAAATACTGATGTTAACTTAATAAGTAGAGTCAATATTACTTATTAATCAGAAGTATTGTTCAATATTCTTAATATGTCTTTTATCTGATTTGACCTCAGTATGTCCATTTAGTGAGGCTTTCAGTCATGGATAATTAAATTCAAAGAGAAAGGAAGTATGAAGGCCAAGGTATGTATCTTACCTGCTGGCTAATAAAATACACACACACACACACACACATACACACACACACACACACACACAGGAAAAGGACCCAATAAGTCACTTAATCAACCAGCAGAGGTCTCTACCTTCTTGGTAAATGCTGTTCCCTTCTTTTCCATCTACAAGCAATTCCATGTTTTTCAAAGAGCAAAACACAATTTTGCAAACACTCTCCTGATGGAGATGATGCATGACTGCTTAAGAGGGGAGGCCAAAAGGGTCAACTTCAAAAAAAAACGTTACAACATCAACAAGCATTAGCTTGAATGAAGGGTTATAACCTGCATCATTGAAAGAGCTGCAAGTTGGCTGCTGTCTTCTATCATCCGGCTGCTAATGGGAAGGGAAGCTCAAGAGGTAATATCTTCCCAGATCTCTACTGGGAGAAGCCAGCGTGTAACTCCTTTAGGACTAATGGCCTAGCCTGCCAGACCCACATTCAACCTGCAGCATATTCACCCCCTGCAGAGTCTGCGGAAACAAAGCAAAGAAGAAAGCCACAGAAATCTATGGAATATTAACAAGAACAAACTTTGGAAAAAGAGGGAAAGAATACAAAGCAAACCAAGGGAGGACAAATATAACTTATGCAGCAATGTCAAGTTGAAGTTCAGACAGGAAACTTCACAAACACATGCAGAGACAGATTTCAATGTCACCTCCTTCCTGTAACACGTGGGCTCATTCTTTCAAAACTGTAGAAATCTGGAAGCCAAACCTTGCCACTTCACACAGGAGCTGGGGTAGGAAAGGGAGGCTTTGAACAAAGTTTGAAATGACCTTGCAAATTTCAACCTAATTAGGTACTTCTGTGGGCTCATTCTTTCTCTGGCAACAGGGTTGGGAAAGTCAAGGAGTTCAACAGAATAGATAATTGGTCCAGGCTGAGGTGAAACTCACAACTAATTTGCCTAATACTGAACTAATTTGGTGTTTGACAACAGTCATCAAGTACATTCTTTGCTTTCAAAGTAAAATCTCTTCACAGAAACCAAATTAACATGATGTAAATACATTCCTCTTGAAGTGAGGAACTGCACAGGGACAGGGGAGGTGATGAATGGAGTGGTTGGAGGAGGGGAGCTAGATTAGCTGGTAAAGTACTTGATAAGTAAGAATGAAGACCTGAGTTTACAGTTTTGCCCTCACATATCCAGGCAGGTCACTGTGACACATGGCTGGAATCCCAGCACAGGAATTCAAAGATAGGTATATTTGAGCTTCACTGGATAGTCAGCTTGACAGCTCAACTGAACTGATGAGGTCCTGTCTTAAAATTCAACATGTGTGGCACCCCAAGAATGGTACTTTGGCCTCACCTCTGATTTATACACACAGTCATGCAGGCACACACATGTGAGCACACAGACACATACACACACACACACACACACACACACACACATGGTTGCACAAACACCAGATGAACCTTTTGTATAAGGCCAAAGAGTGAGACAGTTTGTATTTTAATGTTTCAGTTTCAGATCTACAGGTCAAGAACACAGATCTACAGGTCACTCCCACTTATTTATGTTGGATGAATCAAATATGATATAATTAGGTGATTCTTTGTAGAACAAAGGCCCTGCTTGGTAGAGTTGGCTTATATATCTCCATGTGCTCACAGATGCTCATGTGAATTGTTCTTTTTCAACAGTTCCTAAGCATTCTTTCTCTGATTCATGCACAAAATAGAATTTTAAAAAATTTATATCAAAAAAGAAATCTGTTTTTATATTTTGCATTTTCTACATTTGAAACAGAAGAATCACTCGGAAGTATTGTCTCAAGCCACAAGTTCAAATATAAGATTAAACAGCTGTGCTGGGATTTGACCCTGTCACGCTGTTCATCTTTTGACAGATGAACAATCTTTTTATTCCAATCTTTTGTTCAATAACTGCCATAACTGACATAAATCAGGTTTGTATATTTCATCCACTGGAATCATACAAGCCTTTTATTCAATAATAATTTCTATTTCAAACAAATATAATTTGAACTCAAGGGTCAAACAATTCAGAGGTATCTGCCACTCTTCATTCCCCCAAACTAGATATTCCTCACAGAAGCAAGGGCAAGCTTTGGCCTTAGACCTTGGAGTTTTAAATAACCATGAGAAAGGGCATGATAGTCAAAATCCTTTAAGTAACTTCCTCAAAGTTGACCTATAGATATTTGCATTTATTTCTAATGGCTTCAACAATTTTGGAAATTGAGTCAATTCCAGGAAATGCAGAGGGTTAGCTATAATATTGTTCTTATTCATAGTAAGCTCAGTGGGTCTGGAGGTAATTACTCAGTTTCACTTTGCCAAATATGTATGTATGTATGTATGTATGTATTTATGTATGTATGTATGTATCTATATTCTAGGATTTTTAACACAACCTTTAAAATGTTCAAGACAGTCTAAATTTGCCTTAAATCTAATGTCCCCAGATTTCCCCAGAAGTAATCATTTATCATTTAATGTTTGAATGTATAGTGTATAATTATAGACTGGTTATTAATACGTCCCAGACCTTCAGTTTACTTATATCACTGAAAGTGCATTTACGTTTTGCTGCAAAATACTATCCTCTACCTTTGTTCGCCTGTCCTGGGTTCCCATCTACCACGCACACTATAATGACTGTCGTTCTCTCCCAGACTTTCAAAACAAGTTCTACAAGGACCAAAGAGTCTTAGAAGATATTGAATTTAACCAGAGCAGAGTTGCTTTGTTGTAAACATTAAACATTTGACAAGATTCATGTAAAATATGATTCAATGACTAACCACATTAATGTTGAGAAACATTGCTCTGATATGAGGTTCTGTAGCTGTAAGAACTTTAGGGTATAGAGGTTGAAAACCCATGTTTTCTTACTGAACTGAGAGAAAGTTGAACTTGACAATATAGCACTCCCTTGGACTTTCATGTGTGACTCTTCTTTTAAAAGATTATTTATTATATATAAGTACACTCTAGCTGTCTTCAGACACAACAGAAGGTGGCATCAGATCCTATTACAGATGGTTGTGAGCCAACCATGCAGTTGCTGGAATTTGAACTCAGGACCTCTGGAAGAGCAGTCAGTGCTCTTAACCACTGAGCCACCTCTTCAGCCCCTCATATGTGAATCTTAATCACACTGTTTTCTAAAAATTTTTTATTTATTTTCATTGTTGTGTCTCTGTGTGTATGAGGGTTGTATGACCATGTGAGTATACATGACAACAGAGGCCAGATGAAGTGGATCCCATAGACCTATATCTATATTCATGAGCCTTTTTATGTGGGTGTTGGGAACTGAATTTGAGCCCTAATCAAAAGCAGTGCATGTTCTAAACTGCTAAGCCAGCTTTTGATTGCCTATATATTGTTCTAGTCTTTAACCAATGAATTCATGCCTCCTGTGCTTTACCACTATTGTTTGTTTTATGCACATACTCTTGTTTATGGTCTTCTCATTTATTTATAAGACCCAATTGATTTTTCTTGGTAAGGGTAGAGGAAATGCCTCTAGAACTAACACATTTACAGATGACAATGACAGACATAAAAACCCACCATATTGAGGGTTTGAAGAGAAGGCTCAGTTGTTAAGAGCAGTAGTTGCTCTTACAGAAGACCAGGTTTTGGTTCTCAGCATGCCCATGGTGGCTCACAATCATCTTTAACTGCAGTTCAAAGGGTTGGATGCTACTTTTTGACCTCCACAGTCACCAGATGCCCACATGATACACATACATGCAGGCAAAATACCCATATGTATAAAATATAATAAAGAAATCAGTAGAAAATGTGAAGACACCCCCTAGAAGGCAAGTCATAGTAGGCATATTTCTGTTAATAGGTACTCATTAACATAGAAAACAAATATGATTGCAGAAAGCCATGTGTATATGAGATATTGGATGAGGTCTGTAATGTGCTTCACCCGCTGTCAATGTGACATTCATTAAGAGACTATCACCATTATTTCATATCTTTGGGCAAATGTTTAAACTCATCTGCCATCTGCTCTCACCCAATTTCTTCCAGCCAGTGAATCCTCAGCTTTTGTCAGATAGGTTTCCTTCATCTTCAGCTATAATAATGAGCCAGTTCCTGCCTTTGCTCATACCATCTTATCTTCAGGAACCTTCTCTTTCCCTTCAGTGCCTAACATTCTGTTCCACAGTATATCTCCTCTAGACTCTCCTGTCCTGCCAACCACAGGGGCTCCTTATCTGCAGCCCACTTGGCACACACAGCCTAACTATTTATTGTGTGCCATCCACTGCCTTATTTCTCCTTTATAATTTTAACGTTTATTAATTCTTTGAAAATTTCATCCATGTATACAATGTCCCATGTAATGTCTTCCCTTAACTTTCCCCTTTCAGCTTCTCCAGTGCTCCCACATTTTACTACAGACATTAAGTTTTCACTCAAAACTATATGTTTTGTTGGTTGATTGATGGATGGATGAATGAGTACTACTCATATGTGCATGGGTGTATGGTCATCCATTGGTAAATAGTCACACTTTCCAGGGCCACAGCCAACAACTGTGTTGAATTCCCTTTTCTTGTCTACCATGAATTTCCAAATCATCCAACAATATACATTATATGTGGTTCTCACCAAAATTACTTGAAGTACATCACTTCTAAAGCAAACACCAACATGTAAATTGAATGGACTCACCCCCATCTTATCAGGAGGCCTAGGGATCTTTGGATCCAGAGTGAATGTGTAGTGATTAAGACTTGTACATGGACCTGCTCTGCTCTTTTTTACCCAGAAGACCTAAAATTATGACTGTTCTAACAATGACATTGGAAGTATTCATCTGGACATATAAGGCTCAAAGTGGGACCGTTAGACCACCATGGAGCCCCAGAATCCCTGCAGGAATTGCCCATAGTCAAACCATGTATCTATGTGAGTTCAAACTTTCTTCATATTCTGTAAACAAATCACCACATAATATGCATATGACAATCCAGTTTTCTGCTGTTAAAATAAAAGAAAATGAAACTAAAGAGATATGCAAAACTACAAATAAGACCACCCATTCCCATTCCTGTTCGGTTTGTGAAAATAGAATCACCTTTCTTAAAAATATGATTACAAACATACACATTGGTTTTTTTGGCATTTAAAACAAATTACATCCTAAATACAAATCTGTTTTAACTTACAACATGGATAGAATCACCATAAATACATATTTGAGGCTTTTAGTTTTTTTCTTTTTTTTCTTTTGGACTGAAAAGGACACTTAAAACTACAAGTGTATAATACCTCATTAGATGATTAGATTCAAGCAAACCTTGGCACAGTAAATTTAATGAAAGCAAAGCATATTTAGTATGATTTTTCTTCTTTTTGAACATACAGAGGCTAGATCTATGTTCCAGCATATTGTCCTTGGTGTGATACTTTCCTTTGTGGTTTGCTATTTCATATGGGGTGAGGAGCTTCTATTCCCATTTCCATATTATTTCCCACAACCGATGCACAATCCCTGATAAATGGTAGCAATTCAATTCATTGGTGTTATTAGATGCAAGAAAAAAAATCCAAAAATCAAAACTGTACCTTATGTGACACCCTGGGGGTGACTGAGAGTACCCAGTATGAGTTCTCCCTAGCATAATTAAGCAGTTCTACCCATACTGTGAAATCACCTTAACTGCTGTGTTCATCTTCGGGTCACTCTGTCCTTTAAGCTACTTCGCAGGGTTGAATATTATCTAGCTGTCATAGAATATTATCTATCTATGTATACATAGCCCATTCACTGGGAGTTAGGAAGTTGTGCACAAAATGCTTCTGTAATCACTTTGATGACCTCACACGCTCACATATTCTTGCACACCCTCTGCAGTACCATTAAGCCCACATGTTTTTTTCTTTATAGACACAGAACTGTGGTGTACAAGGTCTACACATAGCTTATAAAATACGTAGAAAACAAAAAGGGAAAGAAAAAGAGTCAATTGTTTATCCAGAAATGTCTATGTATGGCATCCTTTGGTTGCAGGGTGCCAGGGTGACGGACTGATGAGTCCCTGATGCCCTGAATCAAAGTATTGAACCGGGAGAAATAGCAGCATTTATTGTACAGCAAGGAACAGTGGCAATAGTTGAATCCCATACAGTATGTGATTTTGGGCAAAATATTATTTCTTCCCTACGCATCTATTTTATTTTTAAAAAATCAAAGGAATAGGCCTAATAGATTCTTCCAACAAAAGAGTTAGCAAAGGCCTTGAAATAGAGACTTCTTTATTGGGGAACAAAATTCTCAGTTTCTTAGCGACCAATATAACAATGGCTGCTCTAGGAGAAAGTCTGCAAAAGGCACTCACTATTAGAGATTCGGTGTAATAATGAACAAGTTCTGAGAGAATGCTGTCTACTGCAGTTCCGTTCCTCACTTCTAAGGTATTACTAGATATAGATCTCTTATTCTACTTGGAGTGTTTTGACTGACTGTGGTGTTTTCTGGAAAACTCAGGTGGGAGCTTACCAGAGCAAAGGGAACTATGTCTTGCAAGTAATCTTATCTGGGTCTTCACAACAACATTGGAAACAATCTCTGACAGAGCAGTAATCCTTACGATGTGGTCCCCACAGAGGCATTAGCAGTCGAAATTACAAGTGGAAGATCAACTGAAATACAATCTTATATCTACCAAATCAGAACCACAGGCACACGGTCCAATATTCTGTATTTTCTTAAGATTTTCCCACTTACCCTGACATATGCTGAAGCTGCAGAATGTCTATACAGTATTTGGAACCTATTTCTACTTCTGAATGTGTGAATATTAACCACACACTCTAATATCTTTGGCAGTGAGTTTCTACTTAAACTGAATAGTTGGAGAAATGAAAACAAAAAGCCCTACTTGCCTCGACTCCAAAATACATCTGTCTTATTTTTCTCAAAGTCCCAGTCATGAACATGGCTCACATAGATGGGACAAATTGCTGCTCAACTGTCCTTTCCATTCCTGTGATTATAACATCTACTCATCACAAAGCAAACAGTGTTTTAGAAGCATGAATCAGATGGAGTCATTTATTCATTCAACATTCTCCCACAGATCACGAATAAAACCTAAACTCTACCTGGCTTATAAGGTACCACCTAGCTCTTACCTTTGCTTCAGATGGACGTCCTTGTCCTTGCACCTTATGGTTTAGAAACATGAACTTCCTCCCTGCTAGCTTGTCATATAGTTTTTAGGGCTTCGGGCCCACCCTCTTTTCTGCCTGTGAAGGCTATGTTTTTTGCTTTGGAATTTCTGCTTAGATGTCAGTCTTGGCAATCAGGGCTTCTCAGACTCCTTGACCCTAGGAGTCTTTCTCTGCAGTTGGTTTCTTTATCTCAAAGGGCTGTCATTATTTTCTCTTGTTCTCTTTCTCACACCTGAAATATTGAGTTCATTTGTTTGAACACTTTGTTTAACAATCTGGTAAAATATCAGGTCCTTGAGGGCAAAGAGTTTTCTAGCATCCTACTATATAGCAGTGGACCCCCACATAGTAGGGACATATCAAGATAGTTTAAAGCCAATGCATAACATATTAAAGTTATATTGGACAAGTTCTGGCCCAAGAAAAAAATTTTACCACTCTATATCTGAAAATGGATTTATATTTTGATATTTTTACTTGTTTAAAAACAAGGACTGAAAGAACAGATGAAAGTTACCTGCCTTGGTAAAATACAGATCGAAGCAAAATAAACAATTAAGATAAAGTAACGTTAACTGCCATGTCTAAGCTCCTCTTGGGCCTGCATCTATGGTGAGACAAACAGGCCCACATTAACCTATGTGGACATAGCTCTAATACTGCAAGGGACCAAGTGCCTCTGCCAAACTTGTACAAGCGTGGGGAGTGCAATGTGAGTCTATGCAGCAAGCATTCAGAACAAGGTTAAATGCTTTTTTAGTGAAACTCAGAAATAAAAATTCATTTTATCACAACTGGGATTGCAGAGCTCCTAAATGGGTCAACATTGTCACAGCAACAAAATAATGTTGTTTTTTCCTCACTTTTCTTTTCAATTATTAGATTTTAATTAGTATCCAAGGTGCTAGCTATCATTATGCCATCCAAACGGGGTTAGGTTTTGTGCTTCTGATTCTCCATTACACCCTCATTCCTGGTTCCCTCGCATAATCTTTCACTTCTTTCATGTTCATGTGTGAATGCTATCCATTTATATACAAATATACATATTTAGGCCATAAATGAGCATCCTCATATGACAGAAAACATGCACATTTTGTCCACTTTTTGGTTACCTTGTTTAATTTTATACTTTCCATATTCATCCATTTCCCTGCAAGTTTCATTTCTTATTACAATTGAATATATAGATCTCTAAGCACAACCCATGGTTCCTCACCTCTGAGCAAGCATACCTTAATGCTGTAAGAAACTGTCTTGTCAACAAAGGCAGAACAATCATAGGTAAGTGACCAGGGCTACTTTCTCCCTCTGTGGGACTCTGTACAGTGATTTTAATTATAATAATTCTTTTAGCTTGAACATTAAGGCAGCTGGATATTAGGAACATAGCCCTGGGTATACCACAAACCCCTCCCCTCAGGAAAAAAAAAAATAGAAACAAAAAATGACATCCAAGCACTTCTGTATAATTAAGCCCCCTCCTGTGACAGTAAAAGCAATATCAATGATATGCTAGTTGAGGAAGAACAAAAGAATAAATAGATACAATAGCCAATTGCTGTGTGAGTCAGCTGATCTGACATCAAGGGTGACTGACAAGGAAGTGAGATTCCTCTGTCTTCAGAAAACAGTTCTGCCCTCATCAAGCACTGCAGCAGACAGGACAGCACATTTAAAAGGCAAAGGCCCCTGATCCTCATCTCTAGGGCAGGATGCCTGGGAAGCACCTATTTTACACAAGGGTGGGTGCCTGTGAGAAGGTTCATTCTCCACCAGTGACACTGCATTGCTCTCTTTCTAGGAAGGAGACCTCCAATTGCTAGGGTGATCAATGGTTAAAATACCTTCTTAACATACTAAGGCAAGCATTTCACTTTAGAACAAAATCATGGCAGCGAAAGTAACTTTATCCAGTTCATCCAGTGACTTAAATAACATGTAGAAACCAATGAATCCAAAAGTCCATTCAATTAAGAAGAAAAAACATTGCCCATTTTATGTATGTAAGTTCAAGTGGTTGCTACCTAACGTAAAGGAAATAATTATCAGGTGGGCGAGAAAATAAATTCCAAACAGGTAAAAACAATTCATTGCAATTGCTTCTCCTGTAACTTTGACTTTTGTTTCTAGGTAACTGTGGTATACTATACATTTCAACCCATCAAAAATAAAAGACACTGACTCTCATAATTTAAGTAAGAGAAAAGACCAAATATCAAATCCCTCATTTGGTATAGGGATAGAGACAAATAAACAAGAAAAGCAAGGTTTCTTTCTTTTCCCAGAACTGCCATTGTCCTGGTTCTTTTATGAAGAGTTTTCCAGAATCCCACCATACCAGCTGCTTTAGTAATATATGAGTCTGAAATGGTAAGAGTTGGGGAGAAGGCCAGAGGCGGATGAAGGATATGTCCCTTGCTTTCTGAACTGTTTCTAATAAACTTTATTTGATTACTGAGTGTAGTTTGCAGCTTGTCTTTAAAAAAAAGGACTTTGGTAGAAGAGCACATTGAAATGTGTGCAGCTGTCTGGGTGTGGTGGCATGTGCCTTTAATCCTAGCACTTAGGAGGCAAAGACAGGTGGATATCTGTGAGTTCAAAGTCAGTCTGATCTACAGAACAGCCAGAGCTACAAAATAGAGACCTTCTCTCTCTGTCTCAAAACAAACAAGCAAATAGGCCAGCTTGGCATCTTTCACATTTATTTTATAATGCATTTCCAACAGAATCCTTTCTGGGACTTTACATCATTAGCCCAGAAGCTTTCCAGGATATATTCAGTAAGAATCATGTGACACAGATTTTATATTTACATTTGGGTCAATAAAGATGATTTGATCAGAACAGGAACAGCTTCTTTCACATATAAAGAAATCTATGTGATGAGATATTTTTAATGCTCTACTCTGAGGTCAACACTGAGAACTATATTTGGCTGGAGTGCATTTTGAAATGATCATGGTATGACATTAAACTGCTACCAAGAAGGCACATTTAAAAATAATGAGATTCAAATGGAGCACAGAGCTTCAATTAACACACACACACACACACACACACACACACACACACACACACACACATTCACTCACTCACGAATAGCTTATAGCTCAATGGAAAGAGAAAAATAGGAAGACGGTCTCCTTTGGAAGTGTGTTCACACTATCATCGTGTCTAAAACACATCAGCTTAATTCCTTCCTCTCTGCTCCTTCAACATCCTTGCCCCGCCTTCACTTTCCACGCCCGGAGTCATCTAGGGCATAGTAATTATGTAGAAAAGTGAGTCTTTTACAGTCCTATTTCACATGGACCCTTAAAAGAAAATATCCCCCTGCAGACCTGAGAGTGCATGATTTTAATATAAAAAATTCTGTAGCATGACAGATCAAAAGTATTGCTGAAAACTTACCGTAAAAAGTCAACTGTCCCTTTGCTACATTTTTGCCTCTGGAGTTTTCAGCCACACATTCATATGAACCAGCATCTTCCTGCTGAAAATTGGGAATTTCCAGAATTCCATTAGACTTATGTCTTCTGGCTTTCCTTGCTATCGGCTTTCCATCAGCCCTTCGCCATAGGATAGTTGGGACTGGGCTAAGAGCAAGAATAAAATGGAATGAACCAAATTAAAGAAAGCTCTGTCTCATTTTTGTAGTCTCCTGATGACTCCTTCCATTGGTTCCAAAGCCATGAACACATTAAAGTATTTCCTACAATTTATTTCTATGTTATTATTTTTTTAGCAACATTTATATCTCTGGCATTATTCATTTCATGTTTTTCATAAAGCCAACATTCAACCTCCTATGCACCGTTACCCATAAAAGAAAACATTTTTTAAATATACTCTTTTTATCATTTTCTAATATATATGGGTTTCTAAGTTACAATTATTAAAATAAAAAATGTTCAGGTACATATGTGGTAGCAGCAAGACAGAAGAAACTTCCTATATACTCCTGCCACTGAGAACAGGTTTGTGTCTTCATCCCTTGAACTTGTTGGGCTCTTTGACTATCCTGAGTAATAAACAGACATGCGTGGTACTGAGTCAATGTAAAGATACAAGCATTACACACTCTTATTTTTGGCACACTCTCCTTGGGGCACCTGTGAGATATTTAACTACCTTAATAATGTCACACAGAGGATGTCTCAATGAGTGGTTACCTGATGACATATCCAGTTGGTCCCACCATATAAACTTGCCTCTAAGATGCCGGAAATGTGGTAGAAACTTCTTTGGGGTCTCTCTGTCACTGAGGTGCTAGCAGCTTTACACCACAAAATCCTCAAAGCTATCACAGACACCAAAAGCATCACACAGCAAAACCTTGCTTGCATTCCTGACCAATAAATCATGAGATAATAATAAGATGTTGGCTCTTTGTGCTTTCTAAATTTGAAACGCTACAGTAGAGAGCAGAGGCAATTTACTCTTTTACATATCCAGCAATGTGAGCACTACACTGTAAGCTAAACCCACATACTGAACAATCGATACTAAAATCACGTGCTTGTAAAATCTGGAAAGTACAAACAAAATTGCTGGCATCCAGGAGCTGTCTACTTATGACAGTCTGATCTGGGTAACACAGTTGGTGTCCGTTCCTATTGTCATTTATATATTGACAGCATTACTCATTTATAGAAGTCCATTTGGAAGGTGGTTTGTAAAAACAATACTTAAAAGTAGTGAGATGAAAGAAAGAACAATTTGTGGGGTCTTAACATCCTCTCAACACACCTATCATCTTGCCATAAGTGTTTGGAACACATCTTAAAGTGCCAGTGAGGGCAGCAGCCTGTCTGAGAAAGAGTGGTTTTGAAGCTCCCCTCAGTGTTGAGGACTACAGCTTCCAGGCAGGGGAAGCCAGGATTTACATATGCATTTTTTTTTTTTTACAACAACACTCCCAGAGAAGTAATTACAGGCAAGAGTTGCCAATCTTCTCTGGGAAACATGAGATGGTATTTAAAAAATTAAAGCTATCAACTCTCCTACATTTGTTTTAAAATAATTTAAATTCATTAGGAAGACTTTGACTCAAAGTTCAGGAGAGATCACCAGAAGCTCATGGCGGGTGCCTTTCTATCCAATCAGATCTGTACTTAATGCATGCTGTTAAACACACCTGCGCCTAAACTAGTCTTCTACTCTTAAGTGGGCATGGATGGTGTGTTTCAACAACTGGATGTGAGAATTCAAACACTTCTGTGTGGAACTGAGGAACCCAATTGGTGTCTTTTGTTTTTATTTTAGCACCATTTAAGCACAGTGAATAGACTTTAATTCATAGTCCCTTTGGAAGTGTGAGCAATGTGAATTTTGCTTTCTCCTGGGAGGGGCTTTCATGTGTCATCTTGCAAACGTCCCTGAATATAGATCCTGATGATCCAGTCACCTGTTCTTACTGTCTCCCCAGTTACTTTATAGGTTCACAGAACGACTGTAAAGTTTTAAGATCAACCTCATTACAATGTGTGCAATCTGCTTTTCTCCTCAGCAATAAATCATCACCATGGCTTGCATGTGACTTTACAGCTTGCCTTTCATTTCCGTCTAGTGTTTAGTCCGGCAGCTCTGCCACAGTTTATTTTCCATGGTGCATTTTTAGGAGATACAAAATTACCACTGTACTAAACCTTCTCACCGTGCTCCCAAGAAAAGATGCCACCGTGGCCTGCATTGCCACAACTTGAAAGCAATCATCCCATCGGAGTTGAAAACAAAATTGGAGATGCAAATAATGTCTAAAGTTTCTGTAAAACGCAATAGTTGCATTTAGAAAATACTATACCCTGAGAAATGGTTGGGTAGGAACTTGTGTTGAGGTTTTCATAAATACTTAGGCTCAAAAAAAAAAAAAAAAAAAAAAAAAAAACAGGCAGAACTGGAAATAGATAGGGCTAGGAGAAAATACAGTCACATACCATGAAAATCCACAAGGACTCTAGTGTTCACTCTTCTGGTGGTAGTTTATATTGTTGATGCTAAACCAGTCCTGCTGGTTACTGGCATATAAAAGTCCCAACTGCTCTGCATTTCCTTCTCAGTGCCCTCTGGCAGATCAACTATGTATGGGAAGGGCAAAGTGCTTTCCAAGTAAGTTCTTTTAAGTGTAATCCAGATGGAATAATAAAGTTATGAATAATTGTCAGACAACTCTAAAACAGACTCTTAGATATCAGCTCTTCCCTATCTCTAGCGGGAGCAGAAGGGAATCCCAATGAGAGAGAAGAGTTGTGTAATTTAAAAAGGCATGCAAGGAAACCTTTATGTGTCCTCTGTAAGTGGGGCCAGAATCAAAGACCTAATTTTTCCAAAATGTCAGCTTGCCAGTACCTCAAATGAAGGCCATTGTTTTCCTGTCATTCTGGGTTAGATAGCATGTGTATTATAGGTCATAATAATACAGTGAAGTACTTTTTCAGAATCCCTGTTCTCCTTTCCTTGGTATATCAATTGCAGCAGCCCCATCCTTCTGGAGCCATTACCTGTCGCTCTCCATAGGGAGAGGGAAGAATCGAAGATGCACACTCAGAATTCCAAAGAGAAAGAGGATTTGATTTTCAGACAGCCCAGAAAGCACAGCTGTGAGCACTGAAGCCAATTCTCTACCTGCCAGAGCGGAGGGGAGGAGGGACAGCGGAACTTACTTTCCTAAGGCAAAGCATTCCAGCTTGACGGTGGTTCCTTTCTCAGCCGGGATGGTTTCTGGAAACTGTACTTCTATTTTGGGCTCATATTCACCCATCACTCCTGTGAACAAAGAAACCAAGTCTCAGAGGTCCTTTTAAGATGTAGATAAGTGTTTTTTTTTCTTTTTAATAGATGCTTCTATATGCACTCTTAATTCCATCATCTAAAACAGGATTATTCTAACAGCATATAACCCAAAAGTCCTCCAGTTCTTTAAGAGAAAAATTGATATCACAGCATTTATACCAGCTTCAGAGAGTTAGATTCCCCATGCTTCTCAGACATACATTATACAGGCCACTTGGGGTTGGAGAAGGAAAATGAGTTGATAGGTTCCTAGTCTGTAGAAATATTGCCCCTTTGAAAGACACAGTAAAGAGTATTTAAATATCACTTTAAAAATACATTCTTTGTGGTGTCCACACAGTGATTTCTCAGTCTCATACTGGGGCCACAGTGTTTATCTGTGTCTAAGGTGAACCTCAGAGAGTGCAGCAGGCAGCATCAGAAGCCCATGTCATATATTTTCAGCCCATAATGAATGGTGTACAGCTATAGTGGGTAGTTTTACATATCATGTCCAAGTCAATGGAGCAGTAGTTATGACAGCTGTGGTGACAGCCCAAACTTTACATCTAATGACTAAAACCATCTCATTTATTCCCCATCAATACTATTTTGACTCCTTGGTTAAGGCTGTCATAGGGTTTAATATCTCTTTAGTCCCTAGACGTTTCCCGTGATTATTGATTTAACAGTACAGAGTGGAGGGGTTGGTGTTATCTAGTTTTTTTATGCAAATTGAGTGGTATCTCCAGTTCATCTGACTTTGAGGCCTCCCTAGTCAGAGGATAAAGAAATGCAAGGTTTGAGAAGAAAAGAGTACCAACAAGGCCCGGACGGGAACAGGGAACAGGTGCAGTAACAAAGAGCGCTGATTTTATTCATCTCGCAAACACTTTTCCTGTGCTGGTTTAGAAACAGAGTCATCACAGGATCTAATCAGTCTGTGGAGAAACAACTCAGCACAACGAGCTAGAGTTTCTTTTTTTTTTCTTTCTTTCTTTTCTTTTCTTTTTTTTTTTTTTTTTTTTTTTTTTTTTTTTTTTTTTTTTTTTTTACAGTGTTGCTAGGTTCACTGTGAGGTCTGCTGTAGAAAGGTGAACTTGAATACAGTTATGCAGTTGCTGTTCATTTTTTTTTCTTTCTCCTAGAATAACAGAAAATACTAGCTTTAGGGTGGATTTTGAGATTAATTTGATCCGTGTTTAAAAAATAAACTTTTCCAGACTTATCTATTTTCTGTTTATGAGTGTCTGTCTGTATGGACACCATGTAAGTGACTGGTGTCTAAAGAGGTCCTAAGAAGACACTGGATCCCCAGCAACTGCACTTGGATGGAGAAGGGCCACCAAGTCCATGCAGAAACTGAGCATTGGTCCTCTGCAAGAATAAGTGCTTGTAACTGTTGAGGCATCTTCCTGGGTTAAGCTTGACCTTCCTGAACACATACCTCTCTGCATCTGGGGAGATCACAGTTAGGGGCCTTGGAGAGCAAGTGACCCAGGCAACTTTTGACCTCTAAAAGGTTCTTTCACAGCAGTGCTGAAAACTTATTTTGTTTTCAGTCCCACCAAGATCTGGTTAATGGTCAAAGTTAAAACTCAAAAGCTTGAGTATTTACCTTTTACTTTGCCCTTTCTTCACTGCAGGGTACAAACCTGTCAGGGCAAATTAAAATACACCAAAGCCACATTTGACTTGTTCACAAACAAAGCTATTTCTTTTTTTTTGTTAAGTCTCTGCCATAATTTCCCTTGCACCTCCGTTTGATTGCCTCCCTTTGAGCATTTGCACAAAGCTGACTGAGTAATAGCCCTGTGCATACTAACAACAGCATTCACAGGCAGCTGCTGAACTTGCTAACAAACTGTCTGCACGGTTGAATCATCATCCCATAAATATCAGTAGTATGACTCTGAGTGCAGTGAGCAAGTTAACACCTTTTAGTGTTGTGCATGTGGCTGTATACTTGGAGACTGGTGTTAATTGAAAGGGAAAAAATGCTTTGAGAGAAGGAGCTCTTTGTCCTCCCAGGAAATCAAGACAGTTTTCATGGCAATGTATCACATGTTCAATGGAGACAAGACAATACCATTAAAAATACAATGTGCATGGATGTCCTAGAAGTGATTGGCTTTGTCCCTTTCTTACCTTTTTTTTACATGTACCTCATGTTTCTTTAATGACCCTATGAAGATGACAGTGAGGAGCAAGTTCATCTCATATAAACTTTTTCTGAGCATTGGTATGGACAGAGATTCAGTATCCAGATCTTCAAATGTATTTTCTCTATTCCCCAAATTCTATCTATTAGAGTGTGGATTTGAAGTCCACACTTGTAGAACTGTTACGTCAAACTCCTGCCTGCCCTCTGAATACCCTGTTGTCTAGCCTACTGTAGTTTGTAAGTGACTGGAAAGAATCAAGACCTTTTATTTCTGCTTCATTTCTTACTATTTCCAACATATTTAAAAATATGAACAGTTTTTAGATATAGTTTAGATATTAACAATTCACTGATTTTAAGAGTAAAGTTCAACGAATCTTAGAAAGTTTGTTTATATATGCCACTGTCACCATAGCCTGGTTTCTGAGCATTCCCAATACTAGAATAAGATCGGCGATTCCCATGTACTATTAATACCCAGCCAAGCTGGCAGCAACCTCTGACCTGCTTTCAGTACATTTACCTCCCCTGGATGGCTCATATTAGTGGAATCATATATCTGCATGCTTTTTAAAATATTTATTTCTTTTTGCTTTACAATATGAATGTTTGCCTGCATGTATGTATGTGTATCACATGTGTGTCTGGTTCCTTTGGAGGTCATAAGAGAGTGCTAGGTTGGAAGAAGGTACTAGATATTCTTGAAATGGAATTACAGAGAGCTGTAATTTCCTATGTAGGTTCTGAGAACTGAATCTGGATTCTCTGTATGTGCAGCCAGTGTCTGTAACTGTCTGCCCTCTCTCCAGTCTCCAAGTGGCATCTTTTCTGCCTGGCTTCTTTTATATGGTATGTTTTCAAGACCCGTGTTAAGGCACACCAGTTTTCCATTTGACGTGTTTCAAAAGAGGATTCCATTGTATGCATATCCTACATTTTATCGGTAAGATAAAAATTTGCACTAGTTTCATAATGATCCTATAACAAAAAAATGCTGTAAACTTAGTAGCTGAAAGGGACAAATTTTGCCATAATTCTGGAGGCATTGACAGGTCTGATCTCTAAGACTCCTACATCCCACAGAGAGCTAATATCCAATATATACAAAGAACTCAAGAAGTTAGACTCCAGAGAATCACATAACCCTATTAAAAAAGGGGTACAGAACTAAACAAAAAATTCTTAACTAAAAAATATCAAATGTCTGAGAATCACTTTCAGAAATGTTCAACATCCTTAGTCATCAGGGAAATACAAATCAAAACAACTCTGAAATTCCACCTCACACCAGTCAGAATGGCTGGCAAATGTATGGGAAAACAAAAGAACACTCCTCCATTGCTGGCAGGATTTCAAGCTGGTGCAACCACTCTGAAAATCAGTCTGGCTGGTGGTTCTTCAGAAAATTTGGCATAGTCCTACCTGAGGACCCAGCTATACGACTCCTGGGCATATACCCAAAAGATGTTCCTTCATATAACAAGGACACATGCTTTACTATGCTTATATTAGCCTTATTTATAATAGCTAGAAGCTAGAAACAACCTAGATGTCCTTCAACAGAGGAATGAATACAGAAAATGTGGTACAGTTACACAATGGGGTACTGTTTAGGCATTAAAAACAATTTCATGAAATTCTTAGGCAAATGGATGGAACTAGAGTGAGGTAACACAGTCACAAAAGAACACACATGGTACATTCTCACTGATAAGTGGATATTAAAAGCTCAGATTACCCACATAGAAGCAGGGGGAAAGAGGCATGATAGAGAGTATCTGGAGGGGAACCCAGATAAGGGAATAATATTTAAAATATAAATAAATAAAATATTCAACAACAACAACAACAACAATAATAATAACAATAATAATAATAATAGACTCTGGTTCAGGGGTTTAGCTGTCACTCTGTAATGGTTCTCAGCTTGTTCTTATGCCATTCAAATCTCAGCCTCTGTTTTCAAGTGGCACTCTACGTGCTGGGGTTGGTCTCCTGCTGCCATGTATTCAAATGTTAATACTTGCCCCTGTGATCCAGTTGGTTCTCCACCTCCCCCCTCACTAGGAGATCCTTACTACATCAAATGATGTAACCCTTTGTGTAACTGGGCAGAATAGGGATATAGGCAGTACTTGAGAAGTGAGTGAAGGATCTCAGGAGAAAAGAGGAGAAGGAAATAGGTCAGGAAGAGAGGTGGAGGCTGCCATGACAGGAGATGGACCAGGAGCACATAACCAAGTGAAACATCAAGTAACAAGGGAGATGTGGCTAGGATATAAGTCAAAATAGCCCCAAACCCGCCCAATTTAGGCTTACAACTTGTAAACAAAATACCGGGATTGTGGGTCTTTTATATGGGCTGGCTAGAATTCTACTTCCTACTGCAGTTTCCCTGTGGACTAAGACTCCATGCTCTTTCAGATGACCTTATTTCAATTATTTATATTTCCAATGACCCTAGTTCTTAATAAGGCTGAAGTTGGGGAAAGAGGTAGGGGGCAACACACTGCCACACTGGCTGATGAGTATTTGAGCACCTGCCATATTCAACTATTGCCAATGGTGCTTCCATGAGCCACGACAGGCTTTGTGTGGACATGTATTCATCTGCCATATGTTGTCTATGGCATCCATGTACACAGCTCTTTGCAGATGTGTGTTTTATTCCAAATGACACAGCCTCCAAGTAGTTATTTTTCTTGTCACCCTGTCTAAACACTATCCCTACCCCTGATTTTTATCAGCACTTCTTTTCCTTCTCCTTACTTATCTCAATCTAAGACTTTCTCATTTGTTTAGATATTCAGAAGCTTTGACTCAGAATAGGAAACACACCACCAAGTGATAGAGCTGTGATTTCTATACTTGTATTCCTGACTTAGATTCTCAGTCTCTTGATAGGTCTTCAGTAAATAACTACAGACCTAAAACATCTTTCAGATTCCATGGAAACACAGGAAGAGTGAGACTGTTTTTGGTTTTATTTTTTGGTTTGTTTGACTTTTGTTGTTGTTTTTCTATCATCACTATATTTATTTGTAAGCAAGGCGTCTCCTCCTTGTATCTTAAATAAATTACAAATAAATTGTAATTGTATCTTAAGGAATGAAAACCTTATAATTGTTTCTGTATCATTCACAAACCCTACCTCAGTCATTAATATGAATCAGGGATGATGAGCAGAGATGTGTGACAAGGTGGAGACATGGGGTATGGAGCCATTTTAAATATGGCCTATAACGTAAGAGACACATGCTGTGTTCCAGTCATGGGAGTCATTTCCTACATGTCCTTGTAGTTTTCAGTTACTGACATGAACTGTATAGCTTGTTTATCTGGTCATATGGGAGTAGTTTCTTGGTTTATAGAGTAATCCATATTCATAGCTATGTAAATATGAACAAAGAATATCAGTAAGAACAGATTGATCTGAATACATAGCAGCAGTTATGGTACATAAAGATGATTTTCACTGCTGCTTATAGGAATGTCAGCACATATAATGAGTAACCTCTTTTTATCATTGTAGGGATAAGGGAAGCAACTTTTCTTCAACTATATTCCCAATGATATTTTTTGGGGGACACTTGTTGAAGTTTTCCATTCAATTTGGGCTACATCTGATAAGGCTGTAGTTTATTTGGCTATTTCTTTTATTCTAACCATTTGACCTTATGTTTTCACATTAGATATCAAATCTGTTGCCTTTTGTTTGGTGGAAAACAAAAGGCTGCTTAAGACAGAGACACATCTTTTTAGGCCATTTCTCTGACCACCTGGAAATGGTTGAACTTAATTGGCCTACAGATGGTCTCATGTTTTATAGAGCAAGATTTTTGATAACTTGTGATTCCATGTTCCATCCTCATAAAGGTGGGAGGTATATCCATAAAACCAAAATAAATATACCATGGCTTAATCAGGAAACATCATCTCTGTCATACATTTTTCTGTTTATTTGTTTGTTCATTCATACATTCATTCTTTTTACATTTATTCACTTTAGATCCTGATTGCACTCTCCCTCCTCCTCACTGCTCCTCCCTCCCTCCCCTTCCCTTTCTCCTTTGATAAAGGGGAGAACCCTTCTGGGTATCAAGGCATCCTGACACATCAAGTCACTGTATCCTCCTCTACCAAGGTTGGACAAAGGTGGCCTAGTTAGAGTAACAGGATCCACTGGCAGTCAACAGAGTTGGGGACAGTTCCCACTGCACTTTGGGGGACTCATATGAAGACCAAACTACACATCTGTTATGTATGTGCAGGGGTCTAGGTCCAGCCCATGATTGTTCTTTGGCTAGTGGTTCAGTCTCTTGGAGCACTTTCCTTCTATATGGGTTATATGATTTTCTCATTGTATCTATGTATAAAATGATACACTTTTCCTATACATATTTATATGAAGTTGGAAAAAAATTTTGGCTTATGAAAATGAACCTTTAATGTTTTCAGTTCTTTGGAGTTAGAGACCCACTACAGTGCTTATTCGAGTTACATGAAGTACGTGAAATTACTTCCTAAAAGGCAAGGTTTGGGCTCAGTTTATCCTTCAGTAGAACTTAATAGATATTATCATCAACCATAAACTATTCCATGTGCGGGGAAGATAGGGTTGGAGATTACTGCAGTTAATACTGACAGGATACCTATTTTCATGAATTTTTTTTAAAGATTACTGCTTTTTGTTGTTGTTGTTGTTGTCGTTTTAGTAGGTTGCCTAGTGATATGGCATACTTAAACAACGATGGATTGTTTACTGTATGTAAAAGTTTATTTCATGAGGAAACCTAGCTAGAACTCCCTGGGTGTTTAGTACCGCCATCCATTCATTATGTGATTGAAATCATCTGGTGGGCTTGAGGTTCTACTTTACAGAGCAGAACGAAAGCAGGAGATTCTTTTTCCCCTCCCAGGTGATGCTGCGGATGGCTTGAACACACTTTGAGTGCCGATATGCTAATTGTAGACAAAGAAAAGATGCCCTACCCTTGATATTAATAAACCTGCCCTGTGAGCACATTGTGGTGGGAACAGGAGCAGTGGAGTTCTACTAGTGATGAGACCATCAGAAGCTACAACTTTGTTGATGACCTTGTAGCTAGAGATTGTCAGAAATTTAGTCACTTTACTCAACTAAAGGTCTGTAAGATCATAGGATTTAAGAAACTAGATCACAATTTACAGAACGGGAAAGTGAAATCTACCACATGCTGCTCTTGTTTAAGTAAAATTTGCAGAGCGCTGTGCTGGCAGAAGAAAGCCAGTTTGCAAAACTGTGTGCCTAAAGATTTTTGCCAACGCCTGCCTTAGCTGGAATCTGCGCTTGCTAAATTAAACCACAGATGGAACGAACATTTACTAACTTCCACCGAGTGGGATTTTCTACTAAAAAAAAATAATTGCCAAAATTATTTTGGAATAAAGTTCCCACATTGACTTTCTTGAAAAGCAGATGACATGGTATACATCCCATTAATCAAAATATATTTGGAAATATCTGATTAGTCATACACGTTCCCTTAGCTGAGTATGCCATGTGACCTTTTAAAAAGCCATTCTTTTATATGTGCTTAGTATGACGGAAGTCTTATGTAATGTCTGAGGATTGATCCTGGTTTCTTTCTGTAGATGAGACAAAACATATCATCAAAAGGGACTCAGACAGCAATCACATTATTTGGCTTACATATCCCCATCACTGTCTATTATTCAGAGAAGTCAGGGCAGGCACTCAGGCAAACATAGAGGCAGGAACCACAAGGAACACTGCTTATTGGGTGGCTTTCCATGGTGTGCTCAGCCTGCTTTCTTATACAGTGCAGGACAACCTGTCCAGGGTTGGCACCATCCACAATAGTCTAGTCCCCTCCCACATAAATCATTAATCCAGAAATGCCTGTGTCTGATGGAGTCAGTTCTTTAGCTGAAGTCCTCTATTCCCAGGTAACTCTGCTTTATGTCATTTGACAGAAAACCATCCCCCACAGGATCTTATGTGTCACTAGCCAAATGCAGCAGAATAATCCATACTGGATTGAGTGTCTAAACAAAACTCTCTCCTCACTAATACAGAGAGGTGAGGTAGAATATCATGTTTTACTATCAGGAGTTTGGAATAGTTTCAAAAATCCATAATAAATGAATAAAAGCACTATTTGTCTTAAGTAAAATCTGTACCACCTTTTATGCTTTTCAATAGTGGAGATGGAGGGGGAACATTTTTAGAGAGATGTCTCAGTACATACAAAGAGGACCGTCTCAGTACATACAAAGGGGGCTGTCTTAGTGCATACAAAGAATGAGTGAGGATGGATTCTTGCTTTGCCAAAAGGCTGTCTGGTTACATGAATGCATAAAATACCTTGCTGTGTCTAGTATGTGAGACTGATTATATTGTCTCCATTGAAGATATTCATACATACTAAAATCTTCATCATATTGTGTTTTATTAACACCATCTCTGCATGTACTCGCACTGATTAAAAGCAGGAGAGATACTGTTGATAGTCTTTTGATATTTCATGATGGCATCAAAGTGTCTTAAGTCAGCAAGGCTTTTTAGTGAACGGTTAGAGAGTACAAGATTCATTTGAACTTTGTGGACTGAAGGTCTAAACTCTCTCAACATAGTTTTGAAGCAGCTATAGACAAATGTCTCTCAATGGGCAAGTCAGTGTGTGCTAATAAAACTTTAATAGCAAAAACAGGTTGTGGGTCCAGAAGGGATAATGGGATAGCCCTAAGCATTGAGGAAAATAGAGAATAATGATAAATGAAAGAACAGTGTAATCAATAGACTAATAGAATTAACAAGAGGCTTCAAAAATCTTAACAAATATGGAATAACTTTTAAGAGTAAAAGCACTCTTTAACAAGCAATAACAAATTAGATAGTGTGGTTTAAAACAAAATACCATTTAGAATATAGTAAGGGTGATAGAAAAATCTAGAAATTATCCTAGAATAGCCAATGTATTTATGCAGAAAATTTTTATTTTTATCTGTTGAAACAGACCATAGGCATGGCTTGTCTGAGGACTTTGTCAGCATTGAGTGTCTTTTGCTTGGGACTCTTCTCATTTTAGGTGGTTCACATCTTCTTAGAAGATGATTATCAAGACTGTGTAAGCATTCCTCAAACCCAAGTGTCAATCTATTCATAATTCCATTCTGTGACGTTGGCATGTCACCAAATGTGAATCATCAAATACAGCTTCACTCCTTCTTTACACTCCAAGCAGACATCTTAACTATATCATTTCTGAGCACAGACAAACTTCCACATTCTTACTGGCAAGCTTATAAAGGGTTTACACATTCAATATTTAGTGGGTAAATACATGATTAAAAGTTTGAGGCCAACAAAATGGCACAGCTGGTAAAAAGGGGCTTGCTGCCAAATCTTACTAACAAGTTTGATCATTGGATCCACAGGATGAAATAAAAGAAGAGACCCCTGAACATTGTTCTCTAATCTGTATATCCTTTGTCCAATAAGAAAATAAGTAAATAAAGCCACTGGCCCAAGAGAACACACTTCGAGGCACTATACCTCTAGTACTTTATTTCCAGTCTCTCCATCTGTTATTTTTTTGTTGAGAATCCAGTTTTATAATTCCAATAAATAATATAACTAGACCATTTGTTAGTTTGGAATTCTCTAAGATTATGTTGCAAAGCTCTGAAAACTGAGTCTTTTGACTGCATAGTACACTGTCCATCATAAACACTAAACAGATGCTTCCTAACTGACTAGCCAGATGACCATCTAAGACCTTTGTCCCCCATGGACCTGAAATGAAAGTGGTTGGAATAGAGGTCTAAAGCTGACTGCCAAGTGCCTAAGCTTGTCAAACCTTTAGAATACCCACAGCCATTAAGACTCTATTAAATCAGATTAGCAAAGACAGCTTAGAAAAATGTCTCACATCCTTTAGTCATTTAGATGTTCTCATCAAACATGTTTTACGCCCACAGATCCTCAACTGTGATGTTGTTAGAAAATTAAAAACAAGACATGATTGCTGTGACAAAGCTGCACCAAAGATGCAATTAAAAGTGAGACTTTAATAAAGCAAAGAATGTTGGGGGGGGAAATACTTAAGTAATACAAAATTATATTTAAATGAAGGGTATAGCTTGTTGCCTAAATGCTGGAATATCAATAAAAGACTCCAAGTAGGTCAAGTACACACTAAAAGAAATATTCTACACACTGTGATGTCTTTTAAAAAACTATGACCTCTAGGTTAATTAAGTGGCCCATAAATAAAGATGACTTACTCATAAAGACAAATAGTGGCTGCTAGGTCCCCTGAGAGACTTTAATTTAGGTTGTGGAAACATTAGGGACACTTGCTTTGAACCTTAGCAATATCATAATGGAGGAAACATAATATGGGAACAATAAATATTCAACAAAACCTCGCTCCTTTTTTTCCTTAAAATTTTGCTTTTGTCTTACATTTGGAACTTTAGGATAGGCTGTGTTTTTTTGTGGCGCTAGAAATTTTAATGTTGATAGAGATAGATTCATACCAGAGACCCTGTGTACAAAAGATGAACATACCTTGCTATTTTCTACGATTTTCAGTTGGGGTAAAATTGGGTTCTTCTGACCCAATTAATAACATTTGTCTTGTCTGTAGAGTAGTGTTTTGTATGACCTAATCTTTGAAAAGTCTGGGACTAAAAATATTGAAAAACTGTTCCTAAGTTTTCCTAAATGACAAGAAAGAATCTTAGATATAACTTGATATAGATTTCTCATTCAAACAGTGAAGAAAACTAAGGATACATTAAATGAAGGTAGATGTGCTATTGTACTCTACAATTCTGACACCTCTCATTTCTAATTTTTAGTCCTATACATGTTCAGTACATTGATTTTTGTCCACTGTGGGTCTTTCTTTTTTATGGGAGGAGACAGTGAGATCATCATCATCTGGCCTTTCTTCTATTAGGTTAAAGCATGATTTAAGGTAAGAACATTAAAGGCTTCAGACAGAGCCTGATCAATGTATTTCCAGCTGAACATTATTAAGTTAGGGGAAAAGGTGAGGACTAAGGAAAACGTTTTTAGAAAATTTGCTTATAATTTTGAGAACCTCAATATAGACTTTCATTATTTTAAAATTTGAAATTGTTAGTTTTTAAAGAATTTTATATAGGATTATATTTCCACAATTTCCAGCTGTCCTTCTTCCTCTCCAACTCTTTCCATTCTGCCTATTCTCTCTTAAACACACACACACACACACACACACACACACACACACACACACACACACACACACACACACACTGAATCCACTTTGTGTTGATCATGGGTTTTGTGTTGACACTTTGTGATTCAGCAACCTACAGGGAAAGAGCTGGAGGCAATCACTTTCAATATTTTGATTTTATGATAAAGTATAAGCATTTACAAAAGTAAATTTCACATAAAGACACATATGTATACATGTATTTTCCTAAGATGTAAATAAATTCAAGGATTAAAGATAGAAAACTATTTCAAAACCTCTACAGTTATATTTGTTGTTCCCTGTTTTGTGGTGTTTTACACAGAGCTCAAATTGGAGAAAATAGTTAAAATATTTAACTGTGAGTGTGCAAAACATGAGCACATAAAGTAGAACTAGGTGGAAATAATTTTGCTCATAAGTTGTCTTGGTTCTGTTGAACAAAACAATATATGTTCAAACCAATCTCCATCCAGTCTGAAATTTCCACACGAAATAGCCAGTTACTGGTGGGTCTTGATTCCAGCCAGAGTCTGATCCTCTCTCTTTCTGTCTTATTTCCTGGTCAAAAATTGACTAAGGATTAGGGAAGCAAAAAAAAAAAAAAAAAAAAAAAAAAAAAAAAAAAAAATCACCCATGAATTTCTAGAATCATGTCAACACATAAGTCAAGATTAATAGTTCACTTTTTATGAATGTATGGTGACCTTTTGGACTGAAAGCAGCAAGTCTAGAATTGGCTTCTTGGAACTCAAAAGCCATGACTTGAATCGTAGAACATCTGTTCACAGCAATGCAAAACACCTGTTGTGGCAATTAGCTTAGTTCAGGCTTGAGCTGTCTGTATTTTACTTGTTATTACTTCAGAGTCAGAAAAGAGGGTGTGAATTTTTGAGTGTGCTTCAGTGATGGAAATGACGATACTCATTATACATTCCTTGCATATATCAGCCTAGCATTGTCATTAAATATCAGTTCCTGTGGAGTGATAATTTCATAGATTTTTGCTCTCACAGAATAGATTTTATTAAGGATGTCATCTTAATTTTGCAATCTCCTTTTGATTTATATCTCCAATCTTCTATCACCTTCAGACAGGAGCTAATTAAATAACCTGTTTTGTGCTTAGTAATGGGACTTCATATCTATTTTATGTACTCCAGTCTAAATGAGAAAGATATTATAAATTTTTACCAGGCAACTCTCATGCAAATTAAGAGGGAATGAGCATTAATTGCCAGAGAATGAGGTGTTTAGCCCGTTAATTCTGTGATAAAACATTTTAATACATTGGTCATTTCTATGAAGATGAACTAGACAAAAATTTTAGAAATAAATCTAAAAACCAAGCAAAAGGCAACATTTCTGACAGCTTGATGTATACACAGTGATACTGAGTTTCTGTGTTCCTAATTTTGCTCCCTACTTCCAAAGGCAGCAGATTTCTGTTAGGTTTGTCTTTGCCTGTATATTTCTGTATACAAGTCAGTATTTCACTACATCCATGACTTGACACACCAAGGTAAGTAATCTCCTTGCTTAGATATTTGGCATATATAGATTTTGTTTAAAGAACACCTCCACCCTCACTGCTCTGCAAAGGGCTGTGTTTTACAATATTCTTGTACAAAGTGCCATTGAAGCAAATCCTTTCTTCATCTTTGTTTCTTGAAAGGTGGCATTGTGCATTTTGACAGAGCTGGTACCTTGCCATTTTTTTAAATTGGGTCTCATGTAGCCCAGGATGTCTTTATATTCAATAAGTAGCTGAGGATGACCTTGTGCACCTGATTCTCCTGTTTCCAATGGTTAGGATTCCAGCTATAAGCCATGAAGCCCAGGTTCATGCAGTACTGGGAATTGAAGCTAGAGTTCTGCCTGCTAGGCAGGAATTGCACCAACTGGGCCTGAGCTCCATCTCCAGTCTACCTTGCCTACTTCTTAAACTGATGATTTTCTTTCTTTCTTTCTTTCTTTCTTTCTTTCTTTCTTTCTTTCTTTCTTTCTTTCTTTCTTTTTCTTTTTTTTTGGTTTTCTAGATGCAATGCAACATAATACTGTAACAAGGACCCGCCTCAGAAATTGACTGTTGTGTTGCTGTCAGGATGCTAGCCTTTACTTTCATTCTCTGGAAAGTTATAAAGTCTTCCTGAGTAGGGCAAGGATAGAAAAGTCAGTAACAAATACAAGTATGGGAGGTGAATAATATGACAAAGAAATGGACCAAAACTCTAGAACATGGGTCATTTTTTTCTGCTGCCTAGGGAAAAAAATCTTGTACCATGCTTTGTCAGTAATATGAAAATGGGAACCTCAACTTTGTAAATCTTCCTGCTAAGCCATTTTAATTATTTCAGCATGTAACATTTTTATATAGTCTCAGTTGCTAAGCCAGAAAGGTGTGTCTTATTCTTGACCTTTTCATCTGCCAACTCTCATGTCCTATGCAGTGTTAAATTCTGACACATTTATGTACAAACTCTACCTCAGATACATTTCTGTCCTTCTCGATATTCCCCTTAACCCAAGTTATCACCATAGTAGATGAAGTTTTACAAAAGTCTCCTGAGTAGATATGCATTTTCTACACCCATTTTCTGGAATTGTCTTTTTTTCTTCATGGAAAGCAGTCAATTAGTCTTAAAGAATCAGAGACAAATCCCTAAAGGCTTTTCATCGTTCTAGAAGAGTTGCTCTCAACTTGAGGGCTGTGATCTCCTGCAAGGGTTGCATATCAGATATCTTGCATTTATAATTGTAGAAAATTTACAGTTATGAAGCAGCAATAAAATAATTTCATAGCTTGTGGTCACCACAAAGTGAAGGACTACATTAAAGTGTCACAGTATTAGGGAGATTTAGAAACACTTCAGATAAATAGAATTCAGTTTTCTTTCCCTGGTCTTACGATTGTCCCCTGACCATTAAACACCTGAAATTATCTAAGCTTGATTCACAAAAAACCATGTTCTTCACAATCTCAGAGGATGTATATTTTTCTTTCTATTCCCTCTTTACCTCAGGACCTTTGAATGAGATGATGCTCAGCCACTCCTATTTCTAATCATCTCAGGACTAGCTTCTTATCATCCCAAAGATAGTCTGATGCCATCTTCAGAGAGGATTATCTATAGCAAACCTTTCTACAGTAGACTTCTAGACCATAAAGCTTCTATTTTATCACAGTATTTTGTGTTATTGATTTCTGTATTATTTTTATGTATTAGTCGAAAAAATAAGCTGAAACTTGCATATTCATAATGCTTCTTGTTGCCATACTGCCCAGAAGAACATAAGAAATATTAAACAGGGGCCTGTTTTTCTGGCTACTGGAACATAGAAACACAGTTGTCACTTAGCATGTGCTAAATAAATACATGTTAAATGTATGAGTAGACAAAGTGCCTGAAAACTAAACTATCGTTAACAATTTTCAATGTGGTCTGTATTATAAATATGTTTACATAATCTCTAGATAGTTAATTTGACTGTTAGAACTCTGATCTGAAAACCTCATGTTTAAACCCACTTGGGAACACTGTTCATTTGCAATCTACAGAGACTGAGTAGGGTACTGTAGTATTGCTCAGTGGTAGAACACTTGCCTACCATGTGGAGGGACCTGAGTTCAGTCCCTGGTATTATTAGAAAATAGATGGACAGAGTAATACATTCGGAAACTGGAAGGCAATTTCTTCTTATATGAGCTTGTGTAAGATGATGAGAAGAAATACAGCTCTTGAGTCAGTAGATGGAGTACTATCTTGGAATCTTACCAAGTTTTAAATGAGATAAATGTGCAAACTAGCACATAGTAAGTGACCATTTACTCCTGTTATTGGTATTTTAACCGATCATTTCTTTACTTGTATGATAAAATCTTATCACTCTTGTTATAAAGCATATGAGAAGGTTTTTTGTTTGTTTGTTTTTTTGTCTTTTTTTCTTCTTTTCTTTTTAGAATAGAAGCCTAAACCTGTTAACTCTGAATCTTCAAATCTTCCCATTGGTTCTTTCTAGAGGGATTAATTATGCTTTGTTTTCAGTTATCCAATGAATATTCAACAAGACACTTCTGCTACCTTGTGTACTATACAGCGATAAACAAGGTAGTTTAGGTACTTTTATTGGCACACACTGGTAAATACAGCAGGATAAGGAAATCATGTGTGAGTGTGTACGTGTGGTCATTGGTAGGAGGTGTATAGTTATGGATATCTCTGGAGAAATTTAATGAAAAGTTTCCTAATACCACATGAGTGGAAACAGCAGATGTGGAGAGACGGATTTCTGGAAAACAAAATGAGATATTTCTAACGAAACAGAAAGACATGGTCCATATCACCTCCGATTTCAGACTTTTAGAATAAGATAGGATTTTAGGGAACATAAAAAGCCCACCGTAGAAAGAGTCATGGTTACACACACACCTTTGGGTAACAAAAATGTCTTTAAAAATCACTCAGTGGCATAGCCTATGATGTCTGGACATTATGGAAGATTCATATAATTTCTTAAAATATTCTCATAATGGGGTGGGGAATTAAAATTTTTGTTTCAATTGAACTATCCACATTTCTGAATTTCTCTATGATAGAACTATAGCTTCACTGGTGTAAATCTAGATATTATTAGGATAATTTAAAAACACTTTCTGGACTATGAATACTAAATTACACAGAACCGATTAATGAGCTAATTGTTCAACTCTTCGCTTCATTTTGCTTGTGTATACAATTTAGGTTTCTCTTGTTGTTTATAAATTTGCCTAAATCCATATGCCATCCCTGTTGAGATTAGCAATTAGACTAATAATTAGTTTTCCAAAATGGGTTTCCCATCTTACTCAAGTGGGAAAAAATAATAGGTACCAAATATAGAAATTATTAAACTTTTCTTTATAGAATTGTATGACAACAAAACAGTATCTATTCACACTCCACCATAATCCTCATAAACAGAACTGACAACATTATGTTGCCAACTTACCATCATTTCTCAAAATTAGTGGCGTAGGTGGTCCTAGGACCTTGTGGTTGGTCACTGTATTGGTAACTACACAGGTATAATTGCCAACATCGGATTTTTCCACTTTGGCAATATACAGATTGCCAGTCTCTTGAGAAACAAAGCGGCGGTTATCCTGATAGGAAGGGTATTCATTGAAGATCCAGGCATAGCTCAGCTCTGCAAAGACAAGAATCATCACTGTGAATATGTCTTTGGCCCTGGAACTTTGTTGCATTTAGAACAAAATTGGTCAAGTTAGAAACTTAGATTGCTGCTCTTCACCCTTTAAAATATAAATGAGAGGTAATCACAGTCCCTTAAAAGCTGCCTACTGTCATTATTATTATTATTATGTTTTATTTTCAGAAGTTTAGGAGATAACATGAAAGTTGACTCAGAGAGGCCTCTTAATAAGTCAAACAAATAAACACTTTGTAGTAAGTTCTAAAAGAATGCAAGCATTAAAGACACCCAAATAACCTTGACATAGTAATGTGAGACACTACTTAGATCACTTTTCTGATATAACAATGGTAACGATAGTGGGTTGGATTACAGGTGTTGGTTTACAGAATATTCTATGGCATTTGATGCATTTCATCCTTTTCATTAACTTTTCATGGAGGTTTGACACAGGAGAACAAAGCAATGAATCTGAACTCTTAACTAGAGACCCAGTAGTTACTGAAATTCACTCAATTCTTTTCCTTTCTCATCCCATTCTCAACTGTACGTCTTTTCTTTTCTTCTTTTGAAGGTTGAATACTTATAAGCAAATTTAACAAACTGGTAATTAAGTATTGCATTCATTATTTACCTTGGTGGCTTAATTATTCCATTCATATCTAAAATACAGCTGAAGAAGACATATCCAAAAGACGTTAATGTGGAATAGTGGTCAGAGAAGGAGGTAGGTTTGCAAATACTTATTCATCCCAGATGCAGTAGGATAAATGTTATGGAGCAGTCCTATCTAAGAATATTCCTTTGACAGGTTTTGGATTTTTTTAAGGACTAGGACTTTTGTGGCTCTGTATATGAACCCATGTTTTCAAACTTAAAGAACCCTAAATGTCAATGAATTTATATGATAAGTTACAGTTAGCCATCTTGATCATCTGACACTCAACATTTTCAGCTCTAGAAAATTCACCCTTTCTCTATGTGAAGTGTGAACCACAGATATGACCCATATTGAAACATAATATACTGGCTATAGGCCTTGATTATACAAGATTACATTTATCATTAAAAATCACTTTGTTGGGGGTGGGAGGAAAGAAAACACAAGACTCACAGCAATTCAGTCCTTGGTTGTAGAAATATTGGGTTATGCCATTCTTTCATATGATTCTGGTTAAATTCTAAATGCATCAATGGTTCTTGGTAAATAGCAGAAAGGCTATTTAAGCTTTATGAAGAGAAGAATAATTACTGTAGAAGACATCTTTGCTGTTTAATCCTTCAGTGAATCCCAACTGTAATTGACCTCAAATATTGAATATGTAACAATAAACATGTTTTGCCTTAATAAGCCATTGTTGATATACAAAGGAAGTGTCATGTAGATTGTTTTCCCTTTATCTCAGAATTAGAGTATTTCCTCCTGTATTATTTTGGAGAGCTATAATTATGTTTCTATGAGAAAAGCCAATCACTCTATGCTTGCTTGTGTAATTAGAAGTCACCCCAGGCTGATGTGGAGAGGACAGTAAGCATAAATAAACAAGTTCCAAGGTCTCTAAACAATTTCTTCTGATTTAAAACATTCTATCCTGTAGAAAAGATTGTAAAGTCTCAGAAAGCTAAGGCATCTTACAAGGCTCACAAAGTCAACAAATAATTAAGTCTCAGGAAGTTCCTGAAATTTAATACATACATAAAATCCGTCCTCAGAGTTATATAATTATGTAGACTTTAAGGAGTGGCTCTAACCTCAAGTGTTACAAGGAGCATTGGGGATAATGTTTCTCTCAGTTGTCACTCATGTGAGGTAGTTTTTAAATGGTTTAAAAATCTAGATTTGGGGATATAGTTTTTGATTTTTTTTTTGTTTCTTTTTTTACCTGTTATTACTGCCATATTTAAGGTAAGTAGATACTTGCTTACATTTCTAGGAAAAGTTACATAAGAATGGAAAGGTCATTCAATAGTTAAAAGGACTTGTTTTTCCAAAGGAACCAGATTCAATTCCCAGTACCCACATTTTAGCTAACAGCCACTTGAAACTCTGATGGATTTTTCTGGCATTCAACGGTACCAGGACTACATGTGACATATAAACACAGATGCAAGTAAATCACCCTAAAATTTTTTTTAAATCTAAAAAAAAGTCACACAACATTCAGTTAGTTGGTTATTCCCCAAAGCAAAATCTAACAGAAACCAAAACACAGCAGCAATAGAAATACCTAAACATTAAGATAGAAATATAATAGGTCATGTGGAAACAATCTAGCAGGGATACCTTCTAATAAGGAAAGACTTGTAAAGTCAGAAAGACAGGCAATATAGCCTGTTCTCAGCCCCATAATCCAATTCCCAGCAAACCCTACCTTCTCCCTCCATTATCACATGGACAATTAAACCACCATTTATTATCTAGTAAGCTATATGAAAAAGTTAAATGTAATCTACCACTCCAACGTAACAAAGTAGGCATTACAAAGTAATTCACAAGTATAAAATTAATCATTTCTCATTTTTCCAAGGAGGAAAAGTACCAAAGTTTAAATCTGACTTCCAACTTCTTAATCATAAAATTGTGTTCATTTAAACTGGTATATAGGTATATGTACTAATATGCACTAATAGTCAATTTATGCAAAATCATTGCAATATCTGTAGGGCTGTAGAGATTTTGGTTATTGTCTTGTCTGTCAGCAACTTAATAATTATAAAAATAAAATTATTTGTTTCATTTTATTCATTCATTATAGTGTATCAGTAAATGGGTTATGCAAGACCATTTTCAGAATTCTTGCCATATACTTCCTCTTAGTCATTCTGATTCTTGCATATCTTCACATTCTCCCATCTCCCTTTATAGATGGATTCAGTGGAGACAGAGATATAGAGAGCTCCATTGGTTAATAGCTTGCCTAGCATGAAGGAAGACCAAAGTTTATCTTCCAGCACTGCACACAATAGGTAAACTAGTGCACATCTGTAATCCAGCACACAAGAGATGGAAGCAGAATCAGAAATTCAAGGACATTCCAAACAACACAAGTCCTGGAAGCCTGGCATACACAAGACCCTATGTCAAAAAAAAAAAAAAAAAAATCAGCTAATGTGCTCGCTTATCATGCTGTCTGATATGATTGTGAATAAGTTAATTTCACTGTATAAAATTATACACTCATTAAGCTAAGATAGGTGGTGGAATAGTATACCTAAATTGACAAAATTGATGAGATAGGCGTTATTAGTATACATTATACCTTATAATTTGCAGAACTGTTATAAGTATGTTCAATGCATATCTGAGAGAAAATGTTTCTTTAATAGATGAAATGTGGGAAATGTTGTAGATTTGATCTAATGCTACTTATGTTAATTTGGCCCCCAAAATTACATGGAAATCTGCATGTCAATAAACCCTTCCTTCTACCAGTTTCTTTGGTCATGATGTCTTATCAGAGAGATAAAACAATAGCTAATATAAACGCTATAATCAGAGTTTAATGGACTATTCAGTAGAGACCTAGATATTGAGTTTTCAGAGAAGAGGGAGTCTATTGTTCACCAGCCTGGAGGCCATATCTATATTTTAGCACAGAATCTGGCTACATTAAGCTGTGTTATTAGAACTTAAGTGAGATTGAATATAATAATAATTGACTAAATTAGTATGTGGAATAAATTTTCCAGATGTGGCAGTATTAAGGCTGTGTCATGGTTGCTGTTCATCGTTCTGATTCATTCTGTAAGGTAAAAGAGGAAAAAATATGTACATATATATATAAAGTAAGTTTGTCCTAGATATGAATGTGTTAAAAGGATCCAAATAAGGCTGATGCTGAAAAAACAGCTATAACATTAAAAAAGATTAGCACCTGTAGTGGTTTGAATATGCTTGGCCCATGGCAAGTGCTACTATGAGGAGCTGTGGCCTTGTTGGAGAAAGTGTGTCACTATATAGGCTGGCTTCCGGGGCTCCTTGAGCTCAAGCTCCAACTAGTGCAGAACACAGTCTTTTCCAGGCTGCCTTAAGGTCAAGATGTAGAAGTTTTGGATCCTCCAGCATGATGTCTGCCTTATGTTGCCATGTTTCCTGCCACGATGATAATGGACTGAACCTCTGAACTTGTAATCCAGCCCCAATTAAATGTTTACCTTTCTAACAGTTGATTGGTTAAGGTGTCCTTTAAGCAATGGAAACCCAAACAAAGAAAGATAGCACTATTAAAGCAACCACCATCCACTGCATTGGAAAGGTACAGAGATATCCTGAGAAAAAGAACCCATTTACAAAAGTCTACAAACTGTAAAATGTAGGTGCATCTAAAATGATAGGGACTATTCAGAGAGTTTCTGCTCAAGATGCTCCTTGCTCCTTAAAAAGAATCATGTAGCTTAGCACAACGTTGCCTCAGGATCACCACAAAAAGTCAGGTGAAATTGTGGACCACAGGAGCCAGAATACATCCTGAGAATACAGAAAATTTTGATATCATTATCCACTTGTATCTTTGTAGGCAAGAAAGATACAAGATTTAAGGAGTAATGAAATCTTGTAGCAGGATTCCAAAAAGCCACTGAAACAAGGAAATGTTTGAAAGGGTCAAAGTCCCTGCAAGAAGATTCTGAGAGGCTACTTAATGAAGCACCGATAATTAAGATTAAGTGAAAATCTAAACTTCAGAACGTTAGCGATGCCTGGGCTGTTGGGTATCCATTGAAAAAAGCATCAGGCATGGAGTGGAGTTATCCCAAACGAGAGGCTGCATGTGCTACAGTCAAAAGCTGGAGGGTTGGGGGTGCTCTAGCTGCTCAGAGCCAGGATGATTCTACCATGTACCTCAGATGCTGGACATGAAGCTGCAGGGTTTGAGGTTAGGTTGTATGTTTCCTTACTATGATCCTATTTCTCCCTGTTGGAATTGGAATATTTATTTTTTTCTGCTATACATCCAATGCAACTAACTCATGTATTATTTTTCTGAAGTAAGAAATGCCATTAAATTTCATATGAGACAGATTTTGGATTCGTCAAACATTGAAACAATTAAAGATGCCTGGGACTTGTGAAGCAAGAAAAATGTATTTTATGCATTTTAAATGATGAGATAGCCATGATGAGCTATGAAAACAATAGGTAGAAGATGATGGCTTAAAAGTGGTATGTTTGACTGTTAGGTAGGACTTATGGTGGTTAATATTGTCAACTTGACTAGATCTAGATTCACTCAGGGAATGAGCCTATGTGCGTATTAGTGAGGTTAGAATAGGTTAGTTAAGGTTGAAACACATACCTTCAGTGTGGGTCGTACCATTTTTAGCCAGTGGTCTTGGACTAAATAAAAGTGAGGAACTTAACTTAGCACAAACATCTATCTCCTGTTTCTTGATTCTGGAGTCAATGTAACTGACCCAGCTACTCAATCTCTTACCACTGTCTTTTCCCTGCATGGATGGACTACACTCCAGAACAATAAACCAAAGTTAGTCTTCTAAAGCACTGTGTCATAGCAAAGAAACAGGCAGCCAATATAGTAAGTCACACTCAAGCTTTCATATATCACAAGTTTGCGGTAAATTCCCAAAATGCCTCACTAATCATTATAATGTCTAGGGATTAAGCTATTTAGTAATAAAACTTGCTCAAGTTGCCTTGCATGACCAATGGTGAACAAAGTAGGTAGTCACATACTGCAGACAAGAGCAATAGTCCCTTCTTTACTTGTAACTGTGAGACACGGCTTGACAAAGTTGCCCATGTACAACTCCAGCTTGTGATCCTCATGCCTCAGAATCTTGCATAGATGGGATCATATAGCACCGGTTCTAGCTTGTCATAATTTCTTTCATAGTTCATGACAGAGACAAATCCTGCCATATCACTTGACTCCACAGTTTTCATGAATTCTAATTGAGATGTTATAAATCATACTGAGAGGAAGAATTTACTTTCAAATTGAATAAAAGGCAAATGGAAGCTAAGGAGGAAATGATGATGATGAATAATGAGGGAGATAAAGAGGAGGAGGATGAAACAGGAGGTTGTAATAATTGTCAAACTGTAATATGAATACGGTCCCATAACGACTTTCCATGTTTGGAAAGAGACCAAATCCAGATTTCAAGAAAGGAATATCAAAGGAGGTTATGACATGTATAGGAAAATAAAAAAGGACACTCAACTGGAAAGACAATTATTATGCTTCCATATGTTTATTAAATATAGACTTCAATTGCTCTCTGTTTCTCTCTTTCTCTCTGGCTGTGTGTGTGTGTGTGTGTGTGTGTGTGTGTACACATGCAAGCATAAGAATGTGTTTGTGTGGGGTGAAATTAGAAAGGGATTATAAGAAAGTAGGAAGAATAATAGAAGTACACAAGATAGATTAGTAAACACATGTGTCTAGACATTAGCAGGAGACCTGTATAGGCACAGCCAGAATAGCAAGGAAGAAGTAGGGGAGGGTACAGGGTCGTGCAAGTAAGAAATAATATTTATGTGTACACCCGTCTTGTCACAACAAATCCCATTTCCATGGAGAATCAAAATTAACTTAAAATTGAAAAAGAAGAGCATCAAAGAGCAGGTGATCAGGACTCTAACACAATCATTTTAACACCTGTTCTTTTGTAAGAGCTGCATCCTAAAGACAAGGAAAAGTCTCAGGTGGAGAACCAGTCAAATAACAACATACAGCTGAATGTTCAACCCTCAACAGGACATCTCCAGCTGATAAATTAATTTAGATTTCTTCAAAGCAAATATCCCTACCCAAAATATTGGGCTTGTGTCTGTATATAGATTCAGAGCCATCCTGACTGCAAGGAATATAATCCAATAACAGCACAATATCAAAACAGGCAGAAAAAGTACTAAAGTTAAATAGCATCAACAGCTCACATTGCATTTCTAGACTTAGAAGATATAAAAATACTGAGGCCTAGGAAAGGTCAGAGTGGGATATCAAAAGATGACCAAGCAGAAGATGACCTAATACTTCTGGCAACACTCCTGTTCCAGCACTCTGCTAGGACAATAGACAGCCTTGGCATTTAAACGCAAAGAACACTATTGTTAAACCACTCAATAGACAATACAGATTTCCCTGAAGAACAAAATCTATTTTTACCAGAGCAAAACATTAATCCATTGGGTTATATAAAATGCTATCAACATTCCAAAAAAAAATAGTAAAGCCAAGAAAACAAAATAAACTCTCATGCACTGCAATGAGCAAAAACATCATATCCCACTCAGTTTGATTTCCTCGGGGACTTCTATGCAATATTTATACTTACTCAAACTTGACAGATTTCTTTTGATAAGTTTTCACTCACTAATTGCTCTGGAAGTGACAGACAGTTGCTGTCCCATTGGCAATTTGTAACAACTGAATAAACAGATATTTGGAATGCAATGTATCAAATGATTGTGAAACATTTCATGCTCATCAGTAGACACTGAGGCTGGTTATAATGTGGAACTAATTAAGGCAGAAGGATCTAGCAATGGGTTTCTGGTTTGGAGAATCTAAAGTTACTCAAAATTAACTCATCTTCATTTTCTTAATAACATTTTAATTCTTATCTGTGGTCCAAGAGTAGAGAATGTTTGGTGACTGTGTTTTTTGCTGGCATTATAGGAGTTCCTAGATATCTTTTCAATAAGCTCATTTCTTACTTTAATCACCCAAAGACAAGTTCTATTCTTTACTACTAATATCATAGTGCAAGAGGATGAGGTTGACTTACATTCAAAATGGTGTCTAGCATGAGAGACAAAGGTGAAGGGATGTTACAAACTATAACAGAATAAAAGATACAGCAACTGAATGTCACTTTTTACAGGACCCATCATTAGAAGTAGATATGGTCTGGTTGAAATAATTTAAATACAGATTTTGCAGTGAACAAAAGTTTGATATCAATGTAATATTTCCAGAATTTAATACAGTATTCTGGTTATATAAGACAATCTTCTCATTCTTAAGAAGCATATACAGAGGTATCAATAAGTAAAATGCTTGCTTTCATATAGATTCAAAAGATAATAAAATATGAGAGTACTGTCCTGGAGTAATGGCTCAGTAGTTAAGAGCACTGACTCCTCTTCTATAGGATGCAGATTAAATTCCCAACACCTACATGGCAGTTCCCAGTACCACATGGAAGTTCACAATGGTCTGGAACTCCTGTTCCAGGTGATCCAACACCCTCATTCAGACATACATTCAGGTAAAACAATATGCATAAAAATTAAAATAAATAATTTTTAAAATATGATAAAAGAAAATAAACCAATCAAATGACAGTTCAGATATAGGTACTCATCGAGCAGAGCTACTCTGAGTAGACGCCCTTTCCTCATGGATACTTAACCTTTCCTGACCCCACTTAATTTCCAGAGTCATGAGCTTATTGCATTGACGTCTGTTCCAACAATGCAAATTTATCATATTGTAAATGATATCAATCCTCAGTTTTTATATGTGAAGAGTTTGTGTTTAAACTCATCTACTTTACAGATTCAGAAAATGAAACCTAAAGAAAGTCATGAATAGAAACAGATGGCAATTTGGTACCCAGTGTGGACAGGGATATAGAGCATACTCAGTGTATGAGAATAGGCTTTGTAAGGCAGACATATTTTATTATTGTTATTGTTAATATTGCTGTTATTGTTATTATTGTTATTGTTTATTTTGGAATTAAAAGGCATCTATATTTCTTATCAGGAAGTTGAAGAAGTAGAATGGCACTCAGCATGCAGAAGAATGAAAATAGACCCTTTCTTATCTCCTTGTACAAAGCTCAAGTTCAAGTGGATCAAAGATCTCCACATTAAACCAGGTACACTGAAACTATTAGAAGACAAAGTAGGGAAAACCTTAGAACACATAGGCATAGGAGAAAATTTCCTGAATGGAACACCAATGTCTGGTTCTCTTAGGTCAAATGGGACTTAATGAGATTGCAAAGTTTCTGTAAGGCTAAGGACACTGTCATGAAAACAAAATGGTAGCCAACAAATTGGGACAAGATCTTTACCAACCCCACATCTGATAGAGGCCTAATATCCAAGGTATACAGAGAACTCAAGAAGCTAGACACCAGAGAATCAAACAATTCTATTATAAAATGGGGTACAGAGTTAAACAAAAAGTTCTCAATTGAGGAATATTGAACGGGCTGAGAAGCATCTAAGGAAGTGCTCAACATCCTTAGTCATCAGGGAAATGCAAATCAAAACAACCCTGAGATTCTACCTCATACCAGACAGAATGGATAAGATAAAAAATTCAGATGACAGCAGATGCTGGAGAGGACGCAGGGAAAGAAGAACACTTCTCCACTGTTGGTGGGGTTGTAAAGTGGTACAACCACTCTGGAAATCAGTCTGGTGGTTCCTCAGAAAATTGGACATAGTACTACCTGAAGACCCAGTTATTCCACTTCTGGGCATATACCTCAGAGAAGCTTCAACATACAACAAAGACACATGTACCACAATGTTCATAGCAGCCCTATTTATAATAGCCAGAAGCTGGAAAGAACCCAGATATCCTTCAGTACATGAATGGATACAAGAATTGTGGTACATTTACACAATGGAGTACTACTCAGCTATCAGAAACAATGACTTTAAGAAATTTTTAAGAAAATGGATGCATCTAGAGAAAATCATCCTGAGTAAGGTAATCCAGTCACAAAAGAACAGACATAATATGCAGTCACTGATAATTGGATACTAACCCCAGAAAGCTCTGAACACCCCAGAAACAACTCAATGACTATATCAAGTTCAAGAAAAATAAAGACCAAAAAAAAAAAAGAAAGAAAGAAAGAAAGAAAAATTATTATGTTTAATCTTTCCACACCAAGAAAACTTTGACTATTTCCAGGTTACAACTTGTTTTACATGTATTTTATGCTCAATGTAACTAGAAAGATTTTAATGCATACTTTCAAACCTTTAAAAAAATCAAGTACTGACAAAAATGTATTTATATAATTTATGCAAAAATGCTCTTAAAATCTGTACATTTATCTCTGTTTTTTAAAATAAAGTTGTTCAATTAAAAAAAAAGAATGCTCCCTGCTCTTCTAGAGGATCCAGCTTCAGTTTCTATCACCTATAATAGGTGGTTCACAGCTGTGTGTAATTTGATCTTTGGTAGACATGATGTAGTCCTCTTTTTGTTTCTCTGGGCACAAATGTACACATATGCATGTGTATGCACTCACTCATACATATATGCACATTTACACACATAAACTCACATACACCAATTGCTCTGTTGGTTGAATCTGAGTTGTGTCTATAGAAAATCTACTAGGATTAATAATGCTCAAGAGATTTTAACAGCAGGGTGTCTTTATCATTTGTCTTTATCAATACCTAACCTACTTTTTGTACAGTGTTTGTGAGACTGAATTTGAGCTGAGACATGATGCTATGAAAACAGGTATCAAAGGTGTACTTGAAGCAAATTTGCAACTGAAACAGTCAGTGCAAACATCTCACTAGTTCACTGTTTTGTCAAGCAGTTGCCCAGTACTCATGATTTATATTTATAAAAGTTGTGCTCTTGGTACAGCAATGGACAACAGTGCTCTCAAATGCTTAGAGGTGCTTAGGAAGATAAACTGGACTCAGCTAGTAGCTTTCATGAGTAGGAGGCATAACCACAGTGGATGATCCCTGAGTTGACTGTTTAGAGACATGGACTGTGTCTAAACTTTAATGCTTACCTAAGTACTTCCAGTTCTTATATAAGTACAGTATTTAGTAAGTACTTTCTCTTGTTGCTCTTAATCTGAAAACTAAGCAAATAGGAGTATTTGTCTATCTCATCCAAGACATTCATTAGTCACCAGTCAATGTAATGCAAGCTTTTGAGATTATGTGAGCATATCATTCTTTTCCTTCTAATAAAATTCCATGTAACTCAGGTGTTAACTTCCTTATATTTTGAGACAGGGCACCTTACTAAGAATGCTGTGTTCCATAAAGAATTTGGTACAGGGTGTTCTGTGCATCAGAAAAAGATAGTTTAGGTTCTAGACACCAATATCATTATTTACCAGTGCTGTCTAGTGCCGGAAAGGCATGTATCTATAACTTGGACTATAAGATGTCATCCCTATACCCATGGCTCACAGTTATATTTGATTTTGCCACACATATTCAAAATCATTCTCAATACAGTGCTTATAGCCAATTGACACTATGTAAGTACTGTTGACTTAAAAATTCCAAAATGGCTTATATCTTCACAATATAGACTAACCACCACTCACTGGAAAAACCCAAACATGAAGTTATCCAGAGTTTATTGCCACAGCCCAGATGCCACTCACAGAAAAGTCCACAAAAAACAATCCTTATTCACGAAATTGTTTAATTATTGTATAGAGTTACCTTTGGGCCATGTGAATATATGCCTATGACTTAGAGGTGAGTTTTTATATCAAGTGTCTTATCCTGCTAATATTTCATTATGTATGTATAAATAGTCAAGAATTTCAGTGTATCTAAAATACATCTGGTTCCAGGCATTTTGAATCAAGGTCATTCAACCAGCACTGAGTTACAGGAACAGAAAACAGAACAGAACAGAACAGAACAGAACAGAACAGAACAGAACAGAAGAAAAATCCTAGGAAGAGATTAGATTAGTGTTATATCTCACCCAACCTTGTGGCAGCATTTCTAAAATTAAGTCTCTGACTAAGGGGCTTCTGCTCTTTTTTCCAATGATATTTTTAGTACATGTGACTTACTCACTGAGATGTGGCAGAGAGGGTGTGGGAAGGCAGATGGCCTGAGTGCCATTTTCTAATGCGCAAGAGTTCTTAAATACTACTCTGGAGATGGTTTCAAATCTCCTCAATTTTATATATTATTTATTTTCTTGTCACTATTTTGCTGGGAAAATTGAGCATTTTATCTTGGGGGTGAGGGTATTCCTTGGAAATTTGTGAGTGGAGTTAAGGGATTTAACTAGAAAGTAATTTAACACATTGATATGATGGAATAAAATATGAGATTCACATGAATTGTAATGACAAATGGAGACACTTCAACTAAATCTTACACTTAAGAGCTGATTGCCTTGCAATGTACCCTAGACTCCCAGGGTAGATTCTGACTTTCTTTTATTTTTACTGATGTATCTGTAAAAAAACTATAAAAATGAGTTTTGATCTCTAGCTAGAGAGCTCTGGATAACCAAAACAAAGTGTGTGTGTGTGTGTGTGTGTGTGTGTGTGTGTGTGTGTGTGTGTGTGTGTGTTTAGGGGTAAAAACTTGTACAGATATTCTGGAAATATGAGACATTTACATAGTGGAAGGCTATTCAGATGTTTAAGAAATGCAATTCATAGGTAAATGGATTCAGTGAGAAATAATCATTCTAGTTGAGGTAACCCAGATCCGGAAAGACAAACATTGCATGTTTTCTCTCGTTTGTGGATATGTGCTTTGCATTTTCAGATAGTTGTGTTTCATCTGGAACACCCACTGAAGTCAGGAAATTACTACAGGCCATGGGGAGCAGCTTTCAGGAGGGAGACAGAATGCACTGGCATAAAGGGCTGAAAAGGAACAAAGGAGCAAGAAGTGTTAAACTGTGGCAGGGAAATAGAGAGTAAGGTAGAGGAGGAAATATAGGGAAAGATAAATAACACTAAAGACTTTTTTTAAAAGTCGTATAGAAACCTATTACTCAGAAGCTGCCATACATACAAACACACACACACATGTACAGGCATGCACATGCACATACACACATATGTATTTGTGTCATGTAGATGCTGTGGTTTAGAAACTACATTTGCATTATCTCCGGACTTTAAAAACTTGAATACATGACCTGCCATTTTATCAGAGATGCCATTGGTAGAGATGAATCCCAGTGAGGAACTGGCATAAAGCCTCCAATTTTCCAGTCTGTACAACTTCCTAGGGGACATTACTGACCATGAGGGTTCCCAGGTAATTACGTTTTCAACACATGCTTTAGGGTATAGAAATAAACAGGAAAACTGGGACTGACCTACTGAATGCTTCCACTGGCTTGATAAGAGAAAATACAGAAATAGATTATGTGACTCTTTTGCTGGGGTAAACATGGAGTTGGTACTGGAAACACAATTGGGATGATTCAGTCTGTTCAACGTGGCCCATGCAATCAAGCTGATACAGTTTTAATAGATTTTTATGCATACATGGGAGACGAAGAATGTTACTTTCAGCTCTTTATTAAAAACATGGTATTTTAAGAAAATGAAGATAGTCTCCTCCTGTTTTAAAGAGAGCTCAAAGACACTGGTGAGGTTCATTATGGGGCATCTTGAAACATGAAGATAGCTGGTGTTTAGAAGTAGAAATCTTCTGAAGCACAGATGTCCTTTGATAGTCAAGTATAAATACTTTGGATACCATAGAAACTACATCCTTGTATAAAGATGCCTATCAAAGTTCAATGTCAAGCTCAGAAATAACACCACTCTTTATCTGAGGGTTGAAAACAGAAAAAAAAAAAAAAAAACAACGATAAACAATTCTTAGCTCAGTCATTCAGAATGCCTCACTACCTTCGAAGTCTCTCTAGGTTTCACCCATGTTCCTCTGGCTTTGGAAAAAAGCAGATCCAAAGAGCTCCCAAGTCCAGGGACCTGAGTTTACAAAACGTTTTGCTCACTTCACCACCCTATCACACCACACCATTGGTCTAATTGTAGTATTTATGTTTCCTGATGCTAGTGGCAAAAATGTTTGACAAAACCAAGTTAAGGCAGGGCAGCCTTTGTTTTGGTTCACTGTAGGAGGGTTCATCATGGAGGGAGGCATGGTGATTGGTGCATGAACCAGCTTCCACTTATAGGAAGAAATGGGAGAAATCCTCTTCCTCTATTTCATTTCTCTTTTGTTTTTCCTAGTTCACTGATGCCAGTTTCTTTTCAAACTATCAGAATGATTAACTGGCTAAGAATGAGTAACAAGACCAGAAAATGTAAAGTGGAAGCATAATGAGATGTTGGGGCCAGCTTACATCCCATAACGGAGGCTACAGGTCACATGGTGATGATCCCTCTTGAGTTACCAGATGACACCAGTGACATGTCCAGATCCCAGCTACTCAAATGCGGGAGTCAGTGCTACCCTAAGATGTTTCCATGACAAGAAGAGATTAAACTGCTTCTCTTGACTGGTGTTCCTTTAATAAGTTTATATATTAAAAGTACTTCAGAAAAGCCATAACTATTTTCTTAAGCTTTTACCTTAAAAGGTGGGATTTGAACCTAGGGCGTTGTGCATAGTAAGAGAGGAAGGGGCTACTGAGCTTCATTCTTGGCTCCTTAAAGATACTTATAACTGGGAAATCATTTGTCATCTTTACCAGTATTTAGAAATAAATAAAATAAGAGATAGGCATAATCAAATTTTGTCTTATTACTTTAAGCTTAGTGATTTCTGAGGACAAAGAGAATTATTCAACATGGAACCAAAAGGAACACTTAGAGTTGATGATTTGAGATAAATGTGGAAATGTCAATTAAAGTATAATTATTTACATTTTTAAAAGCCTCTCAGCAGTAATGTGACTAGCTGAGTAGGCCTCAGAGCAGTAATAACCAACTCCCATACAACTCATTAAAACACAGCCTTTTCACCAGATTATTACAATTTTACACCCTACTCAATTAAAGATGTGATCTAAGATTCAGATAGTTAATATTCAAATTCTGAGCATTTATAAATTAACCCTTACTCAGATTTTTCAAAATTTCTCTCTCTTGGTCTCTCTGTCTCTCATTCTCTCTCTCTCTCTTTCTCTCTCTCTCTCTCTCTCTCTCTCTCTCTCTCTCTCTCTCTCTGTGTGTGTGTGTGTGTGTGTGTGTGTGTTTACGTGAACAAATTGGGGTTTTAATCACATTTTATCATACTATAAGTGTGCTCTACTATTGTGCTACATCCAAGTCTAATTTTCTCTTTCTAAACAATTTGTCCTCTGTTGCTTGACTTGACAGAAAAGGGAACTTTGAACCTCTGACTGCAATATTTGAGGTCATGAGCAAGTGCTTCAATGCCTAACACACTCTGACAAGGAGCTGGTCAAAGGAGGCAGAAGAAATACCCAGATGACAGTACAAGGAACAGACAGACAGTTGGTTTCTTCAAAGAAATTAACTGAAAAAAAAGCATTCTTATTTTTCCATTTATATCAATACATTCATTTACAAAAAGCCTTAATGGTTTCCCAAATCCTAAGATTTGGTTCCTTGTAATCAAAGCATCTTGGCCAATACAACGTTATGTGGCATCTTCTAAGAGACATCACACATTCCCTCCCATTGTTAATAATAATATTTTAATCTTATTTATATATGTCTGCATCATTATTTACATAAGGACATCTTTTGAGAGTACTTATGGACCAGGCTGCCATTTATCTACTCCCATTTAGAACAGTTATTTTAAGATGGCCTCTTAGATAAAGTAGATTCCTACCACCACCCTTCTAACTCTTGAAGGCAGTAATACAAAGACTGGAAGGAAAACTGTCAAGAAAACTACAAGAAAGATTTTAGGAGAAAATAGTATATCTAGTAATTACCTCTCTTTATTTGGTGTCTAAGCAAAAATCATTACTTCTACCCCTTCATTGAATACAATACCTATCCTGGGATTTGAAGTTAGATGGAGCTGGCCCTGTAGTCTTGCTTTGCTTTACCCGTGAGTAGTAGTTCCATTCTATCTAGGGCTCAGTTTTTCCCTTTTGAGAAATATAAATAGTAATATTGATCACACAGTGCCATGGAAGGGGTTAAGTGAAGTGCTGCAGAGAAAAGGCTAATTATAATTAGTTCGGTATCCAGGACATATTATTTTTTCCAATAAACACTAAAGGTTATTATGATCAGTGAGCAGGAAAATGATGACTAGAATCATTTGATGAATTACATACCCATTTCAGTACATTTTAAAAATCAATTCTAAATCCTGTACTTATGTTAGCGGAACAGGATGGGATGTTAAACTGACAGAGCTGTATACAACACTGATATGTCAGGACAGCACTTTATTTCTATGCACTTATGTTCGCTTATGTTAATGCATTTGATTCACATATGTGACAATGCTGTCTTCACCCAAAGCATAAAAGTGGGGAACAGAACAAAAACGTGATGTGCCAAATGCAACCTTAAACAAGTCAGTCAGAAAATTACATCTTCCAACCATCTGTACAATGTCTATTTTCCTAATCCACTGCTGTAGCAAAATTATAAAATTAATCATAAAATTAGTATGTTCCCTCACCTTCTAGAATTCTATATATGAAAGAATTTGGTGATATAAAGATCAATATATAGCAATGTATGTCATATAATTAAAAATGATGCATTTGGGACTTAACTAGGTGAATTTAGAATTTATACTTAGTCCACATATTACAGATTATAGCTAGAAACCACTGTAGAAAAAAAATTGTCAAGTACTTTCCTTTTGAGAGTTGGGTAAATACCTAGAGAACAATTAAATACTTTTCCTTCTACCCTCCCTCCCTTTATTCCTCCCTTCTATCCTTCTGCCTTCCTTCCTTCTCTTGTCTCCCCTCCCCTCTGCTCTCCTATCTTTCCCTCCCCTTCCCTTCTCTCCCCTCCTCCCCCCTCCACTACACTCTCTTCTCCTTTCCTTTCCTTTCTTCTCCTCTCTCCCTTCCTCTCTTCTCCCTTTCCCTTCCCTCCTCGCTTCCCTTCCCCTCCACTCTCCCCTCCACTCTCCTCTCCTGTCCTCTTCCCTATCCTCCCCTCTCCCCTCTTCTTTTCTCCCCTCCCCACCTCTCCTCTCCTCTGCTCTCTTTTCTTCCCCTTCCTCTCTTCCTTCCCCTCTCCCTCCTGACTACCAGCACTGGAACCTATTACACTAGACTTTTACCAGCTGCACATTTCTTGCTGCATGGGAAAATGTGGCAGGGGAGGAGACATGTTCCACCGAACTCTGCAATCTTCTCCAGATCACTTCATCTCTCTAAGCCAAAATTTTCAATTTTCTCACATGTGAGGAAGAGATAACAACCCCTCACTTCATAGGCTTGAGGGTCTAATGGAACCATACATGTGAGAACAATTTGTAAACAACAAAACACCAAGCCCAGGTGAGAAACCGTTAAGGGGAAGGGATTGCAGAAAGATTTGGACTTGCCTACAAAGCCCCACCTAATTGGTATTGGCCGCCAGAATTCTGGCTCAGGATTTAAAGGATGTGCTAGGATTCCAAAGGAAAGGGAGCTGTAATTGATCTGTGATGACTGACAAGGGAACAGAGTGGGCATCGCCATGCGTGTGAAGAATATTTATGGCTCTGCCTGCGTAATGAGTATTGGCTAGAATAGAGAAAGGAGGGCCCAGTATAGGAAGGAAAAACCAGCATCTTGCACAAAGTTTTTCACTTCTCTGGTCCTGGAACATTCTATAAAGTGGCGATTACTTTAAACTTTTAGTTTGTTGTCATGAGACTGGAATTAAATAATGTATGTAATAGAATTCAGGAAAGTAAAAAGTAACATCCAGTAGAGACAGATGAAGATTATTAGAGAATTAAAAAAAATTTACATTGCTTACCATTAGTAAATACTTCTTTTATGTGGATGAAAAGAAAATCTCATTATTCTTCTACGTTAGTGGCAAAACAATACAAACCTGATGTTCTTTACTGTGTGTTAGTAAAGATATTTTCCCCACCTTCGATTTTTAGCTCTTTATCTGTCACTTTAAATTGGCTGTTTGACAGATGTTCAATAATTGACACAGCTTATCTTTGCCTCTCAGGCGTCTTTTCTACACAATTGCCAGCATTTTCCATTGCTATAGCAACTGTAAACATTAATGATTATTCCAACATGCCAAGGGGATTTAAACACATTCTTAAAAGTTCCCTCTGGAAAGAAAAAATTCTATCTCTGGCAAGATGGAAACTATTATATGATTTAAATTCCCAAGCTATTATACTTATTATGGATAAATACATAAATCTACTTCTGTAGTTTTGCATAAGTAATAATTTTCTTCCCTTATGATGAACCAAAGATGTTTTTGAGAAGTCAGAAATTTGTTTTCTCCAGTGTAAAGTGGAACGATTCATCTCGATATATGGTAAAAAAGGAAAAGGGAGGGTATTTATTCTGAATGCAGCTATGGCCGTATTACTCCACACAATCTGGGGGCAAGCTCAAGTCCCTCCAATCCTAAAGGCTCAAATGTCTCACGAATATGTGTGACATACCTTACATATGATGAGCTGTAATAAGCAAAGAATCAATGGGGTTTCTCCTGGCACTACTTTGAAAGTAGATACTCATCTGAGTATAAAGCTGAAAATAGATGGAGTATACTGAGTACTTTCCACAGAAATTCCAGGCTGGCGGCTAGATCTAGACAAATCTCTGTCTTTCTTTTTACCTATGCCACTATATAATGTTTAAAGAAGGAATTGCTAATAACAAAATGGAAAGACCTGCTGGGCATAGCAGCGGTGCACACCTTCTATGCTAACACTTAGCGAACAGAGCCCAGCAAGATCTGTGTGAGTTTGAGGACATTCTGGTTAACAGTGAGTTCTATGCTGGCTGGAGTACATAATGAGGTCCTGCTACAAACAAAACAAACCTCATGTAAATATCCCACACTTACACCTTCTGTGTAAGTCAATAAGCCAGGCAGTACTGAGCCCCAGTTTTTTCTCAAGATAATAACTAGGCTGAGATCACTAGTGGCTAGATTTTTTTAATTGGAGTCTGGATCTTCACCGATCTACATTACGGGATCTGGCAATACCTATCTTTTAGTACATGTGTATATAAACTAATTCCAACTCTCATCAATTGTCATTATTTTGTGTCCCTTGATCTTTATAAAGTAGGGAGTGGCAAATGTCAACGCTCTCCTGTGATAGACAAAACACTAGGAAGATGCTCCTTTTGATTCCCATCTGTGACAGCTAACCTCCAGAATCCAATCTGCTATTGAGAGAAAGTTTAAATGCAAAGCCACTAAAATCTCATCTTTCTTCATGTTTTAGTCTTTCCCTTCTTAAAAAAATTACTATTACAATATATATGTAAAATTTACCATGTCAACTCTTTTGTAACTCTTGTTCAGTGGTTTTCAACATGACCATACTCTTGTCTTGCCATCAGGGTTATCTACCTTAGGAATATCAGTATAATCCAAGACTGAAGTCCTATATTTATGGGGTAGAGATTTTAATCACACATTCAACAAATACTAATTATGTTCCCATTGTGTGTCATGTATTGCAGGTACCAGCACACAGGAATGGACACACTCATTAGGGATTGTGCTGTAGCTAAATCAGTTCATAAGAATCCTGATCATGAATCTAACATAGTCGAACCTATGATGCATCAAATAGTTCTTTTGATTAGAAATAAGATTTCAGAGATGAGATATGGGCAATAGTTACACCATAACAATAAAATATTGACTGAGAATCATTTGGTTTTGGATAGTATTTCCTCCCTATAGCTACAACTGGTAGGTTTATTCCAATTTTTATAATTACCATTTCTCTCCAACGTTCAGATGTGCTGATATCTTCAGCAACAGACACCTGTTCTATATTGGCCAGAACATTATTTCCTATCTGGTGCTTCTTTCTTGACCTTCATTTACTAGAACTGGTTTAGCACGTCACTCAAACTGGCCTATGAAAAACAGTTTTAAATCTTCTGTTAAAATTGAGGAACCCAGGGAAGTCTTTATTTTCTGGGTTACTAGGCAGCAAGATACAGATCAACCGACTGTAATCTCAGACCTCTTCAGACACTAGCTAGCTGTGTCTTGTGAGAATTTTCTGTCAACAAATTCCCATGTTTTTAAGAAATCTTCTTTTAACTGGGATTTAGCATAACCAAAATCTTTCTAATTAGGAGAACTAATTAGCAAATACAGTATTAAAGACTATCACAGAATCTTAATAGGAGATATCTAAAATGCACTGTATTCTTCCTTAGTCTATCAAAAACGAGATGCTTTCTCTTGCCCACCATGAGTCTTGCTCCTCTCTTAACACATTCTTGGACCCTCTTCTTTTATTATTCTCCAGATAATTTCTTCCTAACCTCTTTGTGATTAAAAAAAACTAATGTTGTCAGAAAGCCCAAGCTAAGATCTAAGCTATAACCCCACATCAGCTGATGTGGAAAATAGCTATGTGGCCTTGGACAGATTATTTGAACTCTCTGGATCTTGTGGGTAATCAGGACTATTCTGGTTAGAACACGATGGTAGAAAATGTCAATCAGGTTGGTATTACTTATGACTATCTCTATAGCATGTTCCTTCTGATTTATGCTGGTCAAGCTTCAGGAGAGATATAAAGGCGCACAAGGGAATGGTTTTCTTCCTTAAAGCACTTGTCAAAGCACCCACTGTTTATCTGCTTTATTCTTGGTAGTGGGATGCTGTTATATGATGAGTTTGCACAAGACAGACACATGGGAGTACATTGCCAACAGCCTGACTATTCTGTAAAGGAGGATGTGTGGCTGTATCTGGGCCAGGGCTAAAGGCCCCAGAGTTATTTTCAACCAACTTCAAAAGCACAAAACAATCACCACCTGACAGGTCAACTTTAGCTGCAAAGGACAAGATACCTATAATTTTAGCATTCCTCCAGCCCTTTAGATCACAAATTGCTGGGTGAACATTGATTAGCTGACCTTCTTTGATGATACCTGACCCAGGGTGCACTTGCTCTGCTTGTGGTAAGAGTCTGCACTTTTTTTTTGCTCCACACAAAGTTTTTAACTGAGACCCGATGAGCAAAGGGGTGAGGTCTGCCCTCAGTTGAATTGGCTTCTGGATAATCATATGCACCCTTCTCTGGCCTCCAAGGGATGGGTGCCAAGGTCAGTTTAGCTCTTCCAAGAAACTGGAAAGTCTATAATTTGTTTCTTTTTGCAACATTTACTTTTCTCTCTTAAGTATGGAGAAGAGCTGAGAAGACAAGGAAATGGCTCAGTGCAGAGAGCTATTGTGACACACTTTGATCAGAGGACAGGAACAGAATGGACAGATGGCAAGGACTGATAAAAAAATGTTTAACAACGTGGGCTCTGGAATCCTACCCTGCTAAAAGGCAAGGAAGGGTTATTTGATAACCAAGGCAAATGAATACCTGTGGCAGATAACAGGGAGGGAGTGTGGTGGGTAAATGAACTTGCACATAATTTTATAGTATGAAATGTGCCCAGATTTTAGTGTTGTAAATCTCTAAAATGATTAAGAAATCAAAAAAGGCTCTCTTGGGCTGGATAGATGGCTCAGTGTTCAATGTTGCTTGTCCCCATGCCTGACAACCTGAGTGACCCCCAAGGCCTTCAGAGTGGAAGGAGAAAACTGACTCATGAAGGTTGTCCTCTAACCTCCTCATACAAGCATGGAACATGCCACACATATATACATATACCTAATAGATACAAATGAAAGGTCTATAGCCATTTTTAACAGACATGCTCATAGACTATCTCAAAAAAAAAAAAAAAATAACAACTGGTTACTGAACTCGCACACAAAAGGCATGCCTGTTCTCAAAATGTCCCAGTGAACATGAATGAGACACCATGAACTGAACATCACTACCTCTGAAGTATGCAGAGGTTTATTTTGAGAAAATCTGTGCGATAGAAGGTCTAAATGAAATGTGTAGAAGAAAGACGTCTGAGGAGTCTCCGGAGCATGAACACCAGGAGCATAAGCCTGGACTAAAGCAGATTTAAGTTCTAAAAACAGCCCAGTTCTCAGCCATCTGCTCTCTCTAGGTCTCACAAAGAAGATGGGGATAATAATTGGGCCTTTTCTCCCAGAACTGTTCTGAGAATTTTTACTTCCTTTGCTGCTCTCAATATGTCTACAGCAAGATTACAATTTCTTAAGCTGTTTTTCCAAAAGGCACAAACCAAGCTGGTGAAGTGGCTCAGCTGGAAAGATGCTTGCTGCCAAGCCTTCAACCGGAGGAGTTCATCCTCATGGACCCATGGGAGCAGGAAAGAGCTGCAAATTGTCCTCTCACCTCCATACACTTGTCATGGCACCAGTAAGCTATGTCCTCAAAGGAAATTATATACAAATGTACAATCTTTCTGATCTACTTTTAGAACTGGGGTGTTTCTTGGAAAGTTGGAAAACTTGGTTAGCAGGGGGAAGCTATAAAGAAACATCATATTTACATCTGAAATATTTCCTGAAGTCAACTGAACTCAATGTTTACTTTCCATAGTTTATATATTAATACACTTTAAGTTCATTTAATATTTATACAATTAAATGTGTTTTACCAATTTTTGTTACAGTGTGTGTTCCTTATTCACCTATGTTTAAATGTCATAATGTATCAGAGTTGGCATTTCCAAATAATCTGTATTCATCATGTGTCATCTACTGTCATTTATGGTTTTAATTTTCTTAAAACATAACATGTTAATTTTAATGGCCCTCACCATCTATGGCAAACTAGAGAGATGGTCTTGAGATCACAAAAATGGGAGCTCTGGCCATGTTTCTCACTAGCTCCAACCCTCCACAGAGCATGACTTGCCCTTTACCTGGGCAGCAGGTTAAGGGCTGGCCCTGATTATGGGGGTTTCAGTTACACTGTTGTCCAGTGTGTGAAAGCAAGAGAGGGCGCATGATACCTCTCAGGCCCAGATCCAGGGCTTTAAATTGCTGGAGTGTATGAAGGGGCCAGTCCTACAGATGTGAACGTATAGGATCTCCATGACACTGGACAATAGGATATCCGAGTCCTCTGAGTGAGTTTCCCATACTGTTATGCTAAAAATGAATCTTCAGCCATGGGGTGCCACTATTTACTAACATTACCCATAGTGTTAGGAAAGGAGAGGTAGGTGGAAAGAGCCTCTTCCTGTCTTTAAAAAATAGATACATTTTCTTTAATGGCTCTTAAACAGACTCTTGCTCATTAGCTGGTGTAATTTTCGCTGAACATCTCTGCACATGCTTCTACAAGGATTCAGAGCCATGTTGCAGTCAGAGTTTCTTCCATTAAGGGATCCTAATGGTGTGCTTTACACATATGATGGCTGATCAAGGAATGATAGAGACAGGAAAGTAGGCAGCTTCAGTCTTTAAGTGGCATGTGTTACACATTTGGTCATAGCAATAAGAGAAGTAACTAATGCATAGCCTCAGCTGTTACTGAAACTTGCTTTTCTACAACCCAGAAAGCATTATCAGAGCAGCTCTTTGCCAGCCTGCAGCAAATATTTTATGTTGACTTAACTGCTTAGTACTAGAGCCTAATATAGCCCTGGTGGCTTTAATATAAAATGTTGTAATTGCGGCCATGAAATTTCTCACTCTGAATAAACACCATTCTCAAATAGGAGCCTTCTGTCATGTAGTGCTAAACACTAGTAAGAAAACAAAAGCAACAAGGAGAGGGATGACAAGCACTGTTTTAGAAACTTCAGGGAGGAGGTGAAAATGAGCAGAGATCTGAAATGAAAAGTAGCAAGCCTTGGAATCTGAGGGGGAGGTGCTTTCAAAACAAGAGAATAGGCCCAAGGCCACACATAGCAGAGACAAGTCATATTGTCCTTGTCAAGTAGCATATGGATGAAAGAAACTGATGGAGAGATTGAGACTACAGCCAGGGGCCAGTTTATGGGGACTATTGATCATTGGGTTTAAGCAAGAACCAGATACTTTATATGATTTAAACACAAGGAGGTCAAGATTTGACCTATGGTTAAAATGTTCACCTTAGTTCCTATGATAACGAAAGGCTAGAGAGGCACAGGTGCAGAGGTAGGGATACTGGTCAGGAAGGGATTGTAAGAATCTCAAGCATTCAGTCTAGGCTTGGAGTGGTAGAAAGAGAGGGGTGCTTCCAATCACATTATGTTGTGGAGACTTGGGGAATATTTTGAAGACACTGTAATCAAGTTTTTCTAAGAAGTTGGATGTAGAATTAAGAAAAGATGGTTAATTAGTCTGTCTGTCAAATGTTAATCTTGAACCACCGAGAGACTGCAGTCCTTTCCTGAGATGTGGAAAATGGCAAGCAGATAAGATTTAGGGAGAAAAAAAAATCAAAATCTTGGGTTTGACTTTATTATATTTGAGATAACTTAATACAGAGCATAGAAACTAGACAAGTAGCCAATGTATATATGAGTAAAAGGTTTAAAAAGGAGGACTAAAAATAGACACTCAAAATATCAATATAAAGATGGTTTTATTTATTTATCATTCTTTAATCTTTTTTTAGTCCAGACTTTATCCCCCTCCCAGTTCATCCTCTGAATGTTCCATATCCCACATCTTCTCCCCAACCCTTGTCTCCAAGAGTATGTTCCCAACTCCTTCCACCCCACCAGACTTCCCCAAGTCTCTGGAGGGCTAGGTGATTCTTCTCTGACTGAGTCTAGACCCAGCAGTCCTCTGATGTATATGTGTTGGGGGGTCTCATGTCAGCTTGTATGTTGCCTGTTTGGTGGCTCAGTATCTGAGAGATCTAGCGGTTCAGGTTAGTTGAGCCTGCTAGTCTTTCTATAGGTTTGCTCTCTTATGCTGCTATTTCCAGCTTTTCAATAATTCAACCACAGCTTCCATTCATTGGTTGGGTATACATATCTGTATCTGACTCTTTGAGCTGCTTGTTGGGCCTTTCAGGGGACAGTCATGATAGTTCTTTTTTTGTGAGTGCACCATAGCCTCAGTAAAGGTGTCAGGCTTTAAGGTTTCCCATAGGCTAGACTCCAATTTGGGCCTTGTCACTGGACCATCTTTTTATCAGGCTCTTCTTCATTTCTATTCCTGAAGTTCTTTCAGGAAGATGGTATTTAAACTCATGAGAAAGATAGAATCATCCAAAAGAAACATACGCTGACATGAGAGGACTCTCAGGACATACAATGTTACTTTAAAAAGATGGAAAACTGACAAGGAAACGAGAAGAAGCCATGGAAGAACACTAAAATGGAAAACTAGTGATCTAGTGGTCAAAGCAAGCTGGCTGTAGTCCTGTAGTTAAAGGCAAGAACACATTTCAAGAAGTTTAGAGTATTTACATTCATTGAATGCTACTGATAGGTGGGAAAAGTGAAAAATGAGATCATAACTTTAGCATCAGCATTGTGGAAATCACTGAGTTATTTATTATTATTATTATTATTATTATTATTATTATTATTATTATTATTATTATTATTATACAGTTCCATGTAAAGTTCTAAAGTAAACTGTATGCAAGAATAAGTTAGAGATATAAAAGTAACTGGTAATGTTTTTCTGTAAAGACAATAATAAAAATCAAATTATAAAGTCAAGATTTTTTTTTCTCCTTTAAAAATGAGGGATATTATTGGTGAATATTTGGATCTAGATGTTCGTGATAGTTTAGAGAGAGAAATATATACCCAGTAAAGAAGAAAGGAGAAACATATAGTCAAATCAAATTCCCTGATTGAGGGGTTACAATGGATGGAGTCAGACTAATGTCAGGGGCCCAGGAAGTTTTGATGATTACATTCTAAGGAGGGAGTACAAATGACCGTCACCAACACAAACACATTAACATTAATTCCTTGGATAATTGTGACATTGATTTTATGGTGTCTCCTACGGCATATCCCATCTTGCAAATCTTTTACATGAATCCTATTTTGAATCTACACATTTTACAACTAGGAGACTACTCACTTATAAGTGGATACTAACCCAAAAAGCTTGAATACCCAAGAAACAATTTGCACAACTTAAGAAGCCCAAAGAGAAGGAATTCCAGAAGGTGGATGCCTCAGTCCTTCTTAGAAGGGAGAACAAAATGCTCAAGGGAGGAAATAAAAGGACTAATAGAGGAGCAGGGATTGAAGAAAAGATCATCCAGAGACTGCCTCACCAGGGGATCCACCCCATATGCTCAGTGCAAGAAGGAAGAAGTCCTGCCACTGTTCCTCTTCCCATACATGAGGCATAGTTTTAGTAGCTACAGGAACTTCCAGTTGAGTTACTTTCATTCCCATGGACTATACATCACACAGCAAAGAGTCTCTGGCCCTCAACAATTTTGTTAAAAGAGACTGAATAAAGGAATAGTATCCCTGGGCTGCTTCCTTCATAGGCATTTGATTTAGAACCAGATTTGGAATTGGTAATATCATTTCCTTATTGTTGGCTAGAGATGAGATCTTTGTCTCAGTCTTGGCAGAAGTTGAGACTGATAGATGGAAGTATTGTTAGAATAAGAAAATGAAAATAGGGCTGGAAAGGTGGCTTGCTATGAAGGTGTGTTTATTGCCCTTGCAGAAGACCTGAGCTCAATTTCTAGAACCCAATGACCTGTGGCTTTCTCTCTTAGGAGAACTAAAACTATTTTCTGACTTCTGAAGGTACCTATACCAGTGAGTGAATCTTTCCCTCTGTCTTTTCTGGAAACTGTAGGATTGGAAAATTGGAGCTAGTTGAGTCACTGTAGTATGATTACGTCAGAATAGGAAAAATACTTCAGTTAAAAATGAAGTTACATTGTTTATAATAGCTGAGTACCACACTTTCTGTATCCATTCCTCTGTTGAAGGCCATCTGGGATTTTTCCAGCTTCTGGCTATTATAAATAAGGTTTCTATGAACATGGTTGAGCATGTGTCCTTGTTAGATGTTGAAGCATCTTTGGGGTATATGCCCAGGAGTGGAATAACTGGGTCTTCAGATAGTACTATGTCCAATTTTCTGAGGAACTGCCAGACTGATTTCCTAAGTGGTTGTACCAGCTTACAACCCCACCAACAGTGGGGAAGTGTTCCTCTTTCTCTACATCCTTTCCAGCATCTGTTGTCACCTGAGTTTTTTTTTTTTTATCTTAGCCATTCTGGCTGGTGTGAGGTGGAATCTCAGAGTTGTTTTGATTTGCATTCCTTGATGACTAAGGATGGTAAACATTTCTTTATGTGCTTCTCAGCCATTTGATATTCCTCAGTTGAGAATTCTTTGTTTAGTTCTGTACCGGATAAAATTCCTAGGCAAATGGATAGAACTAGAGACTATCATCCTGAGGGAGGTAACCCAGTCACAAAAGAATTTACACATAGTATTCAGTCACTGATAAGCAGATTCTAGCCCCAGAAAGCTCTGAAAACCCAAGAAACAATTCACAGAACTTATGAAGCTAAAAAGAAATACCAAAATGTGGATGCCGCAGTCCTTCTTACAAGAGAGAAAAAAAACACTCACAGGAGGAAATACAAGGTCAAATAGAGGAACAGGGATTAACAAAAAAATTATTCAGGGGTTTCCTTACATGGGGATCCACCCCATATTTAGCCACCAAATGCAAACATTACTGCTGATGCCAAAAAGTACTTACTGGCAGGAACCAGACAGAGATGCTTTCTCAGGGGCTTTGCCAGAGTCATACAGACACAGCTGAGCATGCTTGTAGCTAACCATTGGACTGAACCCCAATGAAGTTGCTAAAGAAAGGACTGAAGGATGTGAAAGGGGTTGTGTCTTAGTCAGGGTTACTATTCCTGCACAAATACCATGACCAAGAAACAAGGTGGGGAGGAAAGGGTTTATTCAGCTTACTGTTCCATATCGCTGTTAATTACCAGAGGAAGTCAGGACTAGAACTCAAGCAGGTCAGGAAGCAGGAGCTGATGCAGAGGCCATGGAAGGATGTGACTTATTGGCTTGCTTCTCCTGGCTTGCTCAGCCTGCTTTCTTATAGAACCCAGGTGTACCAGCTCAGGGATGTCACTATCCACAAACTGCTGGGTCCTCCCCCTTGATCACTAGTTGAGAAATTCCTTACAGATAGATCTCATGGAGGCATTTCCTCAACTGAGGCTCCTTTCTCTGTGATAACTCCAGCTTGTGTCAAGTTGACATAAAAACCAGCCAGTACAGGTTTCAACCTCATGGAAAGAACAATATTATCAACCAACCAAACCTTCCACAACTCCCATGGCCTAAACCTCTAACCATTGAGTGCACATTGAATGACCTATTGCTCCAATTGCACCTGTAGCTGAAGATAGCAGTGTTTGGCATCAATGTGAGAAGAGACCTTTGGTTCAGGGAGAGCACGTTTTCTTAATGTAGGGGAATGCCAAGACACTGAGGTGGAGAGTTTGATTGGGAGCTAGTGCACCTTCATGAAGGTAAGTGGAGGGGGAAGAGCAATGGGAGCGGGGGAGGGGGAAGAAGATAGATAACATTTTAAATGTAAATATGGAGAATATCTAATAAAAATGAATGGAGTTACAATAAGGACATCAAAATCTGTGTACTGTTATGTGAACATACCCTTGTTTTAGAAAAAAGTTTCAATGTTAAGGTCTACACAACAACAACATTAAAATGTTACTAATTTCTGTTTTTATATGTGTACTATTGTGTGTGAATGTGTCCTTGGGACCAAAAAAGGGTCTCAGATTTCCTGGAATTAGAGTTACAGGCTTATGCGGCTGCTGTGTACTGAATGTAGTTTTTATGAAAGAAGAGTTATTTTATAAAAATCCATTTTTCCAGTCCCCAGAGGTAACCTTTTTGACCCACATTCTTGGGCAAGGGTAATAAAAGCTCATGAGTTGGACTAAATCCTACCTAAGTTCAAATTATCTCATATAATGTCTTCGTTTGGAAATCTAATGCAACAATTAAACAATTGTTGATCACTTACAACTTTGAAAAATTGTGCTATTTTTTTAATGGTTGGTTCTGCACATGAATTTAGTTCAGAGGAGGAGAAGAAAGCCTATTGGAAGAGTCTCACTAGAAGGAAAAAAACCACACTGCCAACATTCTGCTCCTCTTTACTATTCTTTCTTTCTTTCTTTCTTTCTTTTTTTAACATTTTTTATCTTTATTATTCATCAGTAATATTGTAAATACTTAACACTGAAAAATTTACACAGTGCAGTTTTCCTTTTTAATGGAAAAGGAATATGAAGCAAGTCTAACTTTGAGGAAGAGGAAAAGAAAGTAAAATAAGAAATAAAAAGGAAAAGAATTATCAGGGTTTTTTAGCAACTGTGGGTACAGCCTTAATACTTTTTAGGGACAACGCTATCATGGGCCATCTATTGGGGTTTTGCATTCAGGTCTTTTATGAAGAAGCTTTGTGAGCAGGAAAGGGTGCTGTGGTTCAAATGTCCAGTAGTACGAAGTGTCTGGAAAAAAGTGACTGCACTTGCTTCTTCTCCATGGGCAGCGATTTTTGCCACTAAGCTTTATGTGCCAACTCTGGAATGTAAGTCTATAAAAATGTTGCAAGAAACTTTTTTTAAAAAGACGATCATTGTCTAACTTAATGAGTTCCACCTATATGAATTCTAATTTTGTGTTCAAGTTGAGAAAACACATAGAAAAACAGAATTTAAAAAAATGTCCTTATATCACTTTTAAGTGTATTTAGGGGCTTCTACTGAACACAAACATCTGGCCTGTTCTGTTGACATGCAGTCTTGTGATGTTCAGTGAATCAGATGCCAAGTGTGACACAGGGTAGTCAAATTCATTTGATTGTTTCATTGAGCCCAAGAAGGAATCACCCATGGGTTCATAACAACAACTTGGTAGTCCACTTGGATGAAATTTATGCTAAATAGGTTTTCTGATTCTTCCCTGTTCTCTGTCACCTCACAGCTGCCTTACTTCAGTTCAACTGATGTGTGGACTCTAAAATTTTGGGAGACTTATCTTGGAGTTTGATTTCCTATGGTAACTTCACAAAGGATATGTCAAGAGAAAAAATGGACTGCAATGAACTTTGGAGAATTAAACATCCACCTGCAGAGTCTAAGCTGTTAGTTTTGTTCAACTTTCTCTTTTCCTTCCCTCTCCCCTTCTCTCTCCTCTTCTTTCTTAGTAATTTTGAACCAAAAAGAAATACTATACATTACAATGAAATTTCAGTTTTTATTTTCTTGCCCTAAACCAACTCCCTTTTTTTTACCTGCATCTAATGTAAATTGATAATAAAAATGGAGTACAGATAACAAAATTATATAACAACAGTCTTGATTTACTTTAGAGAATTTCTTTAAGCCATTAATTGGAAAATAAATGGTGACAACATGATCTCACATTATAAGGCATTTAATTCACAAGGATACTTCTATCCAAATAATTGGGTTTTCTCTCCAGGGATCCAACATAAGAATAAACTCTGTGTGGCACTATGTATAAGTGAGAAATATATATACACTGTCATCAACTAGGGAAAGAATGTCATTAGTGATTAGTTTGACATTCACTCATCACTTAGCATTTCTGGGAACATCATTTGAGAGAATAATTCTCCTGGTTTAGATTTTATGAACCCCCTATGAGTTACAGATGCCATATGTCTCTTCATTTCCTGTCTCTCATATGACAGGCCCAGTGGCACATAAAAGGAGAAGCCCGGGGTTTGGTATGGGGGGATTCATGCCATATGGAGGAACAGTCCATTATTAATGTCGAAAGTCTCAGAGTATTTAATTCACTATGTCAGACTTTCCAACTTGCGCACAGTCCCCTTGGGAAGCAATGCTGACAGATGTGTAGAAGGCTGAACTTCAAGTAGAACAGGTAGTCAACAGGGGATCATTAGTTCACTTCAAGATTTGGGGCTCCTGGGTGATTAAGAGGTAACAGCTTACATGAGCCCAGCGTAAATTACATATCCCAGGATCAACAGTCAAAATGCTTCATTTTTCCCTATACAAAGCATAGGTTCTCAGAGGCAAACACATTCTATCTGTCTGTCAACAGACTCTCCAAACTCTGCTATCTACAGAAGGAACTGATTCCTGTTCATTTGCCTCGTGCTAATCCACTTATACTGTAATTTTCAGTTTCTATTGGAAATGTAATGAAACCACGGTAGGCTGCATGAAACAGAGTGACCACAACTCTGTTCAAAGACACTTATGCACGGCAAAGATGAGATCTTTTAAAGCTGGGATTCAAGAGGATTAATTTTAGTTTTTCCTAGTTTGCTCCTTTACCAAGACTTCATTGTTATGTGATCATTTCAGTAAAGCTGCACGAAAGCTTATATACTTTAAGGGGAAGATTTATTCTGTGATCCAAATTGGGGAGGTCATGTGTTGTCCTTAAGAGTGGAGTATCTTCTGAGTGTTTTAGTCTGAAGCCTGAAAGAGCAGCCTACTACAGCGTGCTGAGCTCTGGCCCTCTGCATTTAATTGACACTTGATTCCTCCCTCTTCATGTCCTCTCTGGAATGTTAGTAAAAGTCAAGAAAAACTCATATTAATTGTATTTTCCACACTTCCAGACTACTGCTGGACACACAGTCTTTTGCTGGAATTTAAGAAAGGTTGTCCAGTTGAAAGCAAACATAGAAGGCTATCTCCTATAAACTCAAACACTACATATTGGCCATAATACCTACTTGCTGCCCTTGGAACAAGTGACTGTCTTTTTCTCCCCTTTTATTTCATTTGTTTATTTATAGTGAAAAACTTCACATTTCCTCCTCAGGTAAGTATAAAAGAAAAACAATAAAAGCTTTGTCAACAAGAACTTAAATTTCCTATCCTCTAAATGAATCAGGGCTCTTAGTATCAGGTACTTACCCATAAGCAATTTTATTAACTGGGCTGCTTTGTATATGTGTATGCACACATGTGTGCGGTGTGTTTCTGTGTGTGTGTGCTTGTGTGAGTGCTCATCTCTGTGTATGCATGCATGTGTATATCTCTCTCTGTGTATAAGCCTGTGTGCCCGTGTACCTCTGTGGGAACACATGCATGTGTATGTGTGCCTATGTGAGTGCTCATCTGTGTGTGGTGTGTGTGCCTGTGTGAGAATGCATCTGTGAGTATGTTCACATGTATGTGTGTGTGTGTGTGTGTGTGTGTGTGCATCATTCACCACAAAAAGCCAAGCTGTAGGAGAATTACTGAGTGCAGATTTAATGTACCTCACTGAAAACTTGCCCTTGGAGATTCTGAATGGCTCCAGGCAGGAATAAAGCAGATTACTGAGAATCCAGGCATTTTTAGTGATACCTGTCTTTCAAGGAAATATAGGAAGCACAGCTACTTTAAATTGGCTATACAGAGTGAGTTTTAAAAGAGCTATGTGTCTTGGAGGAGACCAGTATGCCCAGTCACCATGGCAAAGTCTAGTGCTAAGATGTCTGATTGTTTTATTTATTTGATTTGATTTGATTGAGAGAACAAATATTAAAAGGTCATGGAAAACATCATTCTACAGACTGGAGATTCCTGAATTCTAAAATAGACTTTTAAGAAGACATTAGGACTGATCACAGAGACCTCAGTGGAGGAGTTGGGGAAAGGACTGGGGGAGCTGATGAAGTTTGTAACTTCATAGGAAGAACAACAATATCAACCAGTCAGATTACCACCCCCTTCCACCACCGAGCTCCCAGGGACTAAACCACCAACCAAAGAGTACACATGGAGGGACCCATGGCTCCAGCCACATCTATAGCAGAGCATGGCCATATTTGGCATCAGTGGGAGGAGTGGCCCTTGGTCCTGTTAAGACTTGATGCCCTAGTGTAGGAGAATGCCAGGGCAGTGAGGTGGACGTGGGTGTTTAGGAGAGCACCCTCATAAAAGCAGGGGCATGGGGAGATGGTATAGTGGGCTTCTGAAGAGCAAACCAGGAAAGGCGATAATGTTTGAAATGTAAATAAAAAATGTCCAATAAAAAGGGAAGACATTAGGAGTAAAATGTTTTGACATACAAAAATAACAGAGAAGAAACTGTGGCATACTGAAAAACCCTGTGAACCATTCCATCATTCCTTTCTTTTTTTGCCCCTGTGTCCTCTAATAACTGGAATTCTCTTTCATTTAGCAAGTCATGGGAGTAACTTTTTACTTTGCAGTGTGTATGAATGAGTGTTCACATGTGCGGTTTTGTGTTTGTGTATACTGCACATGTGTCTGTGTTCACGTGGATCCCCAGAGTTGACATAAGGCATCCTCCTAGATGGCTCTCCTCTATACTTACTGAGATGGAGATCTACTGGCACTCAGAGCTTGTCAGTCCAGACAGACTAGCTCCCCAGATCTGGAGTCCTGAGTGCCAGGGTTAGAGGCAAGCACCACTCCTGCCTGGTGTTTTGCATGGTCTCTGTCTACACAAAGTTCAGTACTCAGATTTGCCTAGTAAAAGTACCTTCTTCTCTCAGCCATTTCCAAAGTCACTATGTTTGAATTTTAATTCATAATTTTTATGTTTTAAATCTGAGAAAAGTTTGGAGTTTTATTCATTCTGGGTGGGTGGGGTGTGCAAGAAGAAACTTGCTTTGGGTTACTTGTACTCTGAAATTCCCCTCAGTCTACAAAAATATACACTTATTTAAAAGTGTTGGTTTATGAATTGCTAGGAAATGTCAAATTTACTTAATATTTCATGGAGTTTTCCATCTCTAATATGGATTCTGGGTGTTTGTAAAGTATTTAAAATATTGCCTGACATGCCTACAGTGTGTTCCTAACATTCACACATGACACCATTGCTTCTTTTGCTGTCTTTGACAAGTTCATTGCCAGAATTAATCTAGTTTCATATGATAAGTCTCTGACTTGTCTGTTTCATCTTGTCTTTGCTCTGATACAAATTATTTGGCAAAGAAATTACTGTAAAATTTGAAGGATCTTTCTCATAAAATATATTTCCTAAGACATTTGAAAGAAGTAAATCCTCGACAACTTCCCATTCCTTCCGTATGAATTTGTCTAGTTCCCATTTCTTGATTCAGTCTTAGTAGATGATTCATTTATCCAGATGTTCACATGACCACAGGATAATTTTGTATAGGTTTCTCCTTAGACTTTGCCTTTTATATAAAATTGTTTGTTATTTTTCATCCTGATGGTGTGAGTTTGTATTTCATTTGGAGAGAGCTTCCTTGGATCTATTTTCCTATGTCTCTCAAAGTTTCACTTGAATGCACCACGTCTACTATTTTTAATTTTGATAAATTTGTCTTTTTTGTTCTTTTAGTCCATGTCTCTTGGGTGGTGCCTTTTTTCCTGTAACTTTATTAGGCAAATACTAGTTACAGATTTGATTTCTTCAGATCTTATTTTGGAGGTTGTGGAGCATAGCTAATAGTACCCCCTTCATATTCCTCTATACAGGAAAGACCACCTTGTACCAGGTGGCTTCAAGGACAAAGCAGAGCAAATGGAGGTCCAAGAGATGAAGCAGCACCGAACTCTCCAGCAAGATGACTTTCAACTGAACAGACAGTGACAATTACTGTTTCAGCAGATGTCCCTGGGGTAGCAGTTGGCATGGCCTTTTCACCCCCATATCATTTGATCAGCTCTAAACAATACATTTCAGGAGATGGAGTCCCATGAGAATAAACTTTCTGCAAGTACAGAAATATATCTATTCTCACGTATGCCATGTTTGAAGCACTATTTGCTTTGCCACCTTGGATAATGAAAATATGAGTTTAAATTTTTACAAATTGGATTGTAATTTTGTTGTGACGTTCTTGTGAAAAAGTCATCTATAACTAGTTATTTATTTGATTATATTAAGGAAAAACTAATCTTATTAAATATTGCTTTAATTTTGTTCTCTTTTAATTTAAATATAAGATAAATTATAGAATTACAGAGGTAAAAGAAAAGGAACAGACTAAATGGACCTGTAGCTATGGAATTTTTTTTTTTACCTAGAGTAAGCAGTATTCTAGCTTTAGTCAGCAATATCACACAACTATAAAAATTTAAATAAGTCCATGTACATTACATTAAAAAAGAATAACCTTATCTCAATACTAAAATTGTTCACACCTTTACTTTCATTTACTTGCTGAACAAAATTAAATTAACAAAATTATAACAAGTATGTTCTAGAAATTTCTTTTTGTTTATCTCGGTAAGTAGTTTTATCTTTGAAAGCATATGTAGTAAATAATGCACATAGAATTTCTTGAAAGGGATTAGCATTTTGGTATAAGATTACCATTAAGTGATTTTGTAATTGACTAATGCATTCATAATTGTATCCCTAGTTAGATTTGTATTCAAAAATACAAATCTGTTCTTAGTACCATACGTGTTTTATGTCTTGACCTTTTGGCTAAAACATGCATATACCCAAATCTGAGCTTGCTCTACTTAATGTGGGAAATAACTGCTTAGCTCTTTTGTGGTAAGATGCATAGCATTATGTCTGCACTTATTGTCTGTAGGTTTTCAAGCACGCCTTGTGTTCATCTTTAATTTCCTCTGCTTATATTACGCCTATTACTAAGTTAATGGTTCTGGCAGTTGTACCCAGGGCCATATTCATGCTCGGTAGAAACTCTAACACTCTACAATGTCACTCATTCATTACTTAATTGATTTCACTGTTTTCTAAGTTGAAACCACATCTCTTTATATTTTTTCTACTTCTGGATCTTTAATTTTCTTTTATAAAAATATATTAATAGTATTTCACTTTCCCTGAAAGAGGAAAAATTTCGCTAGTCTACTACTCACAAGGGGACAAACTGCAATGGAATGTTTAATAGGTCACAGCATTTAATAACAGATACCATGTATATGCTGAGTCTATGTCTTTATCAATTACTTTGATGACACAGAAATTGGAACTTTATTCTCCAATTTCCATATTTATAAAGTTTCTGATCATTATACTCCCATACTGAATTCTGTATTAAAAACTAATCTAGTAAGTCATGCTTATCACTAATTCAATTTTCTGTAATGTTCATTTGACTTTTTACTGACTCTGCATTGCAGACTTTAATTCTTTCTAATCTTGGCTAGCTCCTTCTAAGCCCCATTCTAGAGTCCCAGCAACTTTTTATATCAGCACTTTTGTTTCACACATAGAATCTGTGTTTCTTTTCTATCTTTCTTTTTCCTTCTTTTACTAAGTTGAACATATAACAGGGACATGCTTTCAGTTATTCTGCATTCTCTGGTATCTCCCTCTTCACATGTAATCTTGGTTGTATTTTCTATCTTGAGTCAAAGTTTCATATTTTCTTTCATCATAGATTATCTCCTGATGTCACCATGAATTTTTAGAAAAATCACGCAGTATGAACACATGTTATCATTCTATCTAAGTCTTTAGTCTTCAACAATCAAAGGACAGGGCATTTTGCTTCCACAAAATGACTACACTGATTCTCCAGACTTTTGTTAGATCTTCAGTTTGAAGTACTTTGGCAGGCATTTCTCTTTTCACATTACAATCATCTGGTGATTGGCAATTTGGGAAACATCAGAGAAGCAATGGTAAGATTTTATATTGCTCCATGGCTTCCTTTCATAGTAAACCACCTTGTAGTCTTGAATCTCACTCTAATATGCTATGGTGGTGTGTTTTTAAAAAATTATTTGTTATTTTTAATTGTGTGTCTGTGCACACATGGAGTCATCTGTGGTGGCCAAAAGAAGTCAGTGAACTCCTCGGAGGTGGTGGTACATGTAGATGTGGGTTGCCTGACCTGGTCCCTGAGAACCAAACTTGGGTTCTCTGTAGGAGCAGTAAATGCTCTTAACCACCGAGACATCTTTATAGTCCCTAGAATTGACCACTTCCTACTTAAGCATTATATACTGTTCATTTTTATTCTTTTGTTCTCTACTTTCCTAAACATCAGATTTAAACTTTATCATAAATTTTCTTAAAGGACTCCTTGTCATTCCAGTATACATTGTATTTTCCTATTTCACAACAGTCACTGACTCCTGTCCCTGCTCTCTTCCTTCTAACAATCAAGATTAAGCATCTCAATATGCTTATTTGATTACCTTCATATATCACAAAGCATGAAGGACCATTCTACGTTACTTAGTTATGTATGTGCTGTGCCTTCTACATGTTTGGTACCTCAAGGGTTCTGCCAATGTCTCAGATTTAACTCAGGTATTCTAACCTCTTCACCTTTGAACTCCTAATTTATATGCTCCATCGCAACCATGGGAACTGGAAAAGCTAAAAGTTTACATTTGAAAAATAAACTTAGCTATGTCTTCCTTATATGTGGAATTTAAGCTGTCATATCTGCCTATATTTTTAGTAAGTAGGAACCACAGAATAAAAAAATATGATTTCCTAATGACCTATATTTTGTTTTTAGAATTCTTTACCTTTTTAAAACCAACTACTCCTCAGTATTACACATTGACCTTCAAGTGCTTACAACTCAAGTATAGTAGTATTTTTCCTGGAGGGTGACTTGGCTTGAAGAAATGAAACAGCATATAAATTCCAAACTACTTCACAAGGTGCAGAAACTTTTGGATACGTCTTTATTTACGATTATTATTTAATTTTATGTATATGATTAATTTGCCTGCATATATACATACATGAACAATATATACATGTCTGGTGCCCATGAAGGGCATATAACATAAAGTTATGAATGGTAGCCAAACATCATGTGAGTGCTGGGAACTGAATCTAGATCCTCTGCAAGAGCATCAAGTTCTCTTAAGTGTGAATCATCTAGCCAGCCCATTGTCATCTAAAACACTTCATTATTAACTGTAACAACCTCTCCAGCTGTGCCTGCCATATGGATTTATGAATTCCTATGGAGTATTAATATGACACATCCCTTTTTCTAGGGGTTCATTTTGACAGTGAAGATTGTGATAATATGTTAACCTGCAACTAACAAATTTGAGAAAAATGCAATTTGCTACAGTGAGAAAAGGTAAATTCTCTTGGTTCAGTGTGAAATGGATAACGTATTTTGTGAATAGTACCTACTTAACATGCCATAACTATTTTCTGAGTCAGGTTCTGAATTAAAGACCTGACAAAGTTTATGATGCCAGAAGAGTTAGTTCCTTTATGAGCACTGCAATTTATTTAGAATTTTCCATTTATTCTACATATCTATGAGTGTCAAGATCCCAAACCAAAAGGGTAAACTCCAATCAGCTAAGTTTGCAGCCAACTATGTTGGCATGCCCCTGTGCCCTAACTCAGAAGACTAAAGTAGAATGAATATCCTAATTCAAGGACAGCCTTGGGCACACGTTGAGACCCTGTTTCAAAACTGTTTTTACACTTATTGTTTGTCTTTAATAGATACCAGTTAATTAAATCATTTTTAAAAACAAGTATTCAGATACTATATTGAACCACAAGGCTTTATCCTGTCTTTAACATTTGCTGGTAAACTATTATCTTATCTATAATGATATTTATATGTAAAAATGTCATATTGAAATCTATTATTGTATGTTAATCAGAATTTAATAATGAAGAAAATTGGCTAACTTTTTATTTGAGCCTAAGACTCACAAGATCAAGAATTTTGACTCTGGAAAACATTTCATCTTTAAGCACTTATCCAGAAAATATTTCTAAATTTTATAACCCTAACGCTAACATTTTCTCATCATTGTATGTAATTCACTGTAATATCATGTGAAACAATGACCTGACAATATTAGTTTACTGCTGAAAATGTGTGAAAAGAACTACTCTTGGCTGTGTTGTTGTTGTTCTTTCTTTTTTTTTCAGCTGAGAGTCATGGGGTCTATTTCTACCAAGCATTAAAACAGGAGTGTTTCTCATGGATCCTGTTGTGAATGTCCACTGCTTATTTAGAGTTGCTCAGTCAGGCTCGTGTTGTTGAAGGATCAGCATTAATCATTTGTTCTGTTTTGGCTGGCTCATTCCTGGTAGAGCTCTACTGGAAACATAATATGTTTTCATTGTCACCAGATTATTCATATACCAACTAGCAACTGTGACCCAAGCCAACATCCTTCCTTGATGCTTTTTAGGGTGAGAAGCTGCACATAAGGAAATTGGCATATGGTAGAACTTCCTGAAATGGTCAATCTGTTGGTGATTCAGCCTCATGGTAAAAAATTTTCACTTTTTAAATTGCCATTTCCTTTAATATTGCATTGTGTTTTTGGCTACTTGATCAATGGGCCTTTAGTTCTAAAAGTCAAACTGGAGAAAATCTCTGATTTTTTTTGTAGGTGTAACATGTGAGGACGAGTAAGCTTAAAAAGAAAATAGAGTTATTCCTAATTTGAGCTTCAATTTATATAGAAAACATTCTAAAGGTGCCCATGATTAAAATACATATAATTGTCAAGGAGAGAAGATGGGTAATTGAGTTGATCACTAATTAAATAGAATCATTGTTTTCTTCCCAATAAAGGACATGGAGTTATTTACATAAAACAAAGAAGAAGCAAAAGTGGTAGAAAAGAGAGTAATGTTTAAAAAATTCTTTCGTATCATGTTCAAGGAACTGATCCTCTTTATTAAATTGATTCAATAGCTATTTATTAAGGCAGACAAAGAGCTGTTGCTATCCAGGAACTCAAATGATCATGAACCATTCCAGTTGTATCAGAAAAAGTTGACAGAACAAGTCAAAGGGAATGATCATGAGAGAAGCATCACTGAACATACAGACCATCTTTAGGGATAACTGACAGGGTGGCCTTCATCTCATTGTTTTTTCTTTTTCTTCCTTTATTTGTTTGTTTGTTTTATTCTATGGGGAAGGTGTAAGTTACCCTTCTAGACCTGTAAGTCTCCTTTTTCGCCCATCGTTTGTTGACTCTTTATTTGAGTGATACAGCCTCAGACCTGAGAAGGACAGAGCCTGTAAGTAATGTATATCTACAGATGGACACATACTCCTAGTAGCACATATTTGTGAACATGAAACACTCTACCATGTCATTTTTGCATGTCATAATGTATATAAGACAACTAACTCCAGAGAAATGCAGCTCTTAGTTTCTTTGTGTTTTCTCTTCAACAATGAAGTGAGGATGAAGATTTAGTGAATATGGTAGAGCTTGTATTTGTAGACTGTTCAACCTCATGACATATTGATTAGTTCTCTAACAACTTACGGCCTCTCTCATTGTCAAAGTAACAGAAGAAAGGTTGGAATTGGCTCATTATATTTCAAATAGTGGAGCCCATTTTTATATTGTTGATATAAACATACTTCACTTAAGGTGTATCAAACAAGATTTCCTTAACATCGCTTACAATAAAAAATTTAAATATAGGTTGGAGAGATGGCTCAGGGATTAACACTACTGACTGCTCTTCCAGAGGTCTTGAGTTCAATTCCCAACAATCACATGGTGTCTCACAACCATCTGTAATGAGATGAGGTGCCCTCTTCTGGTGTAGCTGAAGACAGCTACAGTGTACTCATATAAATAAAATTAATTTTAAAAATAAAAAATTAATGATATCTCATGTAAAGTGATAGTGCATGTCGTTATTATGACTAATATGCATCTGTCACTAAATCTTTACCTCACTGAATTAAGATGAATATTTCTTTAAGAGGATTTATAAAGTTATCTTGCTAAGAACTAGAAATGAGAATAAGATACAGAGTGCACATAGAGTGTACTGCAAGCATTGGTTCTACCTAGGCTTGACTGATTTTCACATCTTAAGGCAATGCTATTATACTAGCATTGCAACATCAAGCCCACTGCTCTGAGTAAATATAACAAGAGCCTATGCTTTGTCTACGCTAAAAAGACGTCTTCTGAATCATTCATTCCCAATGGCTTTGCCTTAGCTCACTGCCATCTGTGGCTATAAACTTTTTGCAGGAAATAAGGCATCTCTCAGGAAAATCACTATTCAGGAGACATGAAATTAAGACCAAATTAAGCCTTAGTGGTGTCCAAGAAACAATGCACCATTATTTTTAAGGCCATATTTAAACACTGTAATTTAAATGAAAAATGAATAAAAACTGCCAATATATGAGTACATCTCCCTTTCTACACACACACACACACACACACACACACACACACACACACACACACACACTCATACACACATGCACACACAAATGCACTCATGCAAACATATATGCACATAGAATGAGACAAAGTAGATTGTGGAGCCTCCCTCCAGGCTGGCCTACATACTCATTTAACTGTGATTACATTATGACCAGAAAAAGAACACAACTCAACACACTTTATGTGCTTTCTTTTACAGCATTCACGACATTTACTAATTGTTAGGAGCATAATCATTTAAAAATCTTCTCACATTTTGCTCACTTTAAATGTCATAAAATACGTGGAAGACAATATTTTTTAGTCTATTTAAAAACAGTTCAACATTATTCAAAATATTTTAAATTACTTAAAATATCTCTGAAGCTGGGAATATAACTCAGTGGCAGAGCAGTTTGCCCTGCATGTTCAGAGTTAGGTATAATTGCCATTAACACACGCATACACACAGACACACACACACACACACACACACACACACACACACACCATCATGTCATGGTTCCTCTTATGTTTACCTAATACCTGACTTTTTTAGATGAAGAAATGAAATAGAACACAGACAGATAGTAGAAAATGTAAACATAACAAAGTACACTGACCATAACAAGCATAAAAATTATGGTAGAGTTTTTCTAAACTGTCATTGTGAGTTTTAGAGAGCAACTTTCAAATGCAAGAGAAATGGCTAAATCAGCATTTTAATGCAGCTACAATGAAGTGTAGCCACTTTATGTTAATAATATATGTGAACTCTAGATGAATCACTCAGGAGACATAGCTGAAAAGTCTATGCCTGCTTATGACTTGTTACATAAGGATCAGTCAAGACCCATACATATTTTTAAAAGTAGATAGTTGATTTTATGCTTAAGAACATGAAAATGACCAAATAAAGCTAATAAAATTGTGTTTCTAAGTTTTAGTTATGTGATTTAACGTCATGTTGTCTGTATCTCCCTACACTATTAATATTTGTATTTATAGAACAAAGATGAATTTTGTTCTCTTGGATTAGTACCATATGAAGAATTGAGACTCAAACTTTGAGCCAAGTTATGGGCTCAAGCATTAGTGCCTGCAAGTTCGCTGTGAGAAAGAGAGGACATAATGTAAACATGTAAATGAGGATGAATTTCTTTCTGAGAAATGTGGTCAGTTACTCAAATCACAGGGCAGCAAATCTAAGATTCCATCAGGGTTATGTTAATAATGTACTATGATTCAATGTGCAAGGATCAATAAGAAGATACCATAAATATCAATAAAACTGGAATCAAAAGCCAAGGTATCATGGTTCCAGTTTTAGAATGGAGCCAAATTGGGATCTAAGGCAGGAAGAGGGGTCAGAACAACTTGTTCATCAAGTATGATGACAAGAATTCAGAACCTCAGCATCTATATAAAGAGCTGGGCATAACAAGGCATGTGCCTGTAAACCAAGCACTATTGGTGGCACAGACAGGGTCTGACAGTATCTAGCCTTTCTCTAGCCCAGCTTTACTCAAGGAGCGACTGTATCTTAATGAAATAAGGCAAAGAATGATGGAAGCGGTATATCCAACACCCTGCTATTGCCTTCACACATGAATGTGTACACACATTCCTCCCCCAACACACACACACACACACACACACACACACATCCATGCACACTACTAAAATGAGATCTAGTGCACTATTACATCATTTGGTAAGACATGGAGACAAGCAAACTGAAAGTATATAGTACAATGAAATAGATTAATAATTGAAGCAAATAAACATGCATTAGGTAATCTAAAGCCATAAGGAATTGCAAAGTAATGGGCACATGCATGGGGAAGGCAGTGGGAATGGGGTGTAGAGTCAGGAAGCATGGCTACAGTGTTGCTTTCCTTGTGATTATTCTGGCCTCAGAGGCTATTAAATTTTAGCACAGTAAGATTACTCCTGCCTCAGAAACACATCTGCCTAGCTTGGACTGAGCACATAACTGGATGAATCTAATCCTGAGGATAGCATGTTGGTGCTGAAAGCTGAGTAGATATGAGAGGATAGTAACAGAAGCTGAAATGAGGAAATGCAGCTCACAGAAAGTACATAATCAGCTTAAGTCACAGTAGGGTAATAGGAGAGAGGAAGAGCTACACCATGGCTGTCCCACTTTTTCATCTTTATTTTGTCCTTGGGTGATTACAGAATAGTTCATTTGAAATAGCCACAGTGGGGGAAAGACATGCTGATTCTTTTAGAGCTCTGAGGATAATCCATGTGGCTATGTCCAGATCAAGGAGCACTTAAGAGAATCCTGGTGAGGCTTGCAACAGAAAGTTTTTCCTGGGTCAGGTGTCAATTTTTATAATGTATAGACATCGGTTTTATAGCCTAGCTATAAATTAGATCATGTATGGAAGCTTGTCCAAGCATGTCAGAAAGGATCTGGGTCTTTAAGAAAATTGTATTTAAATGATTGAGGATAGAACACAAAGATTCCCATCATGGAGAGAACAAGACACATGTCTACTTTCCTATTTATAAAATGGAGATGTGATCTGGTCTATAGTAACCTTGGCATTGACCATTGTGTGTCCTCACATATTTGCTTTTCTTTATCCTCCTTATTGATAAACTGCATGTGCTTATATAGGCATCAAGAAAATATGAATATAAGCCAAGGCAGTATAAATGCCATAAAGAACCCACAGATGGTCTGTTGTAGGTCTATGTGTCTGGTGTACTGGGAATGGAATCTAACTTTACTGGATGTGTGCTCTGCATGAAAAACTCCAACAAAGAAAATGCTAGCTAGTGTCTCTAAAATAAAAACAGCTTCAGTATCACAATAAGCTGATTTTATTCATTTTTTTAACATCTAGGATGCCATACTGTGACTGATAGCAGTTTAGCAAGAGATGCCTGGTTACAAAACACTAGTCCTAAAGATGAATACCCCAAACGTGATAGTGGTAGACATTAATTGTTCTTATCTATAAACAAAAGGATACCTGAAAGCAAAGATAAAACCTAGGATCATATAATTCCATGCTTTATTTTAAAGTCTTCGGAGAATTATGTGTGTTTTCCCATGGGTGTACATCAGGAGACCACAAGTTGACGTCAAGTGTCTTTCTCATCATCCTTCACCTTATTTTTTCAGACATGGTTTCTCACTAAACTTGGAAGTCTCCATTTTGGCTGGGCTGATTAGTCAGTAAGCCTCTAGGATCCATCATCCTCTCCAACTCCCACACCAGGTTTGAGGTTACAGAACACCCCACTGACCCCCATTCTATGTGGTATAGAGATGAAAGTTCAGGGTCTCAGGCTTACACAGGAGTCACTTTATCCACTGAGCCACCTTTCCAGCCTTAAATATATTTTCATATAGAAATGTTCAGCAATTCAGTTTGAGTGATGTGGAATCAAAGGGTTCTACCCCAGCAGGGCTGGCCCTACACTGGTTTTATAGAACATGATTAAAGTGACTGGCTCTCAAATCTAGTGTTGCCTCAGAGATACAGTTCTGTACAATGATATATTGGGGACACTCCACCCCAGTTCTATGTAATAAGATTATCCTTGAGGATGGTTGTGCTATTACTGCCATAATAGATTACCTGGATAACTGGAAAGCTACCTATCCAGTCATGACCAGAGTGGTAAGGTGTGTGTGTGTGTGTGTGTGTGTGTGTGTGTGTGTGTGTGTGTGTAGCAAAGAAGTGGCTCTGGGTTTCTCAAACTTCCCTCTGTATGTGAACAGTGGGAGATCTCATTAAGAGTAAGATTTGGTTTAACTGGCCCTGACTGAGGTCTCAGCATTTGCCCTTATTATAAATTCCCAGGTGAGATCTCTGTTGGTTTTGAGTCCCAAAGTCCTTGGTGACATAGAAAAAGACTTAAATCTCCCTTCAAAAATAGTTGATAGATTTCAATGATGGATAACCTGGGGACTTAATTACATCAGAAGGAATCATTACAAAACATCTCATTTTAATCCTATTTAATGAGAGCTTGGCTAAAGGTCATGAATTTCTGGTGCCAAACGAGACACTGGGTAGAATTAAAGGGAACCTTCCAGAATTTACTGATGTCTGTTTCCAATACAAAGAGCACCAAGGACAACCAGAGTATGTTAGACTCATGTATGTTTCTGTGACTACATCCCCATTTAATGATAACAATCTATGGAGTCACACACACACACACACACACACACACAAACACACACACACACACACACACACACACACATCACATGAAAATGATACTACCACAGTGACAGAACCTTGGAAGTAATGCTTCTCAAGAATGATTATTTGCTGCTCATTTCCATGTTACCGAATGAAAGTCTGAAAATGAATGCTTTTTGAAATAGGATGAGCAGCATCTCTTACAGCACATTTCATGGCTTTACTGCGTACCCCACTGATACAGTAAGAGCCTGACTCATTTCCTTCACCCTGTGTGACATGTTACAATCGAAACTAGGGTACCATATGGTAAGTCTAAAATGCTCAGTAGGTCTGGTAGCTTTTGGCTATTCTGACAGCTTCCAGGTGGTGTTCAGGTTGGACAAAAGCATGAGAAAATTGTAACTACAGCCTGCACTGCATTGGAGGCTTCTGAATGGAAGGAAGATATGATCAGATAATCATTAACTCTGCTGGACAAAACAGATAGATGTCTGACATGCTCCTTCATAACCTTCAAGATGTTCTTTGTTGTTTTCTTGAAATTTTCCAGGCTGCACCTGTCTTGCGCACAGCATTACTGTGTACGTGGCTTCTAATGGAGCCCATAATGAGAATATTTATTTCCTTGTCTTTCACCCTCACGACTGTCAAGATGTCAGAACAGCTCAAGGAAGTAGATTTCAGAGATGCTGACTGCTGTCAATGGAGACAGACATATTTCAGAAGTCTATGGCAATTTTTAATAACATTCTCTGTGGGAAGAAGGAAGGAGTTAGACACCTCGTGATCAGGCAATACAGCCCTCTCACTTCATCATGTTGTGTCTTTTTCACTGCTACCATTACACTAGGAGAATGTTGAAAATCCACCTCTAGGATGAATCCTTGGAGTCGCTGTCATGGTACTGAAGCTTAATACTGTAAAGGTGTCCATAATAAATGTAGCAAAATTCCTATCTTTATTTTAATCAGATTATATTATTTATCAGTACTAATCTAAAAAAATTTCACCAGAATCAAAATACATTTTGATAGTTAACTGGTTTTCTATAAAAAGGATAGGCAAACACACTTAATAAAGACATTCATCAGCATTTATTGAGGTATAATCATGGAATAATGTGAGTAAAAGGGATCTAAAAGATTTGTTGTAAGTTCTTTCCTTATAAGATGGAAAGAATGCAGCCTCAAGATTTCAAAATATTTGTCTAATTTAAGATAATGATTTGAATCAGAATCAGGAACAGCCCTTATGTCTGAGTTTAGCAATTCTGGTTTCATTTGTAAGGACATGAATTACTAAGGAACAACCTCATTTTCAAAAGCACAGCCCCAGAAAACCTAACAATCCCATATCTCAAACAGACTTTGTTTTTCTTCCAGCAGCATGCTTATTCTCCAACTGTAAGCTCTCAAGTTTTATCCCTAGCTGTTGATTCTTCTAGAAATATTAAATGTAACATTAGATTAAAAAGGAAGTTACAGAGGTGAGTGAGACCTGTCTCAGTTTCTGAGTTTATCAGTCTCAAGGATTATTTGCCTTTGAGCTCCAGAACCCAAGAAAGAAATCTATGTGACGGTATGTACCATCATTTAACTGCTGGGAATCCAAAGACAAGAGGATGGCTATGGATGTTTGGTCAGGGAACCTAGCCTGCCTGAAATTTCCAGATCCAAGAGAAACCCTGTCTCAAAATAGAACACAACAAACAAACAAAACGTTTCACAAACTAAGGTGGGAATCTCTGAAGAAATGTCTTAAGGTTGACCTATCACCTTGTGTACACAGACACACAGACACATACACACACACACACACACACACACACACACACATACGTAACATGCACATGTGCATACACACATAGTGAATGCTTATTACGTACATAAAAAGAAGTTACAATTTTGAATACAAGAAAAAAATAGAAACAGTACTTTCAAACAGCAAGTTTAAATTTTGCTCTTTCAGCTACAAATGTCAAACAGAAAAATTATGGGATCATGATAGTAGATAACAAACTAAATCAGATCTTCTAAGAGTAGATATTATTAATCTTTTAGAAGGAAAGATTCCCTTGCTTTAATTTTAGATGTCTGAGTGTTTTGACTTCATGTATAACTGTGCCTTAAATGAATGTCTGGTTTGTAAGAAAAGCAGAAGAGAGTTCAGATCATCTCACATTGGAGGACAGATGACTATGAGCCACTATGTAGGTACTAGGAATGGAACTTGTGTTTTTGTATGAGTACCAGATGTGTTTACCTGCTCAGCCAGCTTTCCATTTACTGAGTTTATCACGTTTGTCATTGGAAACTTAGTAGGTAAGAGCCTTGGCTACTCTTTAAAGGGTCCCAGGTTTGATTCTCAGCACCTACACAGCAACTCACAAAGATGTGTAACTTTTGTTCTGGGAACCTGATACCATGTTTTAATCTCATGAATTAGACATAGGTATGCATACATACATTCAGACAAAATAATCATACATAAAATATGCTTTGTGAAATTCTAATAAGTATCACTACTTCACCCTGAATGTGCAATAATTTTTGCCTGGCATTTTTAGTATTATTCTGACGAACAATACTATATTTCTCAGGGCCTGAGGAGACTGCTTTAAACACTTGATCTGACAGTAATTTTTGCCCCTAGTTGTGATTTACTAATATAATTAGCGAACTGTTTCCATTAGTTCTGTGAACTGCTATAGCAAATCATTACACCTGAGTTAGGAATAGCTGACCAGAAACAGTGGAGATTAGGACATTAGTAGCTCCTGCCCTGGAGGTAGTGTAGCCTTGTGTATCTCATGATCACTCTAAGCAGAGTTATTTATAGATACCAAATGGAATTAAGTCACTGCATAGCTAGCTGGTATCCAGCGTGCTAGAGAATTGCTTGTTGGTATAGAAAATCAAAACACATATTTGGTTTCAAAAGCTTAATGTGGACAAAAGGTAACTTAGCATCATCTTTTCCTTTTAACCTGCACAGACATAACAGGTACCTGTTCAAACGAAAGGATTCTGAACCTGACAGACTTGGACATGGGCCAGGCACATGATGACATGGGACATTTGTACAGCTTTATATTTTTCTATTCTAATTATATGAGGAATTCACAATAGCTCTTACTAAATATAGAAGGACTATGGCAATCACTACAAATGACACTGTCCCCTCAGTTGATGTCAAGAGGAAAAATATCCTGTAAGAAAAAGTATCATCCAGTGCAGTGTGCACATGCAGATGTATTTATAGTTACCTCCAGAATGGGGTGGCGGGCCGCACAGGAGTACCATTCCCTGACCTCGACGGACTGACACTGTGCTTCTCGTTCTTGTCTTAAAGTTTTCAAGATCTGTTGAGAGAAATAAAGAAAAACACATTTAAGCTTTACAGCCCTAACATATCATGGGACACTGTGACAATTTTCAAGAAGATAGTTGTACTGAAAAAAATATTTTGGATTTCATAGATAGCAGGGAAATCCTGATTAATTGACACTGATGTTTTAAATCAATATTTCCTCTTATTCCTGTATTCCATTGCTAAATTGTATAATAAAAGAGGTATTTTCTACATTTGTCTTCAGACTATGTAATTTAGTTCCTCAGATAACACTTATAAATTTTTGTGTACTTAATAACCACATACCACATTGTGCAATGCACATAAAAGCACTTTTATCATTCTACAAAACTGTACTAGACATTACTAACATAGGTAAGGAAACTGAAATTGTATGACCTCCTGTAGTTAAGTGTCATTGTTATTATAGAAACTCTTGTGTTTGTTCATTTTATTTCATAAATCTATTTTATGATCTCTCTCTCTCTCTATATATATATATATGTGTGTGTGTGTGTGTGTGTGTGTGTACATATCAGTGTGTATATATTTTAACCCTTCACTCTGATTCTTAGAGTTATGGTCCTGAAATAGAGTCTAAGCTGGCCCAGAACTCACAATCTGAAACAAAGTATCCTTTTGTTACACTCTTCCAGGTACTGGGATTACTGGACTCTATTCTGTGTACATACCATATGTATATGCATGTATATGTGTACATGAATGCACATACACACAGATATACATATGTACAGCATATACACATAATTATATGCACAAATAACGTAATTTTGAATTCTCATCTGTTTTCAAATATTGATAGGTGGCTCATTATCTTTCTTTTGGGGAGAACATTCTGCTCATACAAAAAAGAAAGGAAGACATTGGTAGCTCAAAGGTCACAACTAGAAGAAAAAATAGTTGCAAATCAATATAGTGATGTAAAATACATGTAATAAAGTGGAAGATGGTTTTCAACAGACTATTTTCACCTCCTACCTCACCAATAAGATTTCTCCTAATAATGAGCACAGAAAGATTCATTATTTCTTTTTTTCCCTCCTGTCCTAATTATTCAATTTAAAACTCAATTATGGATTTAAGTCTCTTCTAACTCAAGTATGTCATACACGGTTACAAGTCATGTAATTTTACCTACTTCATTAGAAGAAATTTGAATTCTCCCATTGCCATTTGAATGGCAGCTTTACAATGATACGATTATCTCAGGTCAGACAAATAGCATTTATATAACAATCATATAAGCTAGTATCATTCCTGTTTATACTTACTATGAAACCTACTAAGGCAGACAATACTTGTGAGTGATAGGACGACATGAGCCTGAATAATCTTTCCAGAGTTTCAAGCTGACATGCTTCAGACCCAGTTTACTGTCAGGGAAAGCTTAAGATACATTAAAATCTACACACAATCTTGTCTTTGAACAGCTGCATCTAAACTTGGGTAAAGATTAAGCCTATCCAGTGTTTTTATTATTGTTATTTTTGACAAGTTTCACTTGGTACCTCCAGGATGTAAATACTTATGCCTTATGCTGGCTCAAAATCTCTGTCAACTCCTTCCATGCAGTGTCTAATCACATCAATCCAAAGACTATCATAGTGAAGGGGAAATACGGGTTAAATGAATGAGACATGCTGTCTGCACAAAACAAACAAACAATTCTGGAATGAAAATTTCCATTTATGATGTATTGTACATCTTTTTATTCAAAAGTGTCTTAGTAACTTTTCTACTGCCATAATAGGTTAGTATGATCAATTAGTTTATTAAAGAAAAGTGTTAAATCTGGGGCTCATTGTTCTAGAAGATAAGAATCTATTACCACTACAGCAGGGATATGGCAGGAAGCAGACAGGGAGGCATGGCACTTCAGTTGTAACTGAGAGTTTTCATCCTTGTACTGGCTGATTTTGTGTGTGAACTTAACAAAAGCTGGAATTATCATAAAGGAGCCCCCCTAAGGAAATGCATCAATGAGATACAGCTACAAGTATTTTCTCAATTAGATATTAAAAGTAGGAGGACCCATTGTGGGTGGGGCCATACCTAGGGCAATAGTCCTGAATTCTATAAGAAAGCAAGCCTGGGAAAACAAGCAAGTAAGTAACATCCCTCTATGACTTTGGTATCAGCTTCTGCTTCCTGACCTGTTTGAGTTTCAGTCCTGAATTCCTGTGGTAATGAAAACCAATGTGGAAGTACAAGCTGAATAAATTTTTTCCTCCCCAACTTGCTTATTTTTCATGAAGTTTGTGCAGGAATAAAAACCTTGACTAAGACAATCGCGATTCACAAGCAGGAGGAGGAGTGAAAGATACTGGAAAGAACCTATATATTTGAAAGCTCCAAGCCTATTTAGCTCAGTGGCACACCTCTGCCAACAGGATGACACCTTGTGATCTTTCCGAAACAGTTACACTAACCAGGGACAAAGTATATGATCCTCTGGAGGATATTTTCACTCAAACACTACTAATAGATTCTAGGTTATGGATGGAAAAATACGATTTTTCTTTTATTTAATGAAATAATATGAAAGGAGATAAAGTAGAATTTTTTTATAAAAAGCATTTTCATGGAATTTTAAAACTAATTGAGGTATTTAAAACCTTTATTTGTGTCAGACGTACTGAATCCCAGTAAATGAACTCCTACAGTTTGGACCTTAGTATGAGTCATCCTCTTTTGTATAGCTAACCCATCCAATTCTCAGAGTGGCATAAAAATTAAGAATACACAATTCATTTAGACATAAACAAACATTGCTTTTTTTCCTAATAATCAGAGTAAGGAAATGAGAAATGGAGCTAAAAAGATGGCTCAGTGGTTAGGAGAACTTGCTCATCTTCCAAAAAACCTGGGTTCGGTTTACAGCACACAGCAGCAGCTCACAAGTTTGAATATTCAGTTCTAGCAGATCTGATACCTTCTTTGGTTTTCACAGTTTCTACCCACATACATACATACATACATACATATATACATATATACATACATACATACTACAAACATACATACATTCACACATGCAAGTACAGCAGTCATATGCATAAGAAGGAAAGTAAATGTTCCAAAATGGGAAAGTACCTAAAATATATATACAACTTTCACATGTCCTACTTGAGTTTAAAAATGTGATCCAGATTTTTACCTTAAGAATGGCATTAATTTTAAACTATTTGGGTGCTCAGAGTATACCCATATGACATTTGAGGAGATATTTATAAGTATTTGTTTGTAGTTAATAAAAAACTTTCCAGATGAAGATTCACTTTGAATCAAAAGCTGTTTATTGACATATCTGAATTTGGAAACCATTTCTGCCACATATTAGTTGTGGTAGTCTAGTCATTATATGACAAGTAAATTGAGGATTAGATGTGCTTTGCTTTAAATTAAGAATCATGGCAACAGATAAAGGAAATACTATGAGAAAATGATACATCCAAGCACAAAACCTTTAATGCTGCAAGGCTGGTGATCACTATAAGCTCTGTCTACCAAGGAATGTTGTGGTCTCATGGAAAATCATCCCCTAAGCATCTCATTTTAAGAGGCACCCAAGTTGCAAATACACAGCAGAGTGAGCTGTGGGTGCTAAGAAAAATAAATGATACATATGCCTGTATTTTTGAAAATATCACAGGCCTCTAGTTAATACTTTTAAATATTATAATTCACCAATCTCTAATCAAACAGATATGTATATGACAAGCAACCTTTATCCTTGTACATTCATGACCAAGCATGTTATTGGCAATATTTATCACATACATAATAAATGTAATATATACAATGTTCATTATAGAATATATTTTTCATCCTAACCTAGCAGTGAAACAAACAAATTCATAAAAGTTAGGGTCAAGGTTTACAGATTTTTATCCCAAATAGCTGTTCAAACTATATAGTCAGTCACTGAGACAAAGATTTTGGGTCTGGTTATTTAAGTGTATGTTTGTGTATGTGTATATTCTGTTGTTGTAAGGTTCAATAATAAAGACCATAAACAAAATACACACAATATTTTAAATATAAACTAACATATTTACAGTTACTTTAGATTATTATCATAATCTAGATATGATTATAATGATCATAACAACTATTAAAGAGAAGACATTATTGCTAACACTTCTTCACCATGAACATTTTACAACTTGCAACAATACCCATTTGCAAATTATACTACGGTGTATTGTGGCTGGTTTTGTGTCAACTTGACACAAGCTAGAGTTATCACAGAGAAAGGAGCCTCAGTTGAGGAAATGTCACCATGAGATCCAGCTGTAAGGCATTTTCTCAACTAGTGATCAATGGGGGAGGGCCCAGACCATTGTGGTTGGTACCATCCTGGGCTCGTAGACCTGGGTTCTATAATAAAGTAAGCTGAGCAAGCCAGGGTAAGCAGGCCAGTAAGCATCATCCCCCAATAGCCTCTGCATCAGATCCTGCTTCCTGACCTGCTTGAGTTCCAGTCCTGACTTTCTTTGGTGATAGACTGAAATGTGGAAGTGTAAGCTGAATAAACCCTTTCCTCCCCAACTTGCTTCTTGGTCATGACATTTGTGCAGGAATAGAAAACCTGACTAAGACACATACCATGTACTAAGTACTATTCTTACACATCTTCATCTAGTTCTATTACAGCTCCAGTACTCTATTCATAGGTCATGTATGAAAAGTCAGTGTCAGTGTAAGAAAGTTCACCATTTCAGTGTTCATGCACCTGGAAATCTGTAAATATAGTACAGTTTTGTTTCCTCTGGAGCCACCGAGAGAAAGAGTCCTTAGCATCACTAGAAATGTAGTGATGTCAAGTACCCAGAGTACCTAAGCCAATTAATTGACAAAGATAAAGAGTATGCAAATGAACTATCTATGAATAAAAGAGTATCTGTGAATGTATAGGCAACAGCTACACTACAATGCAAAGTGTGCTGATTAGGAATATCGGTCTTTAATCTTCCCTTGGTTTTTACTAAGAATACCCAAGGGGAAATTGAAATATTTGGTAGAATGGATGAAACAAGAGGAGGAGGAGGAGGAGCAAAGAAGGAGAAAGAGGATGAGGACATGGAGGAAGAAGAGAAGAAGAAGCATAAAGAGGAGGAAGCAAAAGACAAGAGGAGAATCAGAAACAACTCTACTAAGAAAAAGGAATATTGCCATGTTAGTAACTGACCTATTTTTTTTAAGTTCTCCATTTAACTCATGAATTTGATAACTAAAACCACAGCTGGATATGAGAAATAACGTATAACAAAGCATTAATATCCAGGAGCCACAGTTTCTTAAAACAGCATGTTCTCTAGCTTTACCTATGGCTCATTGATATGCAAAGCACAGACATTTAAAACAACTACTTCTACTTTTGTGGTGACTTCATTTGTCACTATTTTGCATTAAAGGTTTATAAATAATGTACTAGGGGATAAACAATTTTATGTTAGATATGTTTTCAAATCATATCTTTACCGCCAAGTATCTACCCTTTATTCTCTTGTAAAAATGTCCTATTGATATCTTATTTTTTAATCAAATTGAAAAATGTACTCCAGCATTTGGAATGAGCTGCTCAACAAGGGCACCAAAGGGATTTGGTGGTGAAATTCTTGGAAGAACAGAGGGCAAAAAGGCCTTAAAATTGGACCATGAAATCACTGATAAACTTAGAACAGAAAAGACTCAGAATTGAAACCACAGAGTAAATCAGAGAGTAAGATGGAAAACATTTAAATATTTCCTGTCTAGAAAGTTATTAAATGTTGAGAGCTGGTTAAAAAAAAGTATCTTCCCATAAATACTTGGACAAGTTCCATAGCCAATAAAAGCATCATGATCCAAGTTTTTTTTTGTGTGTGTGTGAGAAATAATAATATTGACTAAGAAAAAGCAATTTATTTAAGCCACCATTAAGAGACCAGCCAGTGCACACATGGGCAGTGAGGGCTGATGCTATCTGCAAGCTGGTACCTCCCAGAGGAGCATATAAAAAGTTGAGTTGTAAAATGGCCAGGAAAGGTTAATTAGATAGTAACACATATCATGGTGTTCTATAAGTTCACAGAGAAAAGAGAGAAAATGAAGAATAAAAAAACGGCATCGTAAACTATGTATAAACCACAATCGGTTTCAGTTATAAGTTCTGTGTATTGTACAAGATAAATGTAAAGCACAAATTTATAATTTTTTTCTTAACTTGCCTAGACCTGGATTCTATTCATTCTCACACTGTGTCTGTAACACAGGAAACTGTCAGCACCCATCTCCTGTCTTACTGCTTCCTTCAGTTTTGAAGAAAAGCAATCAATAAGGAAATCAATATCAATCCAGGAAGATGGTCAAGTAATATATTGGTTATGAATATGATTTCCATAATGATGATTTCAACATTTATAAAAAGAAGGAGCTATTTTCAGAGAGTAATTCCAAAGCCCTGTTACCAGGCAGCATATTTTAAATCATGTCTCGATGTCTTCCATTTGGTTCCCACATGTGGGTGCACATATGCATGCTTCTCGGGGTTGTAGAGGCTCATACCCAGAATAAATCTGAATTCACAAAACCTCATGGGTTGCAAAGCCACATTTTAGTACATTTCCACTCAGGAAGGAGGAAGAACCCATTAGTGAGACTGGCATGGTTGACTGGGTCTCCAAGTGTGAGTTTATAGCAAGAGGAAGAATTGCTTAATGGTTTATCATGCCGGCTTTGGAGTCAGAGGCCTGGTAGATGAGCTCAGCACTCGCTCCTACTCCACCGCTGTATGATGTGGGTGAGTTCCTTAATCTCTTTGAACTTCAATTTCTTCATCTCCAGTAACAGGTCAATAATTCCCATCTCATAGGGCTTTCTGCAGATGAAAATGATGTGTGGAAAGCACTTAACTCACTGCCTGCTCCAAAGCCAGTGGTCTGTGAGTGCTCGCACTACCATTGCTATTTTGGAGCACCAAAGAAAAGTCTACATAAAGTTGCTTACTGGGAAAAAATGAGTTTGAATTTCTACTAGAGTGACATTTGTGTGTCAAAGTCAATGTTTTGTGGGGGCATAGAACACAGACACAGACACAGAGAGACACACACAGACACATATACACATGGAGACACACCAATGCACACAGACATATATACACACAGAGATACACATATACATGCACAGACAGACAGACACACAAAGATACACATATAAATGCACAGACACACAGATAGACACACACACACACACACACACACACACACACACACACACACACACACACATATTTACACACCACCACCACTGCCACCATGCTGACAAAACCTCAAACATATCCTTTTTTGTTGTGTTTTTAAGCCAAGACTTTCCACTCATTCTTCCATCACATCTGGTCTATGGGCTGAAATCATCATAAGACATAAAATGTTGTTGCTTTAGAAATTTCCTAGAAGCATTTTTTAATAAAATATTTTGGTCTGAGAGAAATTGTGTTTTTTACATAAAATATATATTTATAAAATAGAAATTTTTCTTCTTTAAAATAAAATGTGTTATTTAATTTTTTAAGGAATTTCTTTGAGATATTATTTCAAACACCTCAGGGTAGTCTCAGGTTTGCTATGAAACTGAGGATTACCTTGAACTTATGATCATCCTGCCTCTACTTCCAGAGAGTTGAGATTGTATGCATGTGCCTAAGTCACACAATTTTGTGTGGTGCTGAAGATAATAACCAAGTCTCTGAGAACAGTAAGCAGTCACTTTATCTACTGAGTCATATACACTGCTGGCCCTATTGGACTACTGTTAATCAAAAATAAAAATGTATTATTATAAGCATTTATTCTCTAAGCATAATGTTTTAGAAATTCATCCTATACTAGGTGTATATGTATATATGTGTATATATGTATGTGCATGTGCATGTATATGTATAACAATGCCTAAATATATTCAGATATACTAGTACTCATAAAATATTGATAGAAGCACATTTATCTTAATTATGCCTTTTTAGGAAATAGAATTTTACCTTTAACTATGCATCTGTGTGTTTGTCTATGTGGGTATACACCAATGAGCTGATGTATGTAAAAAAGGCAGTCAGGTCACCTGGAATCATGGTTGCAGGAGGATGTAGGTGCTGGGAAGTGGGCTCAGGTTCTCTGAAGCAAGTACATCCTCTTATACACCAAGCTCTCTGTCTTGAACTTAGTAACTTTCATTTGTTTTATCTCATGTTCAGCAAAAATTCCTTGAGCTCCTTGTTGTTTGTTGCCAGATGTTATATCAGCAACAACTAAACAAAACAAAGCAAATCACATTTTATACCTTTTGCAATTGCCTAAAAATCATTATCTCATTTATTTTCTGCGCAAAGCAGGGGGCATATTTTAAAACTAGAATTATTGTTAAATATTATATATACAATGTATGACATATAATATATACTAAAATTTAATATGTATTAACATTTAAATATATCGGGTTATTAATTCTTTGAGAATTTCATATATGTGTACAAAAATTTTATTATATTTATTCTATAGGTCTCCCAAAACTGAACCTAGATCTTCCCCTTTTTGCTCTCAAAAACTCATCCTTTCTCTTCTTTCTCCCTTTAACCCAATAAGCTCAATTTTTGCTTCCCATGTGCTCCTGGCTAAGTTGATACTGGAGTATTGTTAACCCACTAGGGGCCACACCCTTAAAGTGAACTGGCTCTTTCTCCCCTTGAAGCTATCAGTGGCTAACAGCCCCTCAGGTAGAGATGAGGTCTTTTGAATGTCATCCCAATGGTAGAATGTTGACTGGCTGAATCTTATAGGAGGTGCTGGATTAATACTGAATAGTGAATGTCTTTTCTGGTCATCTTTATATTGAAAATATTTAAAGAGTGACTTAATTCAATCAGGTTGATACGACTAACAAGTCAGAAGTAGATCTACAGACACATTGCCTATGACTTTGGGATAGCTAATAAAACAATAATAAAATAAATGCATCCAAATTTAATAATCTATGAAGTAGTTGGGAAGAAAAGGCAGAGCTGTGGAAATGGATGAAAGAATCATTACAAAGCAACTCAGATGGATAAAAACATGTACAGATGGCCAAAGACGTATTTTCCCAGGGCCAGTAAGTAGTCTGGCACTTGGTGAAGCAGGTCACTAACCTATTCTATGTTCCTTATTACCACCTTGGCTTTTGTTTACAAGAACAACACTCCAGGAAGCACCAAAGACTGCATAGTTGGTATTCTGTGCTGAGAAGGCTTTAATGCGTTAATTTGGTTACTTCACTATGCTCATAAAAATACTTCAGAAGAATGTAAGGCCAGTTCTAAAGAGCTCACACACAGACCTTAGAATTATTTTCTATGTATTTCTTACAACCATTCTGTGAAGTCCGCTCTGTTATCTTATTTCATGTGATAGCATGGAACAAAACCCAAGATCACAGAAGGAACACAAGGAAGAGTTTGAACAAGAATCTAGACCTGCCCAACACAGAAGCCCATCAATTTAGCCTCTGTTCTCCATTGAATTATGTAATAGAATTAATAGCATGCAGCCGATTGTTCAGCCAGCCCTTGTGACACTCACATTTTCCTCTCCTCAACTATTACTTTCTCAGCTTCACAAGAAAATGACGTTTGCTTTGCTGCCCTTTTCTCCGAGTGAGTAGGACTTTGCAGGCAGCTATTTTTATTCCTCATTTGAGTTCGTTTCTTCCCTTCATCTCTTTGACATACTCTATTTCATCTCGCCCTTTGTACTATTTAGGAAGCCAAAGAACAACTCAATTTGAAACACTTGAGCTTCCCGTGTGCTCCATAAAAATGCACACCTCTCTAGCCCAGGAGGTGACCGTGATTAGCTCTATGTGGCACCACAAATAATGCTGTTCTGCTTTAGAGACAGGTGCCCTGAAATGCAAGCTGTTATTACCAGCAGTTTTCTCCATAGGAGCTCATCTCTGTTCACATGTCACCCTGCACTGGAGTGTTAATGGTTAGGATACCACATTCTCTTATCTTTGGTTTCACACTAATGCCATACAAAGACAAACCGGAAATAATTTGAACTACTGGATTTCAAAGTAAAACATGGACTCTTCAAGTGTTCTGCACGGGGTGGAGGGGAGATGGCCCCTGCTTGTATCACTGTACTTACTCTTTGCTACTTTCTCTCTTTGTTATTTTACTGTGACAACTGTGTTTTCCTCTCCAGTGTTCAAGAGCCTCAAGGCTGACCCTATCTTCGGATCTCTAAGTATGTCAATCACTTTTTTTTTAATGTGGTCTTCTAATTTGAGCATATCACAGTGTTGTTAATATTCTTCCCTGGAAGAGATATAAAGTAAGGTGGCCACTTCTAAAAAGGATTTGAAGTTAAACCATGGCACAGTTCCTTCAAACTTCACTGTGGGGAACCAATAAATTGTGTGGGACCTCCTTACCTAGGTGAGCTGGTAACTTATAGGGCATGGTCACTTCTCCAGTTGGCAGCACCTATAAAGCTTAATCTAGCAGTAACAAGGGCATCACTGTAGCTTCATAGATGGTACCCTACTCTAGTTTTTTCCAGCCTCCATATGTTCTAGCTCCTGCTTCATGCCATATGCAGAACTTCCAGATAAGAAGCAGCAGATTCTCAGGAGAGAGTCTCATACCCTATTCTGCACCTCTATGTTGAGGTGTAAGCAATTGATCATCTCAGTAAGGATAATCATTTGTAAGGAGGACAAAGCTGAACTACCTAAGATGATTTTATTGGCTTGAAAGACTGTCACTCATGACATATGGTCCTTATTCAGTCTAAGTAACTTCCTCGGAGGACATTTTCCTTGTGATCTAAAGAGGATCTTGACTCCAGTTAATCTACCACATCTTTTTTTGATTACTGCTTCATAGTAACCATCAGGATCACTATTCACCCAATCTTTCTCAAGTCTTCCATTCAGTGCTTAAAACTATCTGACACTGAAGTACCTGGAGTGGGGTACACCTACCACATGAAATAGTAACACTGCATAGCAAAAAAATAAATACCATTATTTTTATCCATCAATCCTATCAAACAAAGACTGAGAGGACCAAAACATGGAATCACACCAGGGAATTGAAAGAAGCTAATGTGATCAAAGCTTTTACACACAAGGCAGTGGTGACACATGATACATTTAGCTTGTGTAGTGTGCAAATTATATATGTATATATATATATATATATATATATATATATATATATATATATATATATATATATATATTTCTCTATATGAAGTCAGGCTCATTACAGCCTTCAGAGAAAGAGACATAATTCTTCATTTGGATATTTCACTTCATAACCTTTGCTTTTCCCAGTGACAACTAAACTCTGTAATTTGCAATCCATTAGCTTAGTCTACTTAATGAACAAGGTACCTTAAAAGCAAATTAGACATATCAAAGGAACACTAGAATGATTATTGTATGAAGAAAAAGGTACAAAGTGTCATGTCAGGAGACTATCACATATTCAGTAACCTATAGGCAAAACCATGGAAACCTATTACAAATGGAGTTGTAAGAGCCACAGATCATGATCAAATCCAAGAGTCTACCAATCTACCAGCCACACAACTCATTAAAAAGCCGGGCTTCAAAGTGAAGTGATTCCCTTCATCTCAAAAATGTTCCTTCTGTGGCTTTTCAATTGTAAATCTCCCAGAGATAGATGGCTGGACAATGAATTCACTGTCAAATTTTCTAGAAATACAGTGGTTCATGTAACTTAACTTTCACTAAGTTCCATCCTTAGAAGTAGCCCCTCCCTCTTCAATCAGCCATTGTTTCCAGTGCTAAAGAGGATAAGCAGACATTTTCAGATTTTCTGGAAGTCTTTCACCTTTGCCAAATTTTTTGCTTTCACAATGAATAGGAATTTTCTTGTAGCATAATCAGATTTAGGACATAGAAACAATAAAATGGCAATTGCTTATCTATGAAAAATATGTTAGTAATACTTAAATTCATGTTCCTAAGAAGCTGGGCATATTTTGGACATACAAAGCTATATAGTTATTTTAGGTAAATGAAGACTGTTAGAATACGCTAGTATAATAAGTGTCTTGAGACAGTAGGCATTAATCTACTGTACGCTGGGTGAAGAACTTTGAAGGGCAGGACAAACGAGTATATCTACAGAAGGAAATCTCTCAGATGAGGAGCAGCTGTTATGTATGTTGAATTTAAGATGTTTCAAAAACTTTAACCATATATTTTTTTCTCATTTAATTGCAGTTTTATAAATAAAACCAGTGTCAACTCTCCATGCAAGCTCCGTGTATATTCACTAACTATTTTGATTTTGCTAAGGGTGCTGTTTCCTGTTCTCATTTTCATAAGGGGAAATCTGGACGCCAGGAGCTTGCTATGCTACAAACAGACAAATGTGTTTAAGCTTTTTCACAATGTTAGAATTTACTGTGAAACAATAACTTTAAATGTCTACTGGTTTCAATGGCTTGAGTCTCATATATCCGATCTGGCCAAGGTAAATAAATTCAAGGCATTTTAGTCCAGTTTTAACTATTAATATTTACTCTTATAACAAATCAATGCTGGATTTGTGTCATTTGTGGGTCTGACCAAGAGCTGTAGTCACAGCCCTTCAAAATGGGATCAAAAGCTGCTTGTGAAATTGAGTCTCCTAGGTCAACACATGGTATAGAAATTAATTTTATATAATATTGAATAACTTAGAGTAAATCATAGCTTGATCTTAACACACAGAAAAATGTAGTATGATAGACCTCCTAATAATTAGCAATGCTACCTTTTAGATTTCTAGCTCTTTTATACACACACACACACACACACACACACACACACACATATCTTATGATATATGATGTAGGGAATAGAGGCAGGTAGGGAAGGACTAAGCAAGGGAATAAGAAAATCTCTTTGCCAATCCTACATCTAATAGAGGGCTAATATCCAATATATACAAAGATCTCAAGAACTTAGACTCCAAAGAATCAAATAACCCTATTAAAAATGGGAGACAAACTTACAAGGAATTCTCAACTGAGAAATATCAAATGGCCGAGAAGCACCTAAAGAAATGTTCACTATCCTTAGTCATCAGGAAAATGCAAATCAAAACAACTCAGAGATTCCACATCATACAAGTCAGAATGGCAAAAATCAAAAACTCTGGTAACTGACTGTTACATTTTGGTGAGTAGAATGCATTCCTTTGAACAGAATCTTTATAGCTTGTACATATAGAAAAACAAAACAGAATGGATAATTTTGGAAGTAACAATTCCTCCAGTAGTTTCAACTTGTAACAATAGAGATACCAATTTGGCACATTTTGAGAGAATTTACTTATACTTTCATCAATGAAGAGAAATAAAATTTTGTTCACCATCTATAACATACATATATAAGTATTCATTATAATGCTTAGTCATTGTTAAAAAAATACAAATCTATGGTTTTAATGAGCTTGATGTGGGTAAGTAAGACAGTTTAGCTAGTAAAGCCTCTTTCTGCCAAGGCTGATAACCTGAGTTCAATACTCATGATCTACACAGGGAAAGAAGGGAACAGATTCCCATAAGTCCTCTGACTTCCATATACACACTATGACATTCAAATGCACTTCATACACATACACAACAAGTCAAATATATTTTAAAATATATTTAAATATATAGTTTAACAAAAATAAAATTTTAAATTGTAAAGAGCTTGATAGATATAAAACAGCAAAAACCAAAACAAATAATTTAAAATGTAAGTAACTCTTTGGTGGTAATACATGCTATAGATAGACAATAGTCAACCAAAATAAAGGATTTTTGCATGAAAGCCTGAAAAGAGATAATGCTAGAATGTGGAAACTTTTTACTTTCTATCCTACTTCTAAGTGTAGGAGGATAAATAATCTTCTCTTGCCAACTCAGCTCTTGTCTCCCACTGAGTCTGCCAGGAAGGGTACAAAATAGAGCCAATGACACAGCAGTCCTCGGTGAGTCTTGTAGTGTGCAATTTATAACTGTGGTTGAAGTCATCTTAGGTCATGGATCACCGGAGGAAACTAATACGTATTTTCAGCTTACATTTAAAAGTTTAAAATGTCTCAGCAGCAAAACAAAACAGCTTCCAAAGGACAAATGAATAAAGGAGAGGGAAGAAGAGGATGTGAATTCTAACACCTGACTCTTAGGGAAAGACAGTTCTCCAACTAATATTGTGATAAAGTTCTGCTCTTGGATGGGGATGTTCTGCACCCGAAATTATACAAACCAAGTACTGGGAGTTACAAAGACCTGACAGTCATGTCTTCAGGTCCATTTCCCTTGTTTGCCCTTCTATTTTTATTCCCTCCTTTAATATTATACATATATATTATATAAAATATATATTATATATGAGTGTATGTTACATGTATATATATATACTTTGTGTGTGTGTGTGTGTGTGTGTGTGTGTGTGTGTGTGTGTAATTACATACATGGTAGACATGAGGAGAATGTAATTTTGAATTAAATGTAGCTTCAAGGAGATTATAACCTAAATTATCAGGCACACCTCAAAACACTACAGTAATTTATAAAGGAAGTATAGTCTGTCCATGTTATTCGTGAGCATTACATTCAAGATTTGAGCCTTTTATAAATGTAAAGTTGTATGGCAAAGTATATATCTACACTAATCCACACATGTACATAATAGTCACTTTTCTATTGCTGTGTTGAAACACTGTGACAACGGAAACTTACAGAAGAGTTTATTGTACTTATGGTTCTAGAGGATTAGAGTCCATAATAATAGGACAAAGACATGAAGGGAGGACTAGGACCTTGAGGGTTTATAATCTGAAGCACAAGCTAGAGACCTACAGAGAACTGTGAATGATAAACACTTTTCACTATCAAATACCTCCCCAATGTCATACCTTTGAAAATCCCAAATATCATCAACTGGGACCAAGTATTCAAATACCTGACACTATAAGGGTATCACATTCAAATTTCCATGGTACATGTGTTCCCCTAAACACACATTCACCTAAATATCACAGTATAATGACAATTTATATGACTTTGACCTTTGTGGGGTATTACAATGAATACAAAGATAGTTTAAAGTATAGAGTAGGACATATACAAGTAAAGTATATACTGCACCATTTATATAAGACACTTAAGCATTGAGATACTTTGCTATCTGGAAGGACTTTGGAGGCAGTACCCTAAAGACAATGGAGAGAATGAATGACTGCAGTCAGCAATGTATGGAGAAAGTAGTATGCAGTCGGAAGTTGATCCCTTTGTGAGTAGTGGTTAATCAAATAAATAGTCCTTCTGTAAAGACCATAGACCTAGAACTATGAGAATCTGAGGTTTGGTATTAACTTATGGAAAAAAGTTAATTTTCTCCATGGGTCACTGTGACCCTATTCTTCTTAACACACATAAGCTCTATTCATTGTCCTACTGTCTAATGAATACAGTGGATTCAGATATGTGTTACATCAGTGAAAGCTGTGCCTAGATAGGAAGCCATGGCATGACTGAGTTCAGAGAGATTGTTCAAGCCAAGAATGACAACAAAGGTCGTGTCAGGATTCTCATTTTCAAACCAGAAGATAAGTTTTTATAAAGTTATGCTTCCATCTTAAAACCACAAGTGTCAGCCTATTTTCTTTTTATCCTTATAATCTATTCCATTTTCCAAATGAATTGATGGGTTTTCCTCTGGTTTAGCTCCTTTTTGTTGATATTTTCAAATCCTGATCTCTATCATGTCTCTAATGGTTCCTCTGAGGCATAAAACTTCTACTGTAGTCTTCGATATCATTTGTCTGAACCGTACTCTCAAACTGTACTGGATAGTTTTATTTCAACTTGTAAAAACTAGAGTTAATTAAAAGACAGACATCTTAATTAAAAAAAAAAAAAAAAAAAAAAAAAAAACTTCACATCCACCATCCACTGTGGATCAGATCTCTAGAATATACTTTAAAGATGAGACCACACTTAGCAGGCAACCATTCAGCATGGAAGATGGTGGAGATATCTTAAAGTTTCCTGCAAATATATAGGTATCTTTAAGTAAGTAAGCAAGCAAAGGCTATATTAATTCCTAGGCAAATGCATGGAACTAGAAAGTATTATCATGAGTGAGGTAAGCCAGACACAGAATAAAACAAATGGTTTGTACTCATTGATAAGTGGATATTAACCTAATGACTTAACCAAATTCTTAAGAAAATGGTTGCATCTAGAAAATATCATCCTGAGTGAGATAACCCAGTCACAAAAGAACAGACATAATATGCAGTCACTGATAGTGGGATGCTAACTCCAGAGGCTCGGACTGCCCCAGAAACAACTCACAGACTGTGTGAAGTTCAAGAAAAAAAGGAAAGAAAAGAAAACAAAACAAAAAAATAAAAGTCATGCTAAATCCTTACACACAAAGAACACATTGACTAATTCTGGGTTATACCAAAGCATAAAAAGCATACAAAAGAAAGTGGAGAATTGGACATAGTACTAAGTGGAGAATTGGACATAGTACTACCTGAAGACCCAGCTATTCCACTGCTGGGCATATACCCCAGAGACACTCCAATATACAACAAAGATACATGCACCACAATGTTCATAGCAGCTCTATTTATAATAGCCAGAAGCTGGAAAGAACCCAGATGTCCTTCAGTAGATGAATAGATACAAAAATTGTGGTACATTTACACAATGGAATACTACTCAGCAATCAGAAACAATGACTTAACCAAATTCTTAAGAAAATGGCTGCATCTAGAGAAGATCATCCTGAGTGAGATAACCCAGTCACAAAAGAACAGACATAATATGCAGTCACTGATAGTGGGATGCTAACTCCAGAGGCTTGGACTAGCCCAGAAACAACTCACAGACTGTATGAAGCTCAAGAAAAAAAGAAAAGAAAACAAACAAACAAACAAATAACATTATGCTCAACTCTTACACACCAAGAAATCGTTGACTAATTTTGGGTTACACCCTCTTTTACATGTACGTTTTGCTCATTGTAACTAGTAAGACCTTAATGCAGAGTATCAAACCTTAAAAAAAAAGAAAAAAAAGGCAAGCACTGACAAAAATATATTTGTATACATTTATGCAAAAATGTTTAAATTTTTTTCTTTTATCTATGTTTTTTAAAATAAAGTTTAAAAAATAATAAAATAAAATAAAATAAAGTGGAAAGTGAACACAGAATTTAAGGAATAAAATAATCATTTGATTTTAAGATAAAGCATCCAAGATAGAACTTATATTTTTAATTGGAAATTTTTTAATTTACATTTCAAATGTTATCCTCTTCCCTAATTTTCCCTCCAGGAACTTCTATCCCATCCCTTCTCCCCCTGCTTCTATGAAGGTGTTCTCTTACTGACCCTCCTTCTTTTCTTCCTGCCCTGGCATTCCCCTACACTGGGCACTGAGCCTTCACAGGACCAATACTCTCATTGATCCAAGACAATGCCATCCTCTGCTACATATGTGGCTGGAGCTAGGCGTTGTTCCATGTGTTCTCTTTGGTTAGTGGTTTAGTCTCTGGGAGCTCTGGGGTATCTGGTTGGTTGATACTGTTCTACTTCCTGTGGGGTTATGTCCTTCCTTGCTTCCAACTATCTTACTATTCTGCTTTAAATATATATATATATATATATATATATATATATATATATATATATATATATATATATACATATATATACATATATATATGTATATATATGTACAGATATGAATATATATGAATGCAAACATACACATACATATATGGTCCTAAGCAATATATTATTTACCTTTAAAGGTCATTTATACTACTAAAATGCAAAGAAAATACAAAATGTTTAGAACTTGCTTTTTCATGCACACATGTGTATATGCATATTTATTTGTTTGAGGGTACTTTGCACATATGTGTATATGCTTGTGCAATAGAGATAAAATGTTGTTCCTCAGTAACTATGCACCTACTTTTTGAAACATAGGATCCCATTGGCCTGGAGTTATGAAGTAGGTAGGTTACATTTTCTGGCTAATGTGTCCACCTCCCACCCCAGTCCTGGGACTGTTAGCCTGTGGCAACATGGCTGGCTATTTTATGTGCAATATGGATATAAAGTCAGGTCCATCCATTGGTAAGGCAAAACTTTATTGACTGAGCCTTCTTTCTATTTTCTATAGAGATTCATGCATAAAAGGTATAGCTATATTTAATTATTTCAAGTATGTCTCTCTATAAATGTATATACATAAAGGAAGATACTTCATCTGTACCATCACCTTATAACTTTGTCCCCATCTTACTTGTGATTATGATGCGATATGCTATCACAGACTATTTTTTATCTCAACACATTTACAATATTCCTTCTATCTAGTGTGTGTGTGTGTGTGTGTGTGTGTGTATGTGTGTGTGTTGTATGTATGTGTGCATTTGTCCAAGAGGAAAAATAAATAAATTTAGAGATTAGGCTTAAAAATCTCATTAAAAAATAAACCAACCAATTTTCTAAATGTCTTGGGAGCTTTGAGTGAGAATTTCTGCTACTTCTCTCCAATGCTTACACTTAACATTTTACTTTTTGTTTGATTTGTCTATAAATTGGTAATTTATAATTTTGAATGGGCCTTACATTTTACTTGAAAATGTCACTTCATATCATTTATCCTGCCGTCTTCTGGGGTTTTTTCTTTCTTTAGTAACTTGGTGTTATTTATACATTAATTTTTCTTGTGTATTCTCTTTTGGTTAGTTATGATTTTTTGAGTATCTCAGTGTATAAGACTTTAGACAGTGTTTCTGGTACTTGATGAATGGAAGCCTTGTGAATGCATCAATATTTTCTATTTTATTTAAGAAACTCTCTTTTTTTTTTCACATATATGGTCACCTGATTTTTGACAAAGGAGCCGCAAACATTCAATGGAAAAAGGACAGCCTATTCAACAAATGGTGCTGGTCCAACTGGCACTCAACATGCAAAAGAATGAAAATAGACCCTTTCTTATCTCCTTGTACAAAGTTCAAGTGTAAGTAGATCAAAGATCTCCACATTAAACCAGATAAACTGAAACTATTAGATGAGAAATTAGGGAAAACTTTAGAACATATAGGCACAGGAGAAAATTTTCTGAACAAAACACCAATGGCTCAAGTTCTAAGGTCAAAGATTAACAAATGGGACTTAATGAGATTGCAAAGTTTCTGTAATGCTAAGGATATTGTCAAGAAAACAAAATGGCAGCCAACAGAATGGGAAAAGATTTTTACCAACTCCACATCAGATAGAGGCCTAATATCTAAGGTATACAAAGAACTGAAAAAGCTAGACACCAGAGAATCAAATAACCCTATTAAAAATGGGGTACAGAGCTAAACAAAACGTTCTCCATTGAGGAATATCGAATGGCTGAGAAATATCTGAGGAAGTGCTCGACATCCTTAGCCATCAGGGAAGTGCAAATCAAAACAACCCTGAGATTCCACCTCACACCAGTCAGATTGGCCAAGATCCAAAACTCAGATGACAACAGATGCTGGCGATGTTGCAGAGAAAGAGGAACCCTTCTCCACTGTTGGTGGGGTTGCAAACTAATACAACCACTCTGGAAATCAGTCTGGTGATACCTCAGAAAATTGGACATAATACTACCTGAAGACCCAGCTATTCCACTTCTGGGCATATACCCCAGAGACACCTTAGTACACAACCAAGATATATGCACCACAATATTCATAGCAGCTCTATTTATAATAGCCAGAAGCTGGAAAGAACCCAGATGTCCTTCAGAAGATGAATAAATACAAAAATTGTGGTACATTTACACAATGGAATACTACTCAGCCACCAGAAACAATGACTTGACCAAATTCTTAAGAAAATGGCTGCATATAGAGAATATCATTCTGAGTGAGATAACCCAGTCACAAAAGAACAGACATAATATGCAGTCACTGATAATGGGATGCTAACCCCAGAGGCTCGCACTGCCCCAGAAACAACTCACAGACTGTATGAAGTCCAAGAAATAAAGAAAACAAAACAAACAAAACAAAAAAATCTCTATACAACAAGAAAACTTTGACTATTTCCATGTTACATTTTGTTTTACATGTACTTTATGCTCATTGTAATGATTAAGTTTTCAATGCATACTATCAAACCTTTAAAAAAATCAAGTACTGACTAAAAAATATATTCATACAGTTTCATGTAAAAATTATTTTAAAATCTGAAAAAAAGTACTTACAAAAATGTATAATTTTATGCATACAATGCTTAAAATCTGTACATTTATATTTGTTTTGTAAAATAAAGTTGTAAAAAAAAAGGAAACTCTCTTTTTAATCTCAAGGTAAGAGGACTCTTGTCTGTATTTTTTTATCTGAAAATATCATGGTTTTGTTATGCTTACTTTGGTCCAAACTGTGCCCCTTGTGGTAGCTATATGCTATTATGTCAGATGAGGTCAGTTTTTGATGGCAGCTATATTTTATTTCTATTTTATTCTCACAACTTTATTTTTTAAAAAAGATAGATACATGTACAGATTTTTAAAATCATTTTGGCATAAAACTACATGAATATATTTTTGTCAGTATTTGATTTTTTAAAGGATTGATAGCATGCATTGAAATCTTACTAGTTACAATAAGCATGAAGTACATGTAAAACAAATGCAACATGGAAATAGTCAAAGTTTTCTTGGTGAGTATAGATTAAACATAATGATTTTTAAATACCAAAAATTGCCAAAATGCTATATTCTTAGCTATTGATTTATTAATGATATTGATTGAATTATTAATAATGATTATTAATTATTAATGGGTATAGGTGTACACCACTCTGAGTGGGTGCTATACACTTTTTTTTTTCTATGAAGCACTGAGGCTTCTACATTTTGGCCTTTCTTGTTGTGAGCTTCATGTTGTTTCTTGGGTATTCAGAGCTTTCCGAGGTTAGTATCTAATTATCAGTGAATGCATATTATCTCTGTTCCTTTGTGATTGGGTTACCTCACTCAGGATGATATTTTCTAGATATAGCCATTTTCTAGGAATTTCATAAAGTCATTGATTCTCATAATTGAGTAGTGATCAATTGTGTAAATATACCACAATTTTTGAATCCATTCATCTACTGAGGGACATCTGGGTTTTTTCCAGCTTCTGGCCATTATAAGTAAGGCTGCTATGAACACTGTGGAACATGTGTCCTTATTATATGTTGAAGCATCTTTGGGATATATGCCCAGAAGTGGAATAACTGGGTCTTCAGGTAGGACTATGTCAAATGTTTTGGCTGATTTGACCACCAGACTGATTTCCAGAGTGATTGTAACAGTTTACAACCCCACCATCAGTGGAGAAGTGTTCCTCTTTCTCCACATCCTCCCCAGCATCTGCTGTCATCTGAGTTTTTGATCTTAGCCATTTTGACTGGTGTGAGGTGGGATCTCAAGGTTGTTTTGATTTGCATTTCCCAGATGACTAACTAGGGATGTTGAACACTGATTATTAACTGCTACATCATTATTCTTAGGAAAAAAACAGGATTACGTTCCCATATAACCATGGCCACTGCAATTTTATCAACTGATCACCATTTAAGCTTGTTCAAAGTGTGCTTCTGTTTGAGGACATCTTTTATTTTTGAATTATTTTTATTTTTATTTTTACAGTCCAGTTGTTACATCTCTCCTGATCTGCTCTCCCACAGTTCCTCATTTCATTCCCCCTTCCCAATGTCTCTAAAAGAATGTCCCGAACAACCCCCATTCAACTCCCACCAAACCTCCCCACTCCTTGGGCCTCCTAATATATGCTGATTTATTATCATTGTGCTTATGGCCAGAAGCACAATAATTCATGCCTGGATGAAGTTTTATGTACATCATGTATTTTCTGTCTGAGCCATGGCTTTCCTATCTTTATAAACACTAGATAACACTTCAGTATCATTGCTCTGGGCAATTCTAAAAATGACCAACTCCAAGCACTGGAATGCAAACAGCAAGCCACTAAATAGCTTGCAGAAAGGACACTTGTTTATAGTGAAAGTGCTGAAACAAGAAGGCAGAGTGTCACCTTGCTCAGTCTCAGGTGGAAAAATGAGTGTCAAGTGACTCAAGTAGCTTGATCTTCTGCAAACATCCACAAATTACTGTAAAGGCTCTAGGTGTTGATGTGAGTGTTACAGATAAATTTCAGGGCACCTAGCTCAGGAATGTGTACCCAGAGGCACCTGATAAATGGCACTGTTAAATATCTAGTGTCTGCCACTGAGTTTACACATAGGTAAGGCCAGAATTCATGTTTCCCCCTAGAACATTCTATGGGTAAAATAATTACACACCAGAAAATGATGATGATGCTCAGGATAATTTAAAATGACAGTATTAGTAATAGTAAGTTGAAAGTGTTAGAAATGATAGTAGTGACTGGTGCAATGCTGAAATCCTTTCCTCTGTTTTTCTATTACTTAAAACAATTGTGTGCATATGTGTTTGCCTATTTGGGTATGTGCACATGAGCACACATTGCTGTGGAGGCCAGAGAGGGTGTCAGTATCTTTGGGATGAAGTTATAGGTTGTTGTGAGCCACTCAATGTGAGCTCTAGGAACCAAAATTAGGTTTGCAAGAAATATTATCTGGACCATCTCTCTAGGCCAGTATAAATAAACCCAGTATTTTTATTCATAATCATTTCTCTAACTATAAAAAACATATCTTTGAAGGAAAGTAGCAATGACTCCATTACTCATTAAGTATGACATGAAGAAGATTCATGAAACTCAGGAAACTTGCTTTATATTAAATGTCTGAGGATTAAGAAAACTCTAGGACAATTATCTAATGAAATTACTTACATTGGAGTTTGGAAGATCCTGCAGGGTAAGAATGGCATCCTATATTCCTTAGGCTTTATAAACCTATTTTTATGTTCTTATGAGATAGATGGGCCGTGAAATTTTCTCTTCACCATGAGCAAGAAAATTGTGACAAACTGGTTTGAATAGAAAGAGACGTGTTTTAAAGTGTGGCTCTTGGTTATCTTATAAACCTTCACTGTCCTCCTTTGATCGATGTCTTTATTATTTTATGAAAATCCATAATAAGGAATAAAAATCATCTTATTAAATTGACATACTGTGCCTAGAGCAATAGGCAAGGCTGCAAAGATTCATCAACTCAGTTCAGCTGTGTTATTAATATTGCTCTTCCTGATTAGTGTTAATTGGAATATTTTAATTGATGCAATGTTTTACTGCCTTCACAGCTTGAGTGAGTTGAAGTGCAGACAACAAGTTTTCAATAATGGAAACTAACAAAAACTAGCTTGATCGTATTAAGTTCTGTGTGGACATATTGTAGCAAATACACATCAAGAAATTGTGGAACTAGAAAATGGAATAAAAATAAGGTTGACTCATTCAATCCACTTAACATATGCTTACACAGGACTTGCTCTATGGTCTTGTGATAGGAGAATGGACAAAGCACAGTTAACCACAGTATGTTAGCAGGTAATGCAGTTAAAGAACAACACATGGTTTAGGAAATGAAGAACACAGGTATAGGAAGAAAGGTTGTGATATGAAGAATGGGCTCAGGACTCTGGAGAGAGGGATTAGGGGGGTTAAAAGTTTGTACAGATCTTCCAGAGGACCAGAGTTAGGTTCCTAGCACTAAACTCGTGGTTCATTTTGACTTCTTTGATATCTGCACATGTGAACCCCTCCCATTCACACAAATATACAAGTAAGTTAGAAAAATCAAGCCAATGAACTAGGTTGGAAAGGTGAAGACTTATTGAGGGACAATTTAGAAAGAAGAGGTTCTAGATAAAAGGCAGAATCTCAGGCATGTGTAGACAGCACCCATGTCAGTTTGGCGAGAGGGGAATGAAGGAAGAAAGGCAATATGGAGGTGTAGAGGTGAGCAGTGTCTTGTGGACTTTGGTGCCATTGCTGACTCTCATTCCGAGTGAATACAGAAGCCACTCGAAGGGTCTCTAAAGCAGACTAACATGGTTCTACTCGTGGATTTTGTGGTTATCTAGTTCATTTTCTTCAGCTACATTTTCTTCAGCCCATTGCAGGCCTGGAAGAGCACTACAATATGAAGAGTGGGAAGCCAAATGAAAACACAGACTTTGTCTCTGAAGGTCTCAAATTGCAGGAAGATGTGGGCAACTTCCAGATTTAAAAGTCAAAGCTAAGATATGTAAACATAATTCTGTGGTATCTCAAGAAACAAAATTTTCTTTTTTTTTTACTATATGAGGATTAACATAATTATATACATTATAAAATATAGTCTGAACCTGAAAAATTTCAATGAAATTACTGAGAGAATGAGACAGGGGTGTCGAGGGTAAAAGCACAATATCACAATGGTCGAGGGACATTAAAATTACATGATGTGTCAGAAAGACATAGGGATAGTATGGGTAGAATCACAATGGTCCTAGACTTTTACATTTAATTTTCTACAGGAATTTTCCTAAATAAGAATGATCTTTAAACTGCAAGAAGGTTAAAAATATTTCTCAGCTATACCATGCTTACAACTGAAACAGCCTTCAATACAGTGACTTGTTTAACTTAATCCCAACATTTGCTAAACTTTATTTAGCCACTGGCTATGCTGAAGTTTGCTTTCTTATTCTGTAGAAGAATCTATTAGTTTGGGGGAATGATTCTCATAAGCAACAGTAGGAAGGACAAGAAACGGAGATGTAGTCTGGTAAGGTGTGGAGCTACATAATCCCATCTGGAGTTCAGGAAGTTGTTCCTTACATGGTACACAGGACTGTTACATTAGCAACTTAACAACAGAAGTGGAGAAAGCTAAAAATGAGTGCAGATTTAGTTGTTATCTTATTTTTAATCTTTCCTCCATTTTTTTTAAGGAAGATAGGTGATCATGCTTATGTAAGAACTTAAGTAATTAGCATTTCTTCTTTTAAATCTAAAACTAAAGAAACTGAAACACAGTGTAGACTTGTAACATGCATTCATCTTTATTCAGAATAATGGCACACGCCTAAATTAAATTTCATTGAATTAATGTGGCTGTAAGAAAACCTGGGAGTATATTTAGCTTGTGTATTAAGTGAGCCTTTTATTTTTAGACTCCTACTTTCATTTTCATCTTTCCCCCATAGAGAAACAAGGTCACACTAGAAACTATGCCATAGAATCAGAAGGGATATTGAGACACTGAGACATGAATTTAATCCATGGTATTATTAGGTAAAAAAAGAGAAAAGATTCTGCTTGACTTTGGCTTTAAGAAACTCTGCCTTGTGCTTATCATATTGATGAGTTGTTTTTTTTTTCCAAATTTCTATGTTTTGGTTTTCAGAAACCTGTGGGTATAATTCCTAGAAGGACAAAGCTTTATAATTTCATTTTTTTAAATAAGAACTCCAGTGCTGGTGTAAGGTTAAAACTTTAGTTGATAATGTTATAGTGTAGATTAAACCCTTGTTTTTTTTTTTTTTTTTTTTTTTGTAATTAAGTAAATAACTTAAGTGAGTGTACTTGTGTTTGATTTAAAGGATAAAAACAAAGACAGATTTTGCCTGTTAAGTAGTATTTTTTAGGGAAACCCAAACAAATGATTCTGTGGAACTTTAGTTTGTGTTTATTTCCCAACTCTTTTCATGACTAAAGAAAGGACAAGTAATTTTTTTGCAAATATCTCAAAAGAGTTTTTTTTTCATTTTATGTAATCATGAACATAAAATATTTAGATACAGAAAGAATGTTTACTCATAATCAAATTTTAGATAAGTCTAGTTAATTTTTGCACGGAGTAAATATTAAGAAAAGGAAGATTATGTATCAGTCAAGAAGGGAGAATGAATCCCATAAGTGGTATTACTTTGTACCAGATCATGGGGAGAGGGCAGTAGATATTTAAACCAATAGCAGCAGGAGAAATCAGAATCTTTCAGTACCTACACTTTCTTAAACATCTTAGAAGAAGCCAAAATATATTACAGCTATTTATGAAGACTAAATATCAAAGCACTGTCTCACTAGATTCTATAATCATAGAATATCAGTCTATTGTAGTTGATTTTATCCATGATAATTACTTTTAAGATACTGACTTTTTCAGGAACTTAACTACTTATATTCTTGTGGGCTTGATAACTCTTTTCTAAACTGAAAGAATACAATTAAATTGGCAGGATGGAAATATAAATATTGCATCTGAGTCCCCTTAACCTGGGTGGAGATCATTGGGTGGTTTTTATAATATCTCAAGTTGTTACAGACTCCCCTAATTTTATATGTTAAAATCCTAATTACCTATGTGCTACTGTCTAGACATGGGGACTTTTGGAAACACAAAAAGACCGATGAATGAAATTAGTTACCTTATAAAAAGAGACTCCTAGATGCCTCCTCACTTTTCTATACACAAAAGCACAAGAAGACAGTAGTCTCTGAATGAGTAAGTAGTCCTTCCTGGATGGCAAATCTGTTGCCACTATGGCCTAGAACATCTTAGGCTCCAGAACTACCACAAATGTATTTTTGTTGTTTCTAAGTCATTCCTTGGATGGCAGCTTATATAGCAACCAAAACAGAGTGACGCATAATTTTCAAAGCACTGAAGAAATCCTTGCTCTTCCCAAAGGAACATGAAACCCTGAGTTGCCAAGGGATGTGTTTAAAGTGCTCCATTTACAGCAGAGCTAAAGCTGAAACCAGACTGAGAGCTATCCCTCTATCTTCACCCTGCTAGCTGGTGCTCCAAGCTGATAGTTTCTGCAGTGTTCCTTCTTAAAATGCTTCCTCGCTATGAGCAGTGTCAGGGTTCATCCCCAAATGCATTAGATGTGGACATTGTTAATACATCCTTTGAGGAGGGCACACAAAGTACATTGCTGCACTAAATATTTCCAGAACTTCTCAAAAGAGCAAAGACTTTGAACCCTTCCCTATGGTACCTTTTGTAGGGCACTCTAGAGTAGAACTTCAGATGAGAACTTTGGGTCAACTAGGAAGTCAAGAGTTCTCCACTGGTGAACAGAGCATCAGATTTGGTTTGCAGAATTCAAAAGTTAAAGAATAGTAATTATTTAAAACTTAAATAATAGTAATTAGCCTTGGAGATCAGAATCTATAAAATGTGACATATGTTTCATCATTTATTATGAACTAAGGTGAGTGGGTAAATGGATAGGGAAATTATACCTAAGAGACATGGTTGGTTTTAAACATGCTAAATGTTGTGCTTTAACAAGTAAAATATGTGTGGGACTGTATTTATTCTCTGTATGTTGGCCTTTCTTCCCTCCTTCATTTTTCCTTTTTCCTTTCTTTTCTTCTTTTTTAAAAAGATATTACTTAGAAATTTATATTTTTGCTTAACATGTTTTAGAAAATAGCATGCACATCATTTTACAAAACAAAGCCATACTTTTGAAGAAATTTGTTGGTTTATCTAGAAATGCCACTCACATTACTCAATGCTCACTCCTTCCTATTTGCCTTCTTTGTTTAACAGAATCATTTGTCTTATATTTATAACCCCAGGAACCGAGTGGCTAAATATCCAGCATTCTTGTTTGAATACTGAATTGAGGCTATGGCAAGATGGCTTCACATTTAAGAACACTTGCTACTTTTCCAGCTGACCAGAGTTCGGTTCCCAGCACCCATATCAGGTGGCTAACAACTGCTATTCATTCCAGCTCCGGGGATCTGCTGGCCTCTTCTGGCCTCCATAGACATTGACATGATAGGACTATCTTTTTTTCTTTAAAGACTATTTTGTACCAAATAAAACTATCTACTTTCTTCTTTTTATTTTTGGATTGTTAATTCAAATTAATTATAACCAACCAGAGAGTGGTAAACATTAGGTGGTAATTATTTATGGACATAATTTGAGTCATTCCTTTATCAAGATGCTTTTACAGGAATGGGTTCCCTACCTCAAACCTTTAGCCTTTTCAAATTATAAGAACCAAAAATATCCATCTGCCTTCTTTTGTTGATGTATTTTGGAGAATTATGACCAAGGCAGTAACTGCTCTTCTCATCTTTTCATCTATGATACTTTTTATACATGGCAGAAAATGGGTGGCTGGTATATTGGAGGTTACCAAGGACATGATCAGAAAGGGGTGGCTACCATTGTCAGAGCATGCAAATAAGAAGCCAGAAAAATCTCACTCAAGAAGTGATCAAAAATGCGAATTATTTTGCTTCTCCATAATTTTGCTTGCCTTTGCTAAAACCAGAATTGTACCATATTCATGAAGGGAAGCATCAATAATTAAAGATTTCTAACCAGTTCAACTTCATTCTAGCTAAAATGCATCCAGTGGTTATGGATGAAAGGCAGAAGTGGCAATACACTACCTCACTGCAAGTAGCACTGCTTCTTACAGATGAATCTTAGAGATGAATTGCTTTTATGAATAGAGGAAATTGTTAATTAGCCTGTTTTAGTTTTGGAGAATTGAGGAAGATGGGGAGTAGAAACTTAAACTAAAAAGTAAGATTTCTATTTTCAGATAGCAAACCCATTTTCATTTAGGGTGAATATAGTTATGAAGGTTTACCTTCCTTTCTCCTTCCCTCTCTCTGTCCTTTCTTCCTCCTCCTTCCCTCTTCCCTCTCCCTCCATCCTGTTTCTTTGTTTCTTTCTTCATGACTTCATAATTTAAACTGTAGCTTTGTTTATGCCATTTTATATGAGGTTATCTTTCTTTAATTCATATCCTATTATGCTGAAATAATTTAGCAACTGAACTTGATGCTCCTTAGAAACCATGAAAACAGTAAGACTTCCCTTAGGAGGTTGCCCATCTCAGGTCATTGGAGATATGACAGACTTATCTCAATCTTTTATGAAAGCTCTGCTCTGCTTTGCAAATCGTCGTTTGCCAGGGGGACATTTCCATAAATGTTGTTACTTTAGGATGTTTATTTTGAAAATTTATAATATATGTATACTTTTAATAGTCTAAAATACTTTATCATCACACTTATTTTAAAAATAAGAATTTAATGTAAGGGTCTAGCAATCTGTCTCTCTGCTTCTGCATTTCTTGAGAGAAAAAATATTTAACATTATAATAAACACCATTCTGTATTAGAAGTAAGTATTATGTGAAGGAATTGATTGTGACAGGTGTCTCTTAGCAAGATGGTTTCTTTAGTTGATTTTCCTTAAGGATGTCTACAGTTAGTTGAATAATACTATAGAAATCTGAGTGCATTTGTTAATTCAATTGGTTTCCTGCCATTTTTGCTTAGAGAGCTCACAGCCAGAATTAGAACATATTCACTTGCAAACGAAGAGCTGCATGTATCAATCAGCTTTAAACATGTTTAAAACATCATCTCAGCTAAACTGATATTAATATTCAAGCAAAATAACATTATGTTTGTTTGCTAGAGGGAATGCAGATTCTGCAATGATCTATTTTTGAAATAAATAGCAGCAATGACTATATTTATCTAATACCTACAAAATTTGGTATAGGAAGTCTTGTTATTTGAGTCAGGCATTTCTACAGTTTTCACCGAAAAAGGATCCATGATAAGAAAGCATAGAGACTGTGCTAACAAAGGGTGAGAAGGTTAATTGGTCCAGAACAGCTAATCTATAGGGACTAGAGGGATAGTCTAGTGGATAAGGGCACTTGCTGCCCTTGCAGAAGACAGGTTTGGTTCCCTGCCCCACATAATTGCTCACAATCATCTGTAACTCCAGTTCTAGTTTTAAGTGACCTCTGTAGGCACAAGGTGTGCACATGATATATATGTGCAGACAGAACACTTGAACATTAAACAAAAATAATAATTTTTAAAAAATATGCATCTACAAATCTTAGTTAAAACTGGTAAGACATAGTATGGAGAATGGGACTTTTTACAAAAATGACTATAGGTCTTAAGAGAACAAATTTGTTAATCATTAGCTTAGTAGGCTCTACAACTGGCACACATGTTTAAAGTAAAGTCTGTGAAATTAGACACACAGAAGCAAAGACACATAAATACAGAAAGAACTTGAAATGGCCACATCTCATAACTGTGTTGGTAGCTATCCCTTGGTACAAGAAGCTTAGGGGATGGATTTTTCTCTTGAGGCCAGAGGAAGAATATATATCTACTAAGTTAGGACATATAGCTTCTGGACACATAATGGAACAGATTTCTTTAGATTTTATGACAGCAAACTCAGATTTCTTTGTTATATTGGCATAATCAACAAGCATGCCAGGGTTGTCTTCACTTGCTTCGTGTACGTTATTAGTCTAAATTAATGCGCTCCTGATGTGTTTGGAAGATTTAGATCTCAGAATCACAAAAGAGCAAACATCTGTTGCCTTCTAGCCAGCAGACTGAGGTTGACTTATTGTAGTATCCTAGAAAACCAGTGTACCAGGTTTGCTTTCCCCAAATGGTCACTCATTTGTGTAAACCTCTATAACTTTTCCTATAGAAAAATGTCTCTGATAAATAACAAAACCTATCACCATTTGCTTATTTGTTTAACAACCATCCCATGGGTTGTGTGGTAAAGTTCATTTTATGAACCTTACTGAAGACTGAAGGCTCGTTCTTAAGGACATGGAGTTTTGGGAACTCCTATTTTTTTTCTCTGTTTTCTCCTGTTATACAGTGAATAATAGGTTTAAAATACTGGATTTATACTGGTGGCACAGAGCTTATGGGCTAGCAAGGAAGATATATGAGATAAGCAACCATATTCAAGATCACTTAAATCTTATCTAAACAAAAACATCATACTTAGAACTTCTGCAAATTGGTGATAACAGATCCTCATTATTTTCTAGTATTTATCTATCTTACACACATGATTTGCAGGAAAACAATGAATTTACAAGCCTAGTTAAAAAAGCTCCTTGGGGAAATACAAAAACTATGGGTGGCAGAAAAGGCAGTTCATTGGTCAGCCTGTAGACACTATCATCTAAATAATGATAAGAGAGTTGTGCTGCTAAAGCTACTGGACACAGCTATACAATGTCACAGGAAACAAAGTGATTTTCCTGAACTCAACTTGATGGCTGGTGTGACTGGTGTGTTAAACAGTAAGCGCTCAAGTGAAACACTCCACAGAAAGCTGGTCTGCTGGGGGTTTGAGTCATGCAGAGCACATCTGTCCACTCATGCTCTTACTCTGCTGTGCTTGACTGCTTCTGCTCTCCTACCATGGGAGGAAGTTGTGAAAATAGTTCTCCCTGAGATCTTGCAGGAAATGAAAAATAGAAGCATCTGTCCTAGTTGCCTGGGTCATTTACATCATGAAAGCAGTGAGCTCTTTGAGTTGATCTCTAGAGATATATTACACTTCAATGCCTCTCTCTTCAGTTCACTAGCACATAACTAATTCCCTCTGATGGCCCCAAATATGAATGAAGAAGAGACCGAGCTCCACATTTTAGTTACTTTTCTGTTGCTGTCATAGCATACCATTATCAGGGCAACTTACAAAGGAAAGCATTTAAGTGTGGGCTTACAGTTTCTAAGGGTTTGAGTCCATCATGGTGGAGCAAAAGTATAGTGACAACACTAGCTGAAAACATACATCTTGATTTAAAAATTGGACAAACACACACATCATAATGCTTAAATAAGTGCTTTCAGAAACACATACCTTCTCTATGAAAGCTACATATAACGAATTCTACTCAAACAATTCCACCAACTGGGGATGGAGTATTTAAGCTTATGATTTTAGGGCAGGGCAGTGGAATGGTCATTCTCATTCAAATCACCATACTGTACTAGGGAGAAATAGCATGAAGAAGTTTAGATAGGTTAAGAGTACCTTAGGCTGAACTTTGCCATATGCTTTGCCACTTCAGATAAATTATTTCAACTTCGTCTTAGTTGTTTCCTTTTTAAAAAAAACATAATTGGCCACTGGGAACATCGGAGATCCAAGGGCAGAGGACTGGTGAGACTGCACTGCGAGTAGCCAGGATGCAGAGAGGTTTGTGCCAAGCGCTCAGAAAGCATGTTCCCCCACCACCGATTGGTTCAGGGGAGCAGCAACTCAGCCATAGGGACTCTGTTTCCACCCGGAGGGCCCATGCTTGTGAATCAAATGCTCAGGCCATGGGCCACTGGGAACAGCAGAGATCAAGGGATATAGGCAAAGTACACGGGAGAGATGAGAACCAATCACTGACAACAAGATCATATATAATCACAGACAACAAGATGGCAAGTGGAAAGTGAAAGACTTACCCAATGGAAATCAAGACAAACTGGCAAAACCAGAACCCAGCTCTCCAATCAAAGGAAACAGCAGAATGCCAAACAATCCAGGAAAAGAAGACTCAGACCTGAAATCATACCTCAAGATGATGATAGAGATCCTTAAGCAAGAACAGGAAGAAAAGCATAAAGAAATAGAAGATTTTAAAGAGGAATAAAGAAAAACACTCAAAGTAATCAAAGAACTAGAGGAAAACAGAAACAAAGAAATGAAGGAACTGAAGAAGGAATTTAAAATGGGAATGGAAACAATAAAGAAAACACTAAAACAGAAAACCTTGGAGGTAGAAAAATTAAAAAAGAAATCAATAGTCACAGATGCAAGCATCTCCAATATACTACAAGGGATGAAAGAGAGGATCTCAGAGGCTGAAGACAACATAGAAAACATAGATAAAACAGTAAAAAAAGATGCAAAAGCCAAAAACCTCCTAATCCAAAATATCCAGGAGATCCAGGACACAATGAGAAGACCAAACCTAAGGATAATAGGAATAGAAGAGGGCAAAGAATATCAACTAAGAGGCACAGTAAATATCTTCAACAAAATTGTAGAGAAAATTTCCCTACCCTTAAGAATGAGATGACCATGAGCAATAAAGAAGCCTACAGAACTCCAAATAGCATGGACCATAAAAGAAATTCCTCCCGACACATAATAGTCAAAAGGCCAAGTGCCCAAAGCAAAGATAGAATAAGAATACTAAAAGAAGTAAGGGGAAAAGTTCAGATACCATATAAAGGAAGAACAATCAGAATCACACATGACTTCTCAGCAGAGACCATGAAAGCTAGAAGAGCCTGGACAGACATCAGGCAGACAATAGGAGAACACAAGTATCTGCCCAAGTTGCTATACCCAGCTAAACTCTCAATCACCATAGATGGAGAGACCAGGATGTTCCAGGACAAAACTAAATTTATACAATATCTGACCACAAACCCAGCACTACAATAAATTATAGGTGGAAAACCCAATGCAAGGAGAGAAATTATGTCCTAGTAAAAAAAAGAAAACATCTAAGCAAGAAAACCAAAAGAAGAAAGACACACAGGCACATTTCTACCTCTAAAAGCAAAAATAGCAGGAAACAGCAACCACTATTCCTTAATATCTGTTAACATAAATGGACTCAGTTCCACAAAAAGAGACATAGGCTATCAGACTGGATACATAAACAGAATCCAGCATTTTGCTGCATACAGGAAACTCATCTCAGAGAAAAAGACAGACACTATCTCAGAGTTAAAGGTTGGGAACAAAGCTTCCAAGCAAATGGCCCCTAGAAGCAAGCTGGAGTAGACATTCTAATATCGAATAAAGTAGATTTTCAACCAAAAGTTATCAAAAAAGATAAGGAAAAGGACACGTTTTACTCATTATAGGGAAAAATGGTCAGGAGGAATTCTCAATCTTTAATTTATATAATCCAAATACAAGAACACCCATATTCATAAAAGAAATCATACTAAAGCTCAAAAACTACATTGCACCCAACACTATAATAGTGGGAGACCTCAACACCCCACTCTCATAAGTGGACAGATCATGGAAACAGAAACTGAACAAGGATGCAGTGAAACTAGCAGAAGTTATGAACCAATTGGAATTAATAGACATCTACAGAACATTTCATCCTAAAAGAAAACAATATGCCTTCTTATCAGCACCTCATAGTACTTTCTCCAAAATAGACCATATAATCAGTCACAAAACAAGCCTCCAAAGATATAAAATGATTGAAATATTCCCATGCATTCTATCAGATCACCATGGGCTAAGGCTGTTCTTTAATAACAACAAAGACAACAAAAAGCCCATATACACATGGAAACTAACCAATGCTCTATTAAATGATAACATGATCAAAGAAGAAATAAAGATTTTAAGAATTTTCTAGAGTTTGATGAAAATTAAAAGACAACATACCCACACCTATGTGATGCAATGAAAGCAGTACTGAGAGGAAAACTCATATCTCTGAGTGCTTCCAAGAAGAAACTGGAGAGAGCATACACTAGCAACCTGACAGCACAGTTGAAAGCTCTAAAACAAAAGGAAGCATATACACGGAAGAGGACTAGACATCAAGTAATAATCAAACTCGGAGCAGAAATTGACCAAATAAAAACAAAAAGAACAATTCAAAGAATCAACAAAACCAAGAGCTGGTTCTTTGAAAAATTAACAAGCTTGATAAAGCCTTAGCCAGACTAAATAGAGGGCAAAGAGAGAATATCCAAATTAAGTAAATCAGAAAGGAAAGTGGAGACATAACAACTGAAACTGAGGAAACTCAAGAAATCATCAGATCCGACTACAAGAGTGTATACTCAACAAAGCTGGGAAATCTGGAGGTAATGGATGAATTCCTAGACAGATACCAGATGTTAAAGTTAAACCTGTACCAGATAAAGCATCTAAATAATCCCATAACACCTAAAGAAATAGAAGCAGTCATCAAAAGCCTCCCAACCCAAAAAGGCCAAGGTCCAGATGGGTTCAGTGCAGAATTTTATCAGACATTTACTGATGACATAATATCAATACTATCCAAAATATTCCACAAAACAGAATCATATGGAATTATACCTAACTCAATTTTTGAGGCCACAATAACCCTCGTTCCTAAACTACACAAAGTACCTTCAAGGAAAGAGAACTTCAGACCAATCTTACTTATGAACGTTGATGCAAAAATAATCAACAAAATCCTTGCAAACCAAATCCAAGAACACATCAAAAAGATCATTTACCATGATCAAGTAGGCTTCATCCCTGGGATGCAGGGATGGTCTAATATATGGAAATTCATCAACTCAATCCACCAACAAACTAAAAAAAAAAAAAAAAAAAAAAAAAAAAAAAAAAAAAACCACATGGTCATCTCACTAGATGCTGAGAAAGCATTTGACAAAATTCAACACCCCTTCATGTTAAAAGTCTTGGAAAGAGCAGGAATCTAAGGCCCATACCTAATCATAATAAAAGCAATATACAGCAAACCAACAGCCAACATCATACTAAACAGTGGGAAACTTGAAGCAATCCCACTAAAATCAGGGACTAGACAAGGCTGCCCACTCTCCCCCTAACTATTCAACATAATACTGGAAGTCCTAACTGGAGCAATTAGACAGCAGAAGGAAATCAAGAGATACAAATTGGAAAGGAAGAAGTAAAAAAATCACTGTTTGCAGATGATATGATAGTGTATGCAAGTGACCCCCAAAATTCCACCAGAGAACTTCTACAGCTGATAAACAAGTTCAGCAAAGTGGCTGGATATAAAATTACCTCAAACAAATCAGTAGCCATCTTCTACTCAAAGGACAAACATGTGGAGAAAGAAATCAGGGAAAAGATACCATTCACAATAGTCACAAAAACTATGAAATACCATGGTGTGACTCTAACTAAGCAAGTGAAGGACATTTATTACAAAAACTTCAAATTTCTAAGGAAGGAAATAGAGGAAGATCTCAGAAAATGGAAAGATCTCCCATGCTCATGGATTGGAAGGATTAACATTTTAAAAATGTTGATCTTACCAAAAGCAATCTACAGATTCAATGCAATCCCCATCAAAATTCCAACCCAGTTCTTCATAGAGTAGGAAAGAGCAATGTGCAATAACAAAAGACCCAGAATAGCAAAATCTATCCTCAACAACAAGAAAACATCTGCGGGAATCACCATTCCTGACCTCAAGCTATATTACAAGGCACTTGTGCTAAAAACTGCATTGTACTGGTACAGAGATAGGCACATGGATCAATGGAATAGAATAGAAGATCCAGAAATGACCCCTCACTTATATGGTCACTTGATTTTTAATAAAGTAGCTGTAACATTCAATGGTAAAAGGACAGTCTTTTCAACAAATGGTGTTGGTCCACTCAGCATGCAGAAGAATGAAAATAGACCCTTTCTTATTTCCTTGTACAAAGCTCAAGTACAAGTGGATCAAAGATCTCCACATTAAACCAGGTACATAAACTATTAGATGAGAAATTAGGGAAAACCTTAGAACACATAGGCACAGGAGAAAATTTCCTGAAGAGAACACTAATGGCTGGGGCTCTAAGGTCAAATATAGATAAATGGGACTTAATGAGATTGCAAAGTTCCTGTAAGGCTAAGGATGCTGTCATGAAAACAAAATGGCAGCCACCAGATTGGGAAAAGATGTTACCAATCCTACATCTGATAGATGCCTTATATCCAAGGTATACAAAGAATTCAAGAAGTTAGACACCAGAGAATCAAACAACGCTATTTATAAATGGGGTACAGAGCCAAACAAACAGTTCTCAATTGAGGAATATCAAATGGCTGAGAAGCATCTAAGGAAGTCCTGGACATCCTTAGCCATCAGGAAAATGCAAATCAAAACAACCCTGAGATTCCACTTCACACCAGTCAAAATGGCTAAGATCAAAACTTCAGATGACAGCAGATGCTGCCAAGGATGTGGAGAAAGAGGAACACTTGACCACTGTTGGCGGGGTTGTAAACTGATACAACCACTCTGGAAATCAGTCTGGCGATTCCTCAGAATATTGGACATAGTACTACTTGAAGACCCAGTTATTCTACTTCTGGGCATATACTCCAGAGAAGCTCCAACATACAACAAAGACACATGCACCATAATGTTCATAGCAGCTCTATTTATAATAGCCAGAAGTTGGAAAGAACCCAGATGTCCTTCAGTAGATGAATGGATACAAAAATTGTGGTTTATTTACACAATGGAGTACTACTCAGCTATCAATAACAATGACTTTATGAAATTCCTAAGAAAATTGATGCATCTATAGAATATCATCCTGTGTGAGGTAACCCAGTCACAAAAGAACAGACATAATATGCAGTCACTGATAATTGGATACTAACCCTGAATGCTCTGAACACCCCAGAAACAACTTACAGACCATATGAAGTTCAAGAAAAAAAAAGGCCAGAAAAAAAAGATGAAAAATCATTATGCTTAATCTTTACACACCAAGAAAACTTTGACTATTTCCAGGTTACATCTTGTTTTACATGTACTTTATACTCACTGTAACTAGTAAGATTTTAAGGCATACTATCAAACCTTTAAAAAATAATCAAGTACTGACAAATATGTATTTATATACTTTTATGCAAAATGCTTTTAAAATCTGCACATTTATCTTTGTTTTTTAAAATAAAGTTGTCCAATTAAAAAACAAAACAAAAAAGATATAATGAATTTTTTCTATATATACAAAGTGAAATTATGCTTGCAAATTGTGTAATCTGGCATATAGTAAATCTAACCACTAAAAAGTAATTGCTGCTATTATTATCATTATTAAATTATTGACTTCTCAATGAAAACACTACCTCATTTGGAAACTACCACATGGCCAAAATCTATAAACATTTTTCTTATGTGGTAGTGACAGAATATAAGGTAGGGCTAAGTGCGTGGAATCTTTAGACTCTTTATCCTGGAACCACTTTTTAACCTTTCCAGTTCTCTATAATTAAATTAAATTTTTATTTAAGTTTTTATTTCAATTTTTAAATTTATTCTTTAATCTATTTTTTACAGATCAGACTTTATCCTCCTCCTGCTACAGTCTCTGACTGTTCCAAATCACACACCTTCTTCCCCCATCTTCAAGAGGATATCTTCCCTCCCACCAGACCTTCCCACTCCCTGGGTCCCCAAGTTTCTTAAGGGTTTGGTGCATCTTTTCTGGCTGAGTTCAGACTCAGCAGTACTCTACTGTATATGTGTTAAGGGCTTCATATCAGCTGGTGTATGCTGCCTGGTTGGTGTCAGTGTCTGAGAAATCCCAGCGTTCTACAATACTCTTTGAAACCCCTTTACTTTCTGTGGAAAGGAATTTATAAGGTGTACCTACTTGCGAATCAAGGCCAAGCTAGCTTTTCTGCTACAAGTCAGTAGCTATGTAGATGCAATAAGAACACCACCACCACCACCACCAATAATAAAAAGTATATTCTCCTCATGAATCACATCTTTAATATTTATAACTTATCCATGTGTTAGTAATTATAATTAATATATGAGAAAACAGATTCTGAATGCAGAATCTGACTATAGTATAAAGGTAAAAGCCGAACACTTCACAGATCAGTATATAGATTAGATCCTAATGTACCAGGCCTCTGTTGACTAGTGTTGACTAGTGATAAGGTATGTCAATAGGAGTTCTGGGTAGTGATACTAAATAGCTACAGCATCATGTGTAGCAAACAGCCAGCTGCTATCTTTTTCATGTCTCTCAGAAGGTTGCTATACATAACTGTAGAATTACATGTCTCTGAATGTCATATATTTCAAAACAAAAGTTTTCACAAAGCCTTGATATTTTTACTCCTACTCTTTCTGGGGACAATAGGCAGTCTTCAGTGCTACCTGAAGGAGCGTGTGGTTGCCATATCAGCTCTTCAGAAACTGAGTTTGATGATGCCTCCATTTTGAGGTTGGTGTTCTTAGGAATATGTTTTAGAGCAGTGGTTCTTAATCTTCCCAATGCTGTGATCCTTGAGTCTTCATGTTATGATGACCCCCCCATCATAAAATTATTGTTGAGGCTACTTCAGACTGTAATTATGCAATAGTTTTATATATCTTAGTATGAATATCTGATATGCAGAATATTTGATATGTAAGCCACAAAGAGGGTATGACCCTAAGAACTGCCATTTTTGAGCCTTTGAATTTTGTCTTGAAAATAAAGTGTTGTAGAAGATTGTAATTTATTTAGAGAAGAAAATTTTAACATAGTAGACTCTCTGAAAGACTGTAGTTAATGAGGCCAATAACTCAGTTACAAGTACCTTATTACAGAACCTTCTTTTCTAAGTGTCTCTAAGGTGTGATTATGAGTATTTTACCTAGAGAAAAATATTGTAAATAGACAACTATCATATTTTAAGATCAGTAATTTATATTCCTACATTATATTCATACATTAGTGTGAGATCATACATATTCTATCAGCTTATATACTCTATGGGGTTAAATAACTTGTTATCTCACATAGTGAAAGGAGTGGGTGCTAGCCAAGGAAGAGATTGGGACAGAGAAAAACTTCATGTTTAAAAAAGCTATTTACCTAGAATGAGTGTTTTGTTTTAAAAACAACCGCAACAGCAACACTCTCTTGCTCTGTTCTTCCCACTGTAAGATCACATGTAGAAGCCAAGGGTGATCTGAATGGGAGAAATATAAGCTACTCTCTAACTGACTATTTTTTTCTACTAGTGATTGAACTCTGTTAAGGATGCTTGCCAGTGTCTCAGGAGAAGAGAAATCTTAGCTCATTCTTCATGGAAGGTAGGACAGATACTAAAAATTGTTTGAAAGTAAAAATTTGTAGTGGTGACCCATTTCTTTAATTCCAGCACTTGAGAGGCAGATGTTGGTAAGTTTCTGTGAGTTCAAGGCAAGCCTGGTCTACTGAGAGAGTTCCAGGAAAACCAGGGCTACCCACAAAGAAACCTTGTCTGAAATGAAGAAGGAGGAAGAGGAGGAGGAGAAGAAGGAGATAAAAAAGAAAAGAGGAAGAATTAAAGAAGAAGATAATAAAGGAGAACAGGAAGCAGAGGAAGAGGGAGAGAAAGAAGAATTATAAGGCAGTGTACAATAACATCAGATCAGCAGCACTGAGAGAAGCAATCACCTATAATAAGGAAGATATAAATAGGAAAGAAGGGGTTGTGGACTTTCTTTTTCTTCTATTTCTTCTTCTTTCCCTCCTTCCTTCCTTCTGTGTTTTCTTTCTTTCTTTTCTTTTTAGTAGGTACTGACTCAACAGTGGAAAGGAAATTTAATTTACTTTACTGAGAACCTACATCACTTTACATTCCTCCTTCTGATATTTTGATAAAGAAGCACTAAAACCATAACACGGGTACCATAATCACAGCCCACTCAAACCAGGCATGGGACAAGAGTCCAAGGATAGAATAGCCAAACAGAACGACCTGAGAGTGAACTAGACCATACCAAACATATAACAATGGCTGTACATTGATAGCAACAGTGATGTTTCTAATTAGTTTGTGCTAGTGGTTAAGATTACTATTTTGTTAGTAGTGAATAAAATAGTATATAAAATAATATAGTGTTAGAATAAAAGGCATGTTGGCGAACTTCAGATCCTGGCTTTCTACTATACAGCTATGAGATCAGGATCATGGCTAAACATTTAAATTCTCTGTGTTTTATTTTATAAAATCATTGGTGACCACTTAAGTTTATATCAGGATTAAGCAAGCTAACACTATAAACTATTTATTCTAGTTCCTGGTAAAAAATGGATTCTGGTACACACTAGGTGTTTCTAGTTATGATGTGGTGTTATTAACACTACATGGTTTGTGCTTATTCACACTACGCGGGACCATGCTAGGAACACACGGTGCATTACTGACCATATAAGCTCATCAAGGATGCTCTCCACCACTCCTCTGTCACCAGGGAGGAAGCAGAATGTGATAAACTGGCTGTGCAAAGGAGTTGTAGGTGGCAGAGACTGAATTTGAAGGGAAGGAAACTGACTTTTTCACTTTCAACTGAGCCATTATAGAATTCTTACTTCCCTGGATTTTCCAATAATGTGATATGGCTCTAATCATGTACATAACATTGGTTTTGCAGAAATAATGCCTAATATTCATGACAATTGAATGATTCTTCAATTTCTTCATCAAGTGGTAAAATAAATCTGCTCATATGACACATTCAATCATGCTTCCCTTAATTCCTATTTATATTTAAAAATCCACTATTTGATTTTTCTTAAAATGCTTTCAGATCTGCTGTATCTTCTAAGTTGGCAAGTTCAAACCACACAGATATTTTACTGTGAATTTATTATATTAATTTCAGATAGTGATTTTTCTCATGTCTGGATATCAAGGAAATTGTTCAAGTACAAAATAGAAGCATTTGAATGAATTACTGAGGTCACTCATTATATTCAAGGTTAGTATTTTATTTCTGGTCTTGAGACTGACACTAGATTTTACTCTCCTGGAAATCTGCCCTTGCAGACCTCAAATGTTCAATTCATCTCAGTTCACAAAAATGGATCTAACAATTCTTAAGCACTGGAAACCACAGGCAAAAAGCATTTTTTGAGGTCATGCTGCTCTTGGCTTTAGTAAACCCTATTTTTTTTTCCTGAACATGATTAAGTCTCTTGAAAAAGGCAAAGACTAGGTTTTGATAATTGCCAATACTGCTCATTATTTCAGTCAAGCCAGAGGTGGTGGTTTACAAGTGGGAATTATTCCTTGTCTTTTGGGTCTAAACTCAAACATCTTGCTCTTCAGAAGGGCCAGCGGGTGAAACAGCATACAAGTTCTGTTGTATATTTCTGCCCTCAGAGAACCTTTGCTGACCACTCAGCATGAAGGTCTCTTCTGGCTCTCAACTATCTTAACACAAATTATGGTTTTTCCACAGCATGATGGGTATCTTATATTATATTTTAAAGCTATTTCTGTATATGTAATGTGAGTATTTTTAGAATGGGAAGGGGGTCAGTGAGTGTATATATGTGTGCATATATTGGCATGCATGCAGGAGTCAGAGGACAACTTGTGGGGGTCCATTGTCACCTTACATCATGTAATATCTGAATATTAAACTCATGTTACCAGGCCTGGCTGCATATACCTTTACTGGCTGAGGCAGCTCAGCAGCCTCTGTTTTCACTTTAAAAATTTAAAGACAAGCCTCATTCAATTGTTCAAAGTAGACCTGAATTTAATCTGTAGCCAATCCAGGTTTTGAATTTTCTATTCACTGACCTTGGCCTTACAAGTAATTAGGATTATAAATCTGTACTACCGTACTAGAGCTTCTCAAGTTCTTTTGGCAAATATTGTTAGATTTGCCATCTCTATGATTACATGAGCTAACTCCTCATAATAAAACATCCCCTCAAGATACATATACATCTGTTCTTGATTCTCTGGAGAATACTGATTAGCCCAATTATGAAATTTTACAAACAGTAAATATCAATCAACAGTTGTCCATAAAGAAGTGTCCTATGACTAAGCTAAAATAAACAAGACAAGTTTTATGGTATCTTATACAAGAAAGTTAATACTTGAACGGATTCTAAGCAGGAACCCTCAAGTTTAAACATTAAAATATTTAATATAAAAAAACTTTTTAAAATGCTGTCCCCTAACTTGCATTTCTGTGCACAGCAGAAAGAGAGCCAAGGCTTAATATAATTTTATGTGAGCCAAGCAATTGAATTCTCAAATCTACCTGATCAGGTCAAGTTTGAGAAGTTAAATAACTCGCTCAAAATAAGACCACTGTCACATGCTAAGTAGTTCTGGTATTTTTATCCAAGAACATTTGTTACCAAAGCTCTGCTCCTTCTAAGTCATGGTAGACCCACCTAAGGTTGTCTTTCCCTGCCTGGATTCTATTCCCTTCATAAAAATACTTGGTTCTCTAGGGCTCAGGTCATATTTCCCATGATGTCATCTTAATTTGACACTTTGATTCAGTATGATTTAGCCTGAAATGAGTTATTTTAATTAGGTCACACATATTAATGGTACATCACACCTAGAAGAATCTTAAAGTGAATCAAATTATTCATATTCTTCTCATTCTTCAGTAAAGTAGAGTGAAGTATGGAGAGAAAAACACCCTGCTTATTCTCATGTGGAAAGACCACAGCAGGCAGTCAGCCTTAAACTGCATCTTTGTTCTAAAGGCTCTTGAGACAGCAAGCCCTAAGAATCTATCTCTGTCAGCCAGCCTCTGTAGATCTGTGAGTACAAGAACACACCATACCCCTCCAAACTCTTTATGGCCTGTTGTGTGTGGGAGGGAGATAATGGTAAAACATATCAAGAAATGTAAATCACTTTATTTATTTCTAGATTGATTTTTTCAGCAACAACCCAGAATGCTATATTTCCCCGAGTCTACATTTATGGGTTTAGTGTTATTAGAATAAGGTTTATGCCAAGGATCCTTTATACTAGTTCGTAGATGTATGACTTCAGGCAAAGACCTTTAGCCTCCAAAAATTTGGTATTTTCATCTGGTAAATGGGGCTACTTATATGGTTTCTAAACAGCAGACAATATAAATAAAAGTGTGTCCAATGAACAATGATGAAAATAATACCTTGCTATATATTTTGCTTGCCCAGCACGATTATTGTCTTCATAATGCTGAATATTTTAAATGAGTGTATATCTATGGCTCAGCACAATATCACCCTATCTCTATTTCTCTTGTATCCATTCTTCTAATGTAAATTTCCACATTACTTTCCCTACTGATATCTGTTTTTTTAAACTCCTAAAAGAATAATAGTAAATGCTACCTGCTATTATTTTACTTTTTAAAATGTCTACATGTGGGATTTTCAGTAGGCATTATAAACAAATATTCAGTCAATACAATCTAAAATTTGAGATCATGATAGAATAGGTGATTCATTGAACATTCTACAGAAATGAAACCCAAAGGAGCTACAGATAATAAGGAGGGTATTTTGGGGAAATTATGCACAGCACCTTTGTTGCAAATATTACAAATTGAAAAAGAAGAAACAAAAGTCTTGTAAAACCAGGTAAGGAATAGTATTATTTTAAGTTATCACCAAATGTATACCTAGTAGATTAGTGACAGAAACAATTACTCAGCAATGACCAAATAATACTTCAAAATTCCAAGAAAAGATTTTTTATTTTGCTAAGCAACAATTTCTGTCTTGGGTTAAAATGCTGTTTGATAACATGCCAGGCTGATTTTTTCGAGATTTTTGTTCACAATGCATGCATCATAGCAAGAAAATAATTTCAGTTAATCTAGAGAAAGTTGGTGTTGCCTTATTTTACAGGCCCGTATTCTACTTAGGGAAAGGTCACAATTAGGTTATTACACTTTCGTATGGTTCATAATTCATTCCCTTACACCTTTAAGTTCCTAGATACTGAACCATGGTAGCCTTGACAATATCATGTTGTTGACAAAGAGAGAATCCCAATGTGAAGTAATATAAGTGATAGAGAGAGCCAAGAATCCCTAATAACAACAATAGGACCATGCTTCCTTCTGGGATCTCCTTCAACATAGACTTCTAGGGCTCCTAGAATCTGAAGTTATTGAAATGAGATGCTGATTTCTGTATGCTCCCTTACAGTGCTAAGTAAATATGGTTCAGGTCAGGTGAGTCAAGAGAATTATCTGCCTGTTTCTAAGATACTCTTTAGCCCTAAGCTTGGATATCCTTGAAAGCATTTCTTAAGCATCTAGTTGCTTTCCTCACCACAGGACTCTGGGACACAGACATTCTTTCTCTTTTTTTTATTATGTATTATAGAGCAGGAAGATAAAGAAAAGTAGTAGCTTAGCCTGGAAGCCACAGGGAATGAGCACTAACAAGATTTTCAAAGTGAAATGTTACTGGCTCTTGGTCCCCAAAGGAAACCATGGCACCTGGTCTCCTGTCTGCCCAGTGGTATATCCTAACTTCTTAGAGAAACAGCCAGTATGTTGGGACTTATGCTGACTCTTTGTTAGAAAGAAAGGCAGGAGTTTTTATAAACCAGCTATCCCTTTTCATTAAAGGGAAAGAAACACAATAAGAAGGTCAGAATCTATTACAGGTATATATTTTCAATCCTTTATTTCCACCAAGAAAGGGTTTGGTAACAAGATGCTTTACAGAAGGCATCCACAAAGGTTTAATATTGAGTTATGAGTATCTTAACCCTCACATCTATCTTTAGTTAATAACTTGTATCTATCTGACTCACAGTAGACAACTACTGTCCACTCCCATTTCCATTTTAAACTTGTAACTTATTTTGTATATTTGATATGTGAAATATACTTCAGAACAAAAGATGGCAGAGGATTGTCTCATAATTGAAGAGGATGAATGTAGGTTATGAAGGATAAACTATATAAGTAGATGCCACTGAACACAGAATTTTTATTATCTGCACCTAAGATTATAACACTGTCATTCTTGGTTCTAGCTTCTGGCAGATGTTCTAGTTCAGTTGGACTTCTGGCATCTTTTTTTTTTTCTTTTAATTTTAATCTAAACCTGCCATGAGCATTTTTTATTTGCTTCTTCACAGTCATTTAGGTTTTAGCAGAATCATACCTAATTTCACCCTGGGTTTCCCAGTGTTCTTTGCACACTATACTGCACTCTGATAGCATTTAAATACAGATCAAAACATTTGACTTAGGTTTAGAATTGTAAGAAATAATTATAATTCGCAAAGGCTTCATATCACTTGATTTATAATTATAAATGTAAGAATTCTGAAGACCATTTTTCTATAGCACACTATATTTCTGCTTCTTTTCTCAGAGAATGAAAGTATATTATTACAGATATGAAAGTGCCATTTTTTCACCTATGCAAGCATAAAATGTGAGTGGCATGAGTATATAAGGACATCAAAAACATAAACTTGCTTTTCAATAGTGGTGGGAAAGGAACATTAAGTGAGAGTTGTCACCAGAATGCAACTGCATCTTCTAAGAGGATGAATTTGACCAAAGAGCATATACCATGTACAGAAGCCTGATGTTCTTCAGATGCCAGACATGCTGTGTTCCCTTTATGGGTGAAATTCAAATTTTATTTTGGGGATAGCTAGTGGTTTGGAAGCTCAGATTAGGACTTCTATCAAATGATTTTTCTCATTATATAAAAGTATTATGTGTAGTACTGTATTGTATACTGGCACTTTCACAGATGTATGCTTTGTATATTGAGAATCTGACCCTGCAACTATTTCCCTTTCCTCTCTCATCCTTTGGCTAAACATTTTCACTCCTTTTCTAATTTCATGTAGATGTGTACAAGATTTGGTGTGTTCATGTAAAATAAAGGAATCAAATGTTAGAGAAAGTAAAAAAATTGTTTTTCCTAATATTATTTTTTATTTTCCTGTAAGTGATACAACTTTGTATTTTTATTATATAAAAACTCCAATGGTTATAATTTTTCTTTATCTACACTAAGGTTATTTTATGGGTATGTTTGTTCTTTAGCTGTACTAAAGGGCTGGAGTGCAAGTTAATGAGCAAGTGTCCTTGTGTATGCCATTCTGAAGTCCTTTAAGTTCATACCTATGGGTAACGCAGGTAGCCATAGGAGAACTCTACTTTCATGGTTTTGAGAAATATTTATACAGATTGTCATAGTGATTGGCCCAATTTGCCTTCTGTACAGCAGTGTGTAAAGATTCTTATTGAACAGCAAGAGAAAATTGTTAATTGAGTCAAAAACTGCTTTAGAAATGAAATGTTGTCTTCACTACTCTACAACTAACAATGGATAAATATCTAGAGCCCACAAAGAACTCAAATGTCTAAAAGATGAGAAATAAAATTACTCCATCTATAAACCAGCTGATGGAATAGAGTTCTTAAAAGACAAAGGACCAATAGCCAATAGACAGAGAAAATAAGTGTTTAACATCACTAGCTATCAGATAAACGCAAATTAAATCAACACTGAGATTTCATCTCACCAGTCAGAATGGCAGTCTCCAAGACAATAAGAATAAATAAGAATGAAAACGAACAGAGAAGGAAAACCATAGGGGAAGAAGGTAGTCACCATGAGGTTGGATAGACCATGGATATGTGGCCAAAAGGAGCTCACATTGAGGACACCACATGAAAGCGAGCAAGACTTGACTGAGGAAGCCTAGCAATGGTGGAAGGACTGTCATACATGTCTTTAGGAGCTAAATGAACATACTTCTCCCCTCAGATTGTTTTTCTCTTTAAATTTCAAGAGGACACATTCCTCAGGTTATCCTTAATGGGAGACAGGCTCTTCCTCATAAATTCATATGAGTGAAAACTTAAAGTCACAGAAAGGAAATTATCATAAGGTGAATTTTTAATTTTAGGTGTTCTGTAGTTTCAAATTTCAGGCACGGAAGATGAGACACATCTGAGAAGCTTCTAGAACATGCTGTTATAAGTTTTTGTCATAAAATCCAGCTGTATGATAAAATCATAGTAGAGAAACTATCTGTATTTCCTGCTTCCTGACTTTGTATGTGCATACATTTAGCTGTACAGTGGCCACTCCTGACTCTTTGTTCCCAGGAATCTATATACAAAGAAGCTGAAGCCATTCTTTGCTCTTCAGCCTAACTTCAAGGAGATGGGTCTAACTCACCCTGAAAGAGCTTGAGCTGCCAATATAAGATTGGTTTGATCCATATCTTTACAGAGAGAAGCCCAGCCCAGGGGCAGCACACAAGAGGGAAAATCATGCTCTGTCAAGAATTCCAGCTATTTCACCACTATCTTGTACCTTGGGTGGACCAAAAATGGAGACTATCTCAAAGACAGTGGCAAGGATTACATGAAATGATTGAAATGCAGAATTTGTCACCTTGCCTGCTACTTGAACTGAGGTGCTACCTCTTCTTGTAGTGGGTTGTTTCTCTTTGGAAGCTGATACACATAAGTGCTGTGGAGCCATCTTGCTACTGATCAGCTAGAAACAGGCTGTTTTGAGGCTATGAAGAAGATATATATTTTTTCACTAGTTAAAGGAATACTAAATATTTTTCCCTATGCTTATTTTTGTATTGCTTTTGTTTTGTTACGTTTTTTGAATAAAATAGTCATCAATGAATATGAATAAATAGAAAAAAACTTAACCCAATTAGAATCAGTTGACATTGACTCTTGGAACCTCTCCCCCAAGATGATCATCATAAAGGGTTTGAACAAGACTGTGATAATTAGATATACACACCTCATGAGAATGATGTAGACTCTCCCTTGAACTGAGGAAGATTCAATGAACTACAAAAGTGTAACTCAATTTTTAACAAATAAAAATATCTCTAATTTCAATACTCTCAATGTCATAAAAAACCAAAGGGTCTTCAGATATGTACCATTTTTTAAAGTGATATGAGAATTAAACAGAATGTCTCTAACTTAGCCTGGATTCTGTATTCGAGTTGTAGGTAATAGTATAAAAGACTCTACTGAATACAGTGGAACCTGTGTCCTTGTTATACATTGGAGCATCTTTTGGGTACATGCCCAGGAGTGGTATAGCTGGGTCTGCAGGGAGCCAATGGCTTATGCTCTAAGATTAAGAATTGACAAGTGGAACCTCATAAAATTTCCAAGGTTCTGTAAGGCAAAGGACACTGTCAACAGGATAAACTGGCAACCAACAGATTGGAAAAAAGATCTTTGTCAATCGTACATCCAACAGATAATATATCTAATATATACAATGAACTCAAGAAGTTATACTCCAAAACCCAAATAGCCTTATTAAAAATGGGGTACAGAGCTTTACAAGGAATTCTCAACTGAGGAATATCGAATGGTTGAGAAGCACCTAAAGAAATGTTCAACATCCATAGTCATCAGAAATATGCAACTCAAAACAGCCCTTAGATTCTACCTTACACCAGTCAGAATGGCTAAGAACAAAAATTCAGGTGACAGCAGATACTGGTTAGGATGTGAAAAAAAGGAACACACCTCCATTGTTGGTGGGATTGCAAGCTGGTACAACTACTCTGGGAATCAGTCTGGCAGTTAATAGCCAGAAGCTGGAAAGAACTCAGATGTCCTTAAACAGAAGAACTGATATAGAAAATGTGGTACATTTATACAATATAGTACTACTCAGCTAATAAAAACAACAATTTCATGAAATTCTTAGGCAAATGGATGGAAATAACATGAAACAAATCACAAAAATTACCCACACATGGTATGTCCTCACTGATATGAAAATCAAGAAAGAATACTAAAACATGGATTTTTCCCATTCTTCTTAGAACGGGGAACAAAATACTCAGGGAAGGAAATATAGGAACAAAGGATGGGGCAGAGACTGAAGGAAAGGCCATCCAGAGACTGCCACCCCATCCAGAGACCTGCTCCATCCCATTTATAGCCACAAAATCCAGTCTCTATTGCTGATCCCAAGAAGTGCTTGCTGACAGGAGCCTGATGTAGCTGTCTCCTGTGAGACTCTGCCAGAGCATGACAAACACAGAGGCAGATGCTTGCAGCCAACCAGGAGACTGAGCACTAGGACCCTAATGAAGGAGCTAGAAAAAGGACTGAAAGAGCTGAAGGGGTTTGAAACCTCTTAGAAAGAACAATATCAACCAAGCAGACCTCCTTGAGCTCCCAGGGAATAAACCACCAACCAAAGAGTACACATGGGGGGACCCATGGCTCCAGCAGCATATGTTGCAGGGGATGGCCTTGCCTGGCATCAATAGGAGGAGAAGCCCTTGGTCCTGTAAAGGCTCATTTCTTCAGTATAGGAGAATACCAAGGTGGTGAGGTGGGAGTCGTGGGTAGGAGGGGGAGCATCCTCATAGAAGTGGGAGGAAGGGGCATGGGAGAAGGGGTAATGAGGGAAGAGGATTACATTTGAAATGTCAATATATAACATAGCCAATAAAATGCAAAAATGTTAAAAAAAGAAAGAATGAATATGTTTTTAATAAGACAAACCATAATCCCTCTCACAGAGAATTCAAACAACAAATAGAGTATAATAAAATAATATAAAGTAAAATACACCATGCATATTGAACACATTGACATTTGAGGCATCCGCAGCCCTTGAAGATTATAAATGTGGTGGGTGGGTATTTGTTTCTTTTCTTTTGTTTGAGGAAGGTGTCTAAAACCCAGAGAAACAAGCTCTCACAGGTGCAGGTACACACACACACACACACACACACACACACACACACACACACACACACACACACACAACCTTTCTCACACTGAGAAGATTCATGTAGTCAAGGGCAAAGTGTCTAATACTAGAAAAGCAATTCCTAGAGAGAACCTCGGTGCTGACGACAGCACAATTTACAGTGTACTGAGGGGGTCTCTATCAGCAGGTAGTGCTTCCCAGAAGGATGTACTTTTAGATCATTACACTTATGCAATATTTGCAGAGTGTTGCACACAGGAGCATTTTCTCTTCAGTAACAGAGAGTGGTCACTGCTATTTCTGGGCTTACAACCCTCAGCTTTGCCAGAATGTGTTTAAATCTTCAAGCAATAATGCTTAGGTGCCTTTTCAAATAAATGAATAAATTAGTGGATTTATGAAGTCACTATCTTATTTTGATACAGCTTTCTTGGAGTTAATAGCATATTGAAGAATTATGTATGACTAACCCGTCCTTGTAGCTAGTGATCTTCCAGAAGATGTTTAGGATTTCTTCTCCAATCCTAACAGTTGACAAGAAAACACTGTCATCATTTTCTGTGTGGCTGTTACATATTCCAAATGTATTATCCTGATTATTACTTAGGTGACAAGACACAGACACATTTTACTGCTGATTCTCAGCAGAGAACACAGAAATCTTGAGGGAATGAAATAACTTAAAATAGCCAATGTCATATGGAACAGAGACACTGTCTGAGCTCTGGTCAGTTTCCCAACAAAATTCATCCTCCTAAATACCATTTTATTTTCGTGGAACCTGATGATTCATAAAAATGGTGATTTGGATTCCTAATTAAGAACCAACTGCCTGCAAAGGAAGCCATTAAATGTTTGTCAAAGTTTTAAGCCACTGCAGCACAATCATTTAATGGCACTCGAGCTTTAAGCCCAAGCCCCTCCCAAATAAAAAGAATACAATTATGGCCTGCTTTCTAAAAGTGCTTTCCTTGTCAATTATATTTAAAACAATTACTTTGTTGATGATTTAATCTTCTGAAGGAAATAAATGCCACTATGGGGCATTAAGAGGCTAACACAGGAAAGGAGATGAACTGCAATTATAATTTGTTTCTTAGCAACTAATAGGAAAAGTTATAAAGTTGATTCTAGCACATCTATAAGAGGCAGTATTACAGCTGTGGGAATAGAGTGACGGCCCTTAACAGTATAATGTTGTGAGTAATTTGCCTTTGCTACTATCATAAGAGAAATTATTTTGGATCTGCTTGGTCAAAGCCCTAAAGAATTCTCATTAAAAGCCAGCCATTATTCTGCATGCTGTTTTCTTCCCCCTCTCTCTTCCCCATTATCCTGCACACACTGCATTGGTTATTCTGCACATTGTGGGAAGCTGAAAGAATCAGCATGATAAAACAGATTTCTTTAATAACTGGGAGAAAGGAGTCCTTCATTAGAAGAGCCCTACTTCCTGTCTGAAACAGCACTTACTCCATGTAGTCACGGTTAGAGTAAATTAAAACCTTTATAATGAATATTAGTGAGGACAGCACAGACTTTTTTTTTTAAGTCAAAAGAACTTCAAATTTAATCTCTCAAATACAACTTTACTTAGGAAGTCTAAATACGGCCCTCCCTCCAATATTCTCTGCCCAGGCTTCTTTTTAAAATATTTTATTGGATATATTTTATTTAGATTTCAAATGTTATCCAGCATAGACTTTTAAAAAGCCCTACATGCTGTAAAATGGGAAAACTAAGAAAATTTCAAGCCTTAAATCCTTAAACTTAGGAGATTTTCAGGTTGAAAATTTGCTGTGAAACATGAACGGCTCACAATCTCCATCATCAATTTAATCTGTTGGTTCTAGAGGAACATTGCTCTATACATCAACTCTGAAATCTCTTTTCAAAAATCAATCATGATTTTCTCTTAAATACACATAGAATATAGATGACAAAGATGAATTTTTTCTGCATTAATTATTTCTTTCTTAATTTTTTTCTTTTTTTTTATTTGATATTTTTTTAAATTTACTTTTCAAATGTTCCTTGCTTTCCGGGTTTCCTCTCCAGAACCCCCCTTTTCCATCACCCTTTCCCCTGATTTTATTCCAGTTCTTTCCTACCTACCTACTCACTCCCTCATGCCTTCCCTCCCTGCCTTGACATTTCCCTACACTGGGGCATGGAGCAAAGGACTCTACCCACATTGATGCTCTAAAAGGTCATCCTCTTATATATGCAGCTGGAACCATGGGTTGCTCCATGTGTATGTAACCCTTGGAGAGTGGTTTAGTCCCTGGGACCTCTGAGGGGTCTGGTTGACTGATATTGTTGTTCTTCCTATGGGGTTGCAAACTTATTCAGCTCCTTCAGTCCTTTGTCTAACTCCTCCAATGGGGACACTGTTCTCAATCCAGTGGTTGACTGAGGGCATCTGCCTCTGTATTGGTCAGGCTGTGACAGAGCCTCTCAGAAGACAGCTGTATCTGCCTCATGTCAACATGCACTTCGTGGCCTCTACAATAGTATCTGGTTTTGGTGACAGTATATGGGATGGATTCCCAGGTGGGGCAGTTTCTGAATGGCCTTTCCTTCCATCTCTGCTCCACACTTTGTCTTCAGATTTCCTCCTGTGAGTGTTTTGTCCTCCTTCTTAGAAGGACTGAAGCATTTGCACTTATTCTTCCTTATTCTTAAGCTTCATGTGATCTGTTAACTGTATCTTGGGTATTCAAAGCTTTTCGGATAATCTCCATGTATCAGTGAGTACATACTATGTGTGTTGTGTTGTGACTAGGTTACTTCACTCAGGGTGATAGTTTCTAATTCCATTCATTTGCCTAGGAATTTCATGAATGTATTGCTTTTAATAGCTGAGTGGTACTCCATTGTGTAAATGTATCACATTTTCTGTATCTGTTCCACTGGTGAAGGATATCTGGGTTCTTTCCAGATTCTGGCTAATATAAACAAGACTGGTATAAACATAGTGGAGCATTTATCCTTGTTGTAAATTGTAGCATCTTTTGGGTATATGCTCAGGAGGGGTATAGCTTGGTCCTCAGGTAGTAGTACTATGCCCAATTTTCTAAGGAATCTCCAGACTGATTTCTAGAGTGGTTGTACTAGCTTGCAATCAACAGTGGAGGAGTGTTCCTCATTCTCCACATCCTCCCCAGCTTCTGCTATCACCTGAGTTGTTGATCTTAGTCATTTTGACTGGTGTGAGGTAGAATCTTAGGGTTGTTTTGATTTGCATTTCCCTGATAACTAAGGATGTTGAACATTTTTTTAGGTGCTTCTTAACCATTTGATATTCCTCAATTGAGAACTCTTTGTTTAGTTCTGTACCCCATTTTTTAATAGGATTATTTGATTCTCTGAAGTCTAACTTCTTGAGTTCTTTGTATATATTCGATATTAGCCCTCTATTGGATGTAGGTTTGGAAATGATTTTTTCCCCCAATCTGTTAGTTACCGCTTTGTCCTGTTGACAGTATTCTTTGCTTTTCAAAAGCTGTGCCATTTTATGAGGTCCCATTTGTCTACTGTTGATCTTACAGCATAAGCCATTGGTATTTCTGTTCAGGAAAATTCACCCAGTGCCCATGTTTTCGAAGGTCTTTCCCACTTTCTCCTCTACTAGTTTCAGTATATCTGGTTTTATGGGGAGGGGGGTCCTTGATACACTTGGACTTGACCTTCGTACAAGAGGAAAGAAGATGAGTACTGTCTACCAGAAAACAAAATGATTGGCTTAATTTAAAAGAAAGCAGGAGTTATGTTTGGTTATGTTACATCCTTGCTTACATTTCCTGTGTGTAAGGTAGCCCTACTGCAGATCAGTAGACAGCATGCTTTTGAAAACTGATTTAGTTGGTCATTTTATAGGAACTTGATTAAAAATCTTTCATGTAGTCCTCCTGCTGGATGTTGAAAATCTGACACTTCAGTCCTGTGGTCCAAGTAAGAGATAAATGCCAGGTACAGTTATTTTAAGAAAAACATCATTTAATCAAATGCATGTGTAGCTGTATCCTAGGAAGACTCCTTATAGTCTAAGATGCTCAAACTAGAATGTCAATAAGTACATCCAAATTCTCTATAATAATCAGGAAGGTGCTCATACCTTACTGAGACATTTATTGAATATGGGGCAGTAACAATTCCTTTCATGTTAGAGTATCTAATCATAAATAACAGAGATTTGAGTTTTTTCTATATATGTATTGATATGTATATATTATATGTATATTACAGCTTGGGATAATTGAATCAACTATAATGAGCTCACTGTACAGCATGGTACTTCAAAAATAGTGTAAATACTTAGTGGTCATGGCAGATGGCTTGCAATCCCAGCATTCAAAGAGAAGAGACAGGATCCCTATAGCAAGCTGTCTAGCTAGATTAGCAGTCTCATAAAGTTCTGAATTCAAACAAAAGTCCTGTCTTCCTAGTGGAAGGTGAAGAGCTATAACAATTAAGGAAGGCACTCAATGTCTACCGTGGGCCACACTCACACGTATATGATCATTCACATGAGACCATATGATATATATACCACATACACATGCAAAAAGGTATTAATAACATATAATATGAATTATACATGCTTTGTATATTATACACCAAAAATCAAATGCAGACTAATCAAACCTGTCTATTTACAGTTAAAAGCAGGCCTAATGAGAGAGCTTGCTGCATATGAAATTTCCCGAATATTAGATATTTACATTATAGTTCACAATAGTAACAAAGAATAATGATGTAGCAACAAAAATATTTTTATTTTAGGGAGTCACCACAACACGAGGAACTGTATTAAAGTGTTAAAGCAGTAGGAAGGCTAAGAACCACGGCTGTGGGAGCAAGGTGGAGGCTCAACAATAACAGAAAGTCAAGAAATGTCATAGGTTTTGGAAAAATGAAATGGTCAAGATCCTTAAACATACCCCCTTGTCATCTTTATAGAGGCTTTATATAACTGCTGGGCAAGCAAGGAGACCCACCAGCCAAGCTGCCAGGAGATCTTTTGACCTCACTTAGCTTCATGCATTTTATAGAGAGTTCCAAGGCTGCAGCTTTTGTGACTCTTGCACAAAATCACTTGGATCCCATCACTTGGGATGGGGTGAGTGTTCTATTACTATAGTTACTGCAGAGTCTCCTCTTCTATTGTGGAGAAACATTCACCCATGTTCCTACTAGTTAACTCAAGTTAAAATTCATTGCTTCACCAGATTGTACTTCAATGCAGTGATTGCTTTGTTCTTTCATGGGTTCCTTCTCTTGGGTCAGTAGATGTGTATGTTGTATTCCCCAGGAGAAATCTCTCAGCATAACAAATGCTGAATGATATATAATCAGCAAACACTTATTAGTTATTAGGGAATGAAAAAATAAAGATCTTCTCTCTTCTCTCCATAAGTTTATAATGTGCAAAATCTACATAGGTTGTATCTATTTATACAACACAAGGCACATTAAGAAAACGTATCTGACCCATTTGCAAAGCAATACTTTGATTGATAAATATGTTTATTGCTGGAATTAGTCATTACTGATGATGGGTATTATAATAATGAAAATAATGATTTTCTTTAGTTATTAAACTCTGATAAAATTGAAGTAGGCATGAGAGCTTAGTAAATAAGAGTGAGCTATTCTCAGAGTATAATGAAAACTTCTGTTAGAAGTCTTAAGTGCTGTAAAGATTAAATGGTAGAATCAACTTTTCTGAGGGTGGAGAGAGATGGTGTGCCTCCATAAGAACTATGGGTACAGATGATCTTCAATGGGCATGATGGTGTTGGGGAGTCAAGCAGAAAGAGACCAGGCTTGAAACAGAAACACGAGAATTGCTCAGAAAAAAAAATCAAATATCTAAGCAGCATTTGAATTCTGTCATGAGCAAATGTAATGCCCTGAAGGAGTCCATGTGAATTCTTAATTGCTACCATCACTGGACAAATCATATGGATCAAATCATACAAGATTAATGCTTTGAAGATGTGAATGCAAACTGTCACTTATGTTTGCTCGAGAGTCATTACTATCCCACAGAGCAGATGATGAATAAAGTGTACCAGAAGGCTACTGGGGAAACTAGAAGAGCAACCTGGATTTTTGCAAAGCTGATATGTTCATGTATGCTTCTAAAAGACAGGGTAGTCTATAGTTGAGAGAGAATTGATATAAAAATCTCAAAAACCTTGAAAAAAATCATTGTGGTAGTTTACAAGCCACCCAGGAGAGCCTTTGTTTTATAATATAGAGATTAGACAGTAAAAGTAATGAAATGAAATAAATATTATGGAGATTAATAGGCCTGCTTTGTGAAACATTGTAACACATTGGTTCCAAATCTCCTGTATCAAATGCTGCTCTTTATGCTTCTGGACAGAAGTAGGTAGGTATTAGCAATCTGCGAGTAGAGCTTTATTTACGTCCCTACATTATGCTGTATTTGTATAAACTGGGAAAAATTCAATATTTTAAAAGGTTTTTAACATCTCAAAATGGTAAAATATCAGTTGCTTTCTAAATGTTCAAAGAAATTATGAAGGATATTTCTTGGATGAAAGTTTCTAGAGCAAATGGGCACTCCTCTATGATTTACAAGAATCTTATTAGTTCCTTTGAAGGTAAAAATCTTATACAGTACACACCACAAGAGTTCTGTTGGAGAGTAAAAGAAGGAATTTGCAAGGAATATGATCACAAAACAAGCTCAGAAGATACAACAGAGACTGGTAGTAGAGTTGTGCCTCCTTTCTCCACCTGAAGATGCTTACGGCTAACTACTGGACTGAACGAGGAACCCCAATGAATGAACTAGAGAAAGAACTGAAGGAGCTGAAAGAATTTGTATCCCTAAGGGGAGAACAACATGATAAAACAACCAAACTATCCAGAACTCCCAGGGACTAAATTACCAACCATTGAGCACAGGTAGAGAGACCCATGGCTCCAGTTGCATATGCAGCAGAGGATAGCATTGTCTGACATCAGTGGGAGAAGAGGCATCTGGTCCAGTGAAGGTGTATTTTCCCAGTGTAGTGGAATGCTAAGGTACTGAGGTGGAGAGGATGACTGGGAGAGGGAGCACCTTCATTAAACAAGTGGAGGGAGAGGGGGAATGCAAGTGGGAGGAAAAAAGATAACATTTAAAATGTAAATACAGAGAATATCTAATAAAATGTATATTAAAAATGTCTATTGAATTCGGTAAAGCTCCATTATTGCAAAACACCAGACTTAATGTTACCATCTACTTATGAAGAACACAGTTCTTACAGGTGCAAGAGGGAAGCTGTGGTGCAGCCTCTATGCAATGAGTGAAGAGATCCCAGTATCTAACTGCAGACCTAGGTCTTCTCATCTGGAGCACACTCAAATGACTTCTTTGAAGTCTTTCTCTACCTGCAAGGTGTCTCACATAATGTTACAGTTGTAGTAATAAAGTTGGATTTATTTCTCTTCTGCACTTTTATTTTGTTTCTCCCCTCTCTTCCCCTTCCTTACTCTGCTCTCCCTTTTCTTTCACTCCCTTCTCTTATTTATCTCTATTCATTTTTTTTGAAACAGACCTAAAATATTGCCCAAGCTTGCCTTATTACAGTAGCCCTTGGGGGCACTAACACTTTGGATTTGACCTTTCATATTCCTAGAAACACTAGAAAGTAAAGAACCGTTTTGCTACTCCTTGGATTAGAGCTGGTAATATAATTCTATTTCATTTAAAAACATCTAATTTTAATAAAGAGGAGGAAGTGAAATCTTGATTGTTCTTTATTGCTGTGTTCTGCTTTATGGTATCAAAATCTGTAGAGCCCCGACCAATAACAGAGACTATGTTAGATGTAACCAATCAACATTGGATTTCCAGAACATGAGCTAAAAACAACTTTCTTTATAATATTTTAAAACTTATTATGAGATGAAAAACTAGATGTATGTGGGCTTTCTTGAGTCCCATAACATAAAGCAACTTTCTTCTTGTTAATTTGGTGGACTAAATACTACTTCTAGCCCTGGGCGCAAACACAAAACATTACATGCTATTGCCTATACCTTTTAAGAAGTAACACAGCTGGGCCTGTCAATCAATTGGCCAGTAATCCATCCTTACCTGAAATCACTCAGAAAATCCCATCTCCCAAAGATATTCTACGAATTTAGCAGGAATAATTATCCTCTTAATGAATCTCAGTCCTCACTGTAGACCCTCGTAAAGGTTCTACCTTGTATCATTGTGGCCTTCTCACTTCAGATAAATATGCTTTCCTTTTTTACTCTTTAATTTTTTTCTTTTGGATACTGAACAAAGCCTTACCATCCTCTTCCCTGTACTCTGGGCTTTCTTACTTCTTTTGTCTAAAACTACCTGGCCTTTCCTGCTCTGTCACATCACCTCTCTCCAGTCTTTCCCATTTAAGCAGATGCTGTGATTTACAGTTTGTTGTTTTTCTCTTAAATACTAATACGATTGTCTTAAATCTTCATTCACGTCTACTCCAAGTTGTTTTATTAATGAGGGGGAAGAAAAGAACCTTAATCCTGGGGCTTACTATGTAGCACACGCTGGTCTTGAAGCAATAGCTTCCAATTGATTCTACTCTAGACCAACTTGAAAATGCTACTTATAAAACAAGGCAATATATTTGTTGAATAAATAATATCCATTCTAATATAATTGAGTGAAAATTACAGTGGCTCAGATGGTACTACTAATGAATCAAAATTATACCTTCGAACTTGGTCTTCAGCCCAAGAAAATAATAAAAATATCTATCAACTTGAAAAACAAGTTCTGATTCACTTTTCTTCAGCTCCATGCCTCCTTTTTCTTCTTTCCTTCAGCTCTGACTTTTCTTTTTCTACTTGCCCATTGCCCACTGACTCTTCTTCCCACAGTATCTGGACGCCAACCTCAGCTCTTGGCACAAAATCACTATGATTGAAAAAAATGAACACAATGACAACAGAAACATCGAACAAGAGTGTTTTTAGATCTACTGGGCATTTTTTTTAATAGTTACTTAAAGTGATATTTCTGTTTCAGTGAATGTCTTCAACCTGAAGTATGTACTTTGGCTCTCTTCTGTTTCTAACTTTCTCTTCTTGTTCTCTCTTGGCCTGTTCTTCAATATTGTTCTTCCCTCTTTATGAGATAAACTGGTACATTCTCATGATTTGAATTCTACCCTTTCTTCTTCTTTCTCCCTTCTGTCGATCTTTAATTCCGTTGAGGTGATACACTCAAATCCTCACCTGTCTGGTTTTCATATATCTCTCTATGAGAATAATCAACGAAGGAGGTAATTGTATAGCCTAGACTGCATGAGGTAATGGGGATAGCATTTCTGACCTTTACAGTGTTTAGGTAAAGGCTCTTTACATACTCATATGTATCCATGTATAAAAGAGAAATAATAACTCAGTATCTTTTCAATAAAGCCCATCATTTCCTATTCTCTCACTCTAGCCTGCTTCTACACTCAATCAGTAATTTATATTATTTAAGACGTTAGACTTGAGAGCCCCCACACCCCCACTCTCTCCCATCCCTCATCCAAGCCATCCACTCCCCATGAAAATTTTTATTACATCTCTGTTTTATAAATGTGTCTCCCCTAAGTCTACAATCTAAATCTTTGGTCAGTATGTGATCATTTCCTACCTTATATATTAAATAGTCTTCTTAACTGTTTTACCCTAACTGTGATGTCCCAATACCTTCGATGCACACATGGAAATGAGGTCAGAGCAATCAATTTTAAATATGCAGAACTGGTTTATATTACTCCAGTGCTTAAGACCCTTTGAAATCATCGGCCACCAACAGATTAACTCAATCTCATTATCCTGTCAAACAAGGCCCTCGCTGATTGGACCTTCACCCTTTCCCACAGCCTCTTAGCCTCCCATGCTACATTTCATATTTGACAACCTTGATATGTGGCACGTTTCCATGCCTATTGTGTATCCATGACAATTCTGGCTTTGCTGCTTCTGTCACATGCAACTCTTTGCCAGTTCTGTTGGCTTCTTTAACTATCAACCATCTGTCAAGACTTGGCTCAGCTGCCATGTCTCTTGGGGAGCCTACTGTGTACCCCAGAGTGGGTTACATATTGCTCTTATTGCATACTGTGCATATTGTTGCCTTTCATTTGCCACATAATTGTTATATTAACACTTTATGCCTCTTTCTTTCATTAGAGTGCATACTCAATCTCATCATTTATTTTTGTCCTATAAGATATCTCTTTCTTTAGAGTTTCCATGCTGCCCATTATTTTTTTCATGAAAGCATGTTTTACTTTTATAGTGGGAAGAAAATATATAAACTGATAGTGATCGTTGCATAAGCTGTTGATATTGTTAGCATCCCCTTTATGGGAGAAAACCGTGAGTTTCAGAAAGGCCACATGATGGATCGTTGACATGCATGGGAGAAAATGAAACTACGTAAATAGTTTAAGTAATAATCTCCTTTATTGAGTATCCATGGTGAGTTAGATGTGGGAGACCAATCTAGTTTTTCCTATGTTCTTAGTGTGAATTCTTACTATTTTCATGAAGCTAAAGTATTTTAACATTTTTATGGCACTCGAATGTATTTATTTTTTCACATACATATTCCAAACACAAGTTACATCCTTCCTCAGGCATTTACTTAAAGTAATAATAATAATAATGATGATGATGTTGATGATGATGATGATGATGATGATGATGATACTATTTTTGTTTTGTTTTATTTTTTTCAGTCCTAGGAGAAAAAATAATATTATGGCATCTAGTGAAAATATGTATACACACCTGAAAGGAATTTTGAAGTTCATTTTAATTGCATGCCGTTCCCCTGTAAGGGCTGATATTAGAAAAGCATGAGTACATTGATGGGTGAGTTTGTACCAAGTTCTTTCTCCTTCAGACCACTCAGAGCTGAGCAGGGTCTACAAACTGCTGATACATTTTCAATATTTCTTTATATGAGTATGTATATTCTGTGCTTCACAGCATCATTTCTCATATTTGGTGTTTTCATTGCATCTTGGATGAGTTCAGAGTACCACCTCTGAATACTTTATCATCCAAAATGCTGCTTTTAAATTCTTACTATTTGTAGTACATCAGCTTTTCAACTTGTGGTTCTTGGCTACCTAACATGGTTACATCTCTTTTTCAAGCTGGTCTACTGATCAGCTCTAATCCTAGACAGTTTCTTTTGTTTATTGTCCTCTATACTGATGAGTTGGTACAGTGATGATGAACACAGTAGTCACTAAGATGGTCAGAAGCAACACGGCTTTCAAAGACCTTGTAGCTTTCAAAATCCTTTTTGTTTTTCAGAGGGAGAAAAGGAAGATATTCTACATCATACTTACATTTTTGAGCTGAAGAGAGAAGATGCATTCAGGTTCAAGGGAAGGAAAATATGAGGAAACCAAGCAATTACTGCTTTATTCTAAATGGTTGTATTTAAACTCTCAGCTAAGTGGGAGAATAATGGAAGGGAAGTTATCCTTGGGGTGGGATGTTAATCTACCCAGGAGAATAAGACTTTGCTCAGGCCCAGATGACCACGTTATGATTGTCAGCAAGTACTGACATTGATTATGGAGAATGTTTTCTTGGTTTGCTTCTGCTTGTGGCAGATTTTTGACTCTGCTAGGTAATTTATCAGCCTAGGAGGCAGGTAAGAAGCACTCTTGGCAACCTTTTACTCTATCAGCTGGCTTTACTCTTCAAATACATGGTTTATACACGTTCTAACTTGATGGACAAATAGAGAAATTTGACACTGGGATTTAAAAATGAACACACTAGATAAGGTCTTTAAAAAAATCTTAGCTACATCCCTAGCAGCCAAAACTAATGGAATGTTTAAAATTCATCCTAAATTTATCTTCTCTATCTCTCTGTTTCTCTCTAACTCTGTTTGTCTGTCTGTCTGTCTGTCTGTCTGTCTGTCTCTCTCTCTCTCTCTGTCTCTCTCTCTCTTTCACTCTCTCTCTCTCTCTCTCTCTCTGTGTGTGTGTGTGTGTGGTGTATGTGCATGCATGTAAGTGTCCTAGAGCAGGAGTTACAGGCAGTTATAAGCTGTATAATGTGTGCTGTGAAGCAAACTCTGGTCTTTTGGACCTTCTTTTCAGCTGAGCAATCTCTCCAGCCCCAAGAAAATTGTTTCTTTAAAAAAAATAAGGTATTTCTGAAATCATCATTAATTCTAATTACGAATGTTTACAGCAGCTAACACTTTGATACTGAACTTCTATTCATTGATATCCACAAAATTGGTTAGCCTTGAAAACAAGAAAGTAAACATTACAATAGAAGGAGTAAAACTACCTTTTCATTAGACTAAAGTCAATCTTAATAATAATAATAACCATGATAATAATAGTATAGAAAAGATTTCATATACTTTAACGTGTTAGAAAATTCACCACAGGAGTGAAACTGTATGTATTTAAATTGATGCTTCTATATGTAGCTGAAGATAGCAGTGTCTGGCATCAGTGTGAAAAGAGGCTTTTGATAGAGGTAGGGCAAGTTTTCCCAATTTCGGGAATGCTAAGGCAACGGGGTGAAGAGAGTGATTAGAAGGGAGTGCACCTTCATGAAGATAAGTGGAGTGGGAGGGTAGATGAGAGTATCTAATAAAAAATAAAATAAAATAAATTGGTGTTTTGTACATTTCCCAACATCCTCCAAAATTTTTGCAATAACATGAAGATGCCAGATACTCCATTAATAAAGATATATTTCTTTGTCTCCTAATGTAAATCATTTCAAATGGCAATAATGATGTGATATAGTGAATAGATCTTAAGACTTGAAGTCTAAATGTGAGTTTTTAGTACTAACTTTGACCATGAGTATCATGGGCTTGCAGAAGTTCCTTCCTGTCTCAGACATACACATGTTTTTAATTTGTAAAATATAGAATAGGATGATAAAGATGGGCTTATGTAATGGATACATGAAGAAATAGATTGTGAAGCATTTTCTAAACAGCAAAACAGTGCAGACCATGGTGTAGCCATTAATTAGGTTTTCAAGGCAAGGGTCATTGAAGAGAAGCTGAAACAAGAGGAAAAAAGGACCAAGGTACACTGCATGAAAAGGGGGCCATTTCTAAGCTTTAAGATCCCTGCTGCCATTACAAAGCAGTTGGAAAAGATCATTAGCTATTTGGAGGCCTTTGAATGATTAGCTCCTATGATCCTCCACATTTATTTCAAGGGCTCTCTACAGCTGGCTGAACTAGATGGTAAATACCCCACCAATTTCCACATAGTAATATCTACAAACATAATTTCAGCCAAAAGACAATTTATAGCTAACAAATTTTCAATTGAGCCAATTAGCCAAATCACTTACCTGCTAACAGTAGCAATATCGGTTTTTGTTGATACATTAATTATTCAAGACAACATTTCCTGCTTAACCTTCAAAATAAGCTTAAAACGCACTATTTTACATGACTGCCAAGGTTAAGAGGAAGATGTTTATGATGTGATTTTAATTTATATTCCCAGATTTCCCATTCATTTTTGAGGCATGGAGGCCACCTGGTCAAATAAAGAGTGCATTTGTGATGCTTAATTTCCATCAGGAAATGGCAACGAACACTCAAAATAATGAATTCAAAGGCTCCTCAGATGTAATACATTCAGTCATCTCTAAGTGTCTCTCTTTGGCTATTCATCTCCATTATAATCATTTAAAAATTTTAATTCAAAATGAAAAGGTTACTTAGCTTTGCCTTTTGGTTGGAAAGAAGCAACTAATATATACCCACTACTAGTTGATATTATTTTAAATTCTTTCTAGAAAGAAACTTAAAATATGTTTGGAAGAAAAAAGTCTACTCAATATAAAAATTCTTTTATTGAGCACATATTGTCTATGATGCAATGAGTTAATGTTGGGCTCTAGGGAAAAGGGGACCATAGTTGCAGTCAACAAGGAACTTCTAGTCAAAATCACTTCTTACTGTCAGATTCAAGCCAAAGAAATCAAGCAATCAAGAAACAGAAATGGAATCAGAATCTGGGATTTGAGTGTGCACCTTTCAAGGAGCAAGACAGACACCTCCAATGGGCCACTGCAGTATTCTGGCCCCTTCTTATTTCTAATGTATATAAATGGTTCAACAAAATGAAAAATAAGAAAGTAAAGAACAACTTCATAAAGTTCCCCCTTTCAGGTGCATGATGAATCTAGTCTATCAACCATTAACTCAACAGCAGTCAGTATGAATAAGACACTTGTCCTTAGGAACATCCCTTTGATCAACCTATCAGGGACAGTAAAGACAAAGCAGTCCTAGATGATTTCACTCTATTCTTCTACACAATAACTCTTGAAGAATAAGAGCATCTCCTACTCAGAGTTCATCCTCTGTCTTCATCTCAAGTTCGGGGTACTTTTGAGGTGCTGTAACTTCTCTTGGTGATTCTTGTTTTTACATAAAGTGACTTACTCACCTTATCTAATAAAAGTGTGTAAAAAACTATATAACTAGGTAGAATCTTCAATGGGGTTAACAAGTGGTAAACTGAGCAGCAGATAAACTTATATAGACTGTAATAAAGAATGTGAGAAACCTCACAGAGTAAGAGAGTCTCTGGGGGAAGCTACTTTAAGCAGGATGGTAAAAGTAACCAATATTCAAACATGGAACCAAAAATCTAAAACAAACTCTGTTATTACCTTTAGCTATAACTGGTTTAGAAGAAGTGGTGTTGAGGGATGCTTTCTCTAGGAAATTAAAACGTTTGCTATGAACAGGCAATAAAATTCTGGCAGGTTATTTCTTTCACTGCCCTAATCTCTAGGATCACAAATGTTTCTTCTTTTTAAACATTGTGATTTGTCCTTCCTAACACCTAATATGGTTGATATCTATAGGCATAAGTACAATTCTGTGACTGAAGATAGAGTGTTTTGGGTGTTTTGGTATGTTTAAATTTATGAATACTTTATAGTTCTTTGTTAGTCTAAAGGGACTACAAAAGGAGAAATTGGCTTTACAGCAAATGGAGACCATCATAGATAATCACAACTGCACACAACAATGCAAAGATCAATGATCATGGGCATCCCAACTACATCATATTTCTTGTGTCTATTATTCTGGGAACATCATGAAAGAAGGTATGGAAAGAGTATAAGAGACACAATTCAAATCCACTATAAAATAGTATTTCTAGAAATGGCTGCACAAACAAGACCAGACCAATGACAGCATCAGTAGATATGCTAATGAATAAGATTGGAAATCTTACAGGAAACTCCAGGTTAAAGAAACACAGGCAACTAATGACTTGTGAGAGACAGAGAATTAACTTCTCTTGGGGATGAACCCATAATTGGTTATTCAATACAAAGTAGTCATTGTTGAAACAATATTTACACAAACAACAGTGAACCCAGCAAGTTATATTTATATATTTATGCATGCCTATATATATATATGTTTGTATGTGTGCATAATGTTAATAAAGAAAAAGCAGATATAAATTTGAAAGCAAAACATAGAAGGGTCTGGAGAGAAAGAATTTGGGAGAGGCTAGAGCAAATAAAGGGAAGAAGTATTGCCATTTTAATTATATTTTAATTAAAAATGTGTAGTAAATAGAACATTTGTATTTATCAAGCAACAGCCAAGAACATTTGATATAAGCCGAAAGCCAAAGCCAGCAAACAGCAAGAGAAACCTACATGCTGCTACTTTCAGGCCCAGCAACTTTACTTCAGACAATAATACCTAACTATAGATAACAGCATTTAGCTGATGATTAAGAATTAGAACATTACCTGACTAAAAGTCTAACTTTAGGAAAACACAATGACTCCCTTTGCCTCTATACACTAGATACTGACATACATTTTCTGATGTGCACATAGCCATTAACACTTTTTGAAAGGGAGCTAGGAGAAATGGTTCTTCAGCCTTAAAAGGACCTTGAAGCCCACACAGCAGCATAACTCACACAGTCCAAGTCTGGTAGGCAGCTTCTCCTGGCTCTACGAATATCTTCAATGTCACATTTCCATCCCCACACAAAAACTGACCAGTGACAATAGTCATAGGGTGATGTTAAATCCTAATGCCAATCTTCCCTTAGCACTGCCAGTTACTGGCAGAAAAACAGAATAGAGGTTTCCTTGTGCATCTGCTGATGTTAGTGGGATTAGCTAGTAGTAAATTAATTGAAACTGAATATGTCTATCATAAAACTCAAAATCTAGGATTGAGTTCCTCAGGCAAAATGTTCCCGTTGGAGGAGATGTGTAATAAAAATGGCTAACAGGAGGAACAGCAAGCACAGTGATCAGGAGTAAAAACACTGAAATCAATTAGGCTAGAATGAAATTATTAATTTTCCTATCTGAGTGAACTCCAGTTAGTCCCATGCCTCAGTTCCCTCCTTTGTAGAAGAACATCAATAAGATTCAGTACCTCTGGAGCCAAGGCAACTGTTAGATGGGACCATGTAGTTTCATTGACAGGGAATGTCTATCAAGAAAGACAGGTGAGCATCTTATGAGAATTCATGAGTGAACTCAGCTTTTATTTTGTACAGTGACATGAAGATTTCAGAACCAGCATAAGAGTATAGTAGGACAGTCAGTGACACTGGGAATCCTGTAGAAGATGAACAAATTCTCATCCTTTCTTTCACTTGCCACTGCCATGTTTCTGTGCACTCTAACTCAAAGACAGATCTATTCTGAACCCTTGAATTCTCTATGCCATCATACTACCTTTCCATATGCTATGTTATTTGATCTAGAACATTCTTGCCTGTTTACCCTTCATACCATATTATACTTTTTCCTTCAGAGAAGTTTTTCTTAGTAATCTCATTCAATGTTTGATGCTTTTATCACCAATGTCTTCAACCCATGGCTATTTTCTCAACATTGGTTGTGACTAACGATTGTTTCTTGAATAATTATTTGGGTGATATTCTTATTTCCCACGTAGAAATAAACTATGTAAGACTTAAAAATAAACTAAGCAAGTAGATTTGACCTTTTCTTTAAACTTTCTATGCAGTACACACTCAGAAAACTTTGGAATGTGAATGTTCTATGCAGTAAGTTTTCTGGTCTTCTCCTTGCATGCTTTACTCTTTCTTCTCCATTTTCTCTCAGTCATTTCTTCAACATCTATCAAAATTACCCACTACACAAACTTTACCTTATTCTCTACTGTGTCTTGAAAAATAGATGATAGATCTTCCTAACATTCCATACATTGAAGATTGCTTGCTCAATTTTCCCCCTTTCTTGTTAGATGCTAACTTTGTGTCTGTCTCATCCACTGGTATATTGTTTACATGTAACACAATACCTTCTACCTAGCTGATATTCACTAATATATGGGAACAAAAGTAATAAGGTAAGGCTTTACACTAACTATTGAAAGTACAGTGTACAATGGATTTGCTTGACTAGTTTGCAAGTTTGCAAATGCCTATTATTTGTCAAAGGTACATAATTTTTCAAAGACATAAGAAATCAAATTATGGATAATACTAGAAGTGAGTTAACAGTAATTATATATTCAAAACCTAAGACTTTAGACATGTGTATGGTATTGTACCTGCTTAGCATGCACGAGGTAATAGGATTAAGCTCCAGTTCCAAATTACCAGAAAAGTCTAGTTATTTAATTAGCATATATTTGTATATGTGTATATGTGCATAGTATGTACACATAGCATGCCTATATATTTTGAGAATAGCTCTCATAAGCTGGTTTTCACCTACCATGTTGTAGAATCTAGGGATGAAATTCAGGTCATTAGGCCTGTGAATAAACCCCTGCTACGCCATCTTGTCAACACTAAAGGAGCAACTGTAAAAACTTACAAAGCAAAGAAACAAACAGAAAACAAAACAAAACACACACACACACACACATACACACACACACACACACACACAAACAAGGACATGTGCTTTGCCATGTTCATAGCAGCCTTATTTATAATAGGAAGAAGCTAGAAAAATCCCAGATGTCCTTCAAAAGAGGAATGGATATAGACACTGTGGTACATTTATACAATGGAGTACTACTCCGCTATTAAAAATAATTCACAGATTTTATGAAGCTCAAAAGGAAGAAAAGCCAGAATATGGATGCCTCAGTCCTTCTTAGAAAGGAGAACAAAACACTCAGAGGAGGAAATACAGAAAGAAATACAGAATCAGGGATTGAAGAAAAGATCATTCAGAGACTGCTTCACCTGGGGATCCACCCCATATGTAGTCACCAAACCCAAACACTATTACTGATGCCAAGAAGTGCTTATTAGCAGGAGCCAGATGTGGATGCCCTGTCAGAGGCTCTGCCAGAGTCATACTGATACAGTTGAGGATGCTTGAAGCTAACCATCAGACTGAACACGGAGACCCCAATGAATGAGCTGGAGAAAGGTCTGAAGTAGCTGAAAAGATTTGCAATCCCATGAGAAGAACAACATTATCAACCAACTAAACCCTTCAGATCTCACAGGAAATAAAACACTAACCAATGAGTACATATGGAGAGACCCATGGCTCCAGTAGCATATGTAGCAAAGGATAGCATTGTCTGGCATCAATGGGAGAAGTGGTTTTTGTCTAGTGAAGGTGCATTTTCCCAGTGTAGGGGAATGCCAAGGAACTGAGGTAGAAGAGGATAACTGGGAGAAGGAGCACCTTCATGGAAGCAAGAAGAGGGGAGATGGGAGTAGGTGGAAAGGGGATAACATTTGAAATGTAAATACAGAGAATATCCAATAAAAACAAACAAACAAAAAACATTAGATTGTGATTATAGTATTAAATTTTATGTAGGTCCTCCATGTCCTAAAAGAAGCTAATCAAGAGAAAAAAAAGACTGCATAGTAAAATCAAAACCTACTAACACCTGCTAGGGATTGAGAACTGTGTTTAACACCAAAGTAAATACAAAACTATGGGCTAAATGATTAACTCTCCATCACTATGACAAATACCCCTGAGAAACAATTTAAAAAGTGGAAACATTTATTTTGCCTCAAAAAATTCAAAAGTTTTCAATATCTTTGGGCTTCAGGTGAAGGAAAATATCAAGTAGAGAGGATTTTAAGGTAGAAGTTGTTTGCCTCATACTGGCCAGGGAGCACTGAGCTGAGAGAGACAGAAAGGAATCTAGAATAAGGTATACCTTTGGAAGTTCAGCCTCCCAGTGACTTACTTCTTCCAAATAGGTCCCACTCTTTCACAGTTTGCACTCCATTTATGATAATGGCATCAAGCAATGTTTCTATAAATGGAGTAATCTATCATTACATGAGAGCACTCATGATCCAGTGATTGGATTCATTAATTGAAGACCAAACCTTCAACTTGAGACTTTGGGGGAAGAGATACTTGCTACTAAACTGATAATAGTTTTAGTCTGATTCTGTACACAGAATTGGGAGACCCGCTATAGTTCAGCTTAATAAATGATAGAACCTTTGAAGACAAAACAGGTAAAATATAAAAAAAAAATCATCAGTATTCAGATGTGTCAGATGAAAAAGGCAAATGGTTCTGCTTCTAGGTAATGTTCTGAATAGGGAGAGCCATTTGAGACGGAAAGTAGGATACTGACTAGCGGGAAGTAAGGGGAACAGAGTTCCTCGCATGATGGATGCAAAGCTTTTGAAGTTGAATAGAGATGCTGGTTTAACAACATAGTGAACAAAGAAAGAAAGCATTGACTGATGTACCTCAAAATTAGAGAATTATATATTATAAAAGATAATTGCTGTCTTTATGACTTATTAGGGGATAACTCAATTATTTTAGATGTAAAGAAAGCATCTCTTCATTCAAGGCAGTATGGCTGTATGTTAAAGGCAATTCCTGTCTCTCTTACTTTCATTCATCATTCCAAAGATATTGATTGCCACCAGATGTAGCTTTGTATAAGTCTTCTTTTCTTTATTTTTCTCTCCACCTCATTATATAGCCATAGCTAGCCTGGAACTCACTGAGATCTCCCTGTCTCTGTCTCATGAGTGCTGGGATCAAAGGCATGCACTGCCACAGCCAGCTGATATCTCTAACTCCAGTGAGGCTTAATGAAAGTAAGAGAAAGCAGTCAGTGACATTCAAAAATCTATCTGTTGATGCCTACACACCTCATCCTGTATTCTACTTCCACAGCTTTTAAATGAGGGTCTTTAGAGGACAGTAAATCTATGTTTTATGAGGCCAAGCTAATAGATTGCTCTTTGCACATGAATATCTTCCTTCCATATAGGAGAAAACGTAGTTGCTATGCGAAAAATGAACAAATCTAAAAGGCTAATAATATAAAGCAATGCAACTGTTAAAGCAAATTAACCCTCTGGCCATAATTAATGTGTACCCTAAATACATATTTCAGGGATAAATTGCTGGCACATACTGTCATCCATTAAAGGTGTAGAGGCTACAGCAGAATTCAATCACTGGAAATTTCTCTGATAGAAAAATTGAGTGAATGAAAAAACACATATGCATCTTTTCCTGATGCCTTTGAATCTGAGATTTAACCTCTGGACCCCAAACCATGCTTTGCTCTCTAAAGAGACTGCGTCCTGTAGCTGGGAAATAATAACTAGTTGGTGTGGTGTATAAAATTCATGTCAGCCCAGAGGTGAATGGCTCTCTCACATTACAGCTCACTCAGGAAAAGTACTGATAGAGAAGTGCTGATAGCTAACCCTCGCTAACACAGGGGCTTTGGGGGGCTCTAAATGTCACAGCATGAGTGATAACAATGCCTGGGAGACTACACTGGAACTGTTCCAGCTGCAGGTAGGTGACACATTCTAAATGTGCTAATAGCCAGTTTCTGGGGCTTTAGAATGCCAGACAGAGGGGTCAAATTCAGGGAGAATGACCTAGAGAAAGCGAGAAGTCCAGAGAGAGGGACCCAGGGCTAACAACCTCCTCTGAATCACTTCAAATTATTGCCCTCTAAAGAGAGAGGACCAATCCTGGTCCAAGTGGGAGAATGAAACGTGCTGGGGAACAAGAAAGGTTACTTTCTGAATGTCTGCAATGACCACTGTCATTATGTGGTCAAATTACACTATTACATAAAGTTCAACACCCTCTTACGCTCTCCATGGTAAAATGCAGTGTTGTGCAAAATATCCACAGATAAATTCCTGTTAACTGAGGCCTTAACTATTACTCTAGTGCAGCTAAATAATAAAAGTACCACTCTATTCTCATCATCTGTACCGTTTTGTCATTTCTGGATCAGTCTCAGCAGAGGAGCAGAAATGACCTGTGTGCATACTGGCCTGGTGATTTTCTGAGACTACCAACCAGAAGTTAGTGGATGTGGCATTTTCAGAGACCTTTCTTTCTTTTATTTTTCCTTCCAAAACACTAGAGGCTAGGATTCCAAATTACATGTGCCAGCAAAGCTGTGTTCAGGCTAAAGGCCCAAGGGAGTCTCCCTTGCTCGCCCCAGCTTCTGTTGGGTACAAGTGCTCACAGTTTCCCAGATTGTACCATTTGCAGTAACTATGGCGGCAATTTTTTGTACATCTTCTTTTATGTGGATTCATGATCAACCCGGTATCCCTGGATGATCTCATCTCTAGATCTTCAATTATAGCAGAAAAGACTTAAAGAGACAGGTCCATGCTTACAGTGTGCAAATACATGTGTCACTTGGGGTTCACTGACCTGGTTGATAAAGGCTGCTGTAGCACAATATAGAGTGGGTGGCTGACTTTAAATTAATAGAAAGGAACAGCATTCCAGATCAAGGTATGAGGGGAATGGGCATCTATCTGGTGACTGCCTTTGTCTTGATTTGTAGGATATCCTCTTTTCAAGGGTGCAGGAGCAAAGATGCTCTTAGAAAAGATTTTATGAGGCAGTTTATCCTACTTTGGGAAGTCAGGATTTTAATGTAAGAATTTGGGAATGAAAATAAATATCTTCTCAGCAGTAGTTACCATGCAGCTTACTAAAGATAGTCAACCAGACTTCAGATTAAACCCAAGAGAGTATCTATGTGCATACATGACTGACAAAAGACCAGTGTAGCTGGAGTAAGGTTGATGCATGTCCCCCCTTTCCCTGGATACAAACCTATAGTATTGAAGAATTTGATTTCAAAAATAGTTATCATTAGTTAACTAAAATTATATAATTTTATTTACTAAATTATTAGTTAATAACATTAAACAATATATATTTTAGCAAATTTACTGCTTCTATCAGTTCATTTTGAAACAGTTCTTTCTTCGTCAAATTTTACTGTGAGATTTCCATGTATATTTACCATGAGACTTGATCATATTTCCCACACTCCTTCTCCATCTCTGCTCTCTCACCTGGTCCCTCTCTAAAACACTTTTCATCCATGTCTCATGTGCTCTGTTTCTTTCTCATGTTACTGACGTTCACCACCCCCAGAAAATAAACTAACTTTACTTTCATCCATTTTCAAAGTGATATGCCTGGGCAATCTTGTTTAGAATCACATTGATAATCTATTTTCTACTGATAGTCTATGTTCATATTTGTCGTGTTCTTAGGATGTCTCTGCTATTTAAAAGACACCAATACTTTGCTGATTTTCTTAAACCGTAAAGTACTATACTCTACATAATAGATCCCAATGACAGCTATGAGACGGCTGAAAGGGGATACATCTAATAGCTAATAAGTATAACCGACTAGCATCTGTTTAAACATTGTGTTCTTGAGGTACATATTACTGAATATTCAGCCAACACCTGTTATCACTTCAATGTCTCCACCAATGAATTTGTTTTTGTGAGAAGATTTTTTTATAAAACTCAGCAGTTCTGGATTGAGTTCTTCTAACTAGTCAAATATGAAGAAAAAAGTATTCTTACATTGATGAACCAGCTTGCACTGTAAATGTTTTCAGTTTTGACACCCAAATGTTCATTCATTAAGTTTTCATTGACCTAAATAATTCACAAATTATTTACCCAAACAGCCATCTACCAACATTTTATTGCTCAGAAACAAAAGTTTGCCTATTTCAGCAGCTTTCCTAATTAAAAACTTGTCAAGGCCGTCACAAAGCTGGCCAACTACCAAACTCCCGGCTCTTGTTCCACTGGGTGCCCATTCTACAATTTAGCTATGAACTCACAGCCAATTTAAAAAAATATTTCAAACAATGAACATGAATATTATAGAAAGTCCAAAGGACGATTATGGGATAAAGGTGAGATAGGAAAAACCTCGGAATATTCCATCTCATCTCTTTTCTTTTATTATAGTCCCAAGCCACCTCCACCCTGCAGGGGATGGAGGTCCTGTATTGGCCCCCTGTAGCAGCCATCCGTGGATCTCATCAGCTGTTGTGCCTCCATCTGACAGCTTCACTACACAAACCCATGATGACTGACACAAGTGAGAAAAGCTACTGGAATTGCCCTCAAAGTGGGTTTTATGTTTTCTACTGTGATACTGGGGGTTGAATACACACTGGGGAAGTGTTCTGCCACGGAGTTACACTTCCGGCTTTAATTACTTTACCCTGAGAGACACATATGCTATTTAACATAAAAAGAAAGCCAAAATGGAGTGCCTTCTGTATTCAATTCCATTTATCTCCTCTATTTTTCTTTCTTTCTTTCTTTCTTTCTTTCTTTCTTTCTTTCTTTGTTTTGCTTTCTGTCCTCTTCCTACTGCATGAGCTCAGGAACATCCCTGGCACTTATCTATCCTCTTCTATCTCAAGGCAGATGTCAATAGAGAGAGGTAAAAGCCCACATAGATTTCACAAGAGTCCTAGTACTAGAGGCGCATGCCAAGACAATGTCAGCCTTCTGACAGTAGGCAGGTAACTGAATTTTGTTAAAGGAGTTAATTGTACCATGAACAGCACTTATGAATGAATTATAGTCATCCACAACTTGAGATGATGAATAGCTTTTGGTCTTATGTTCTGTGGATCTGAACAGATATAAAACAGCCGAACTCAATAGAAGGCCCCAAACAATGTTTATAAAGCTATTGCTTGGATGAGTTAGGATCTAAAGTTATTAAGTTATTCTCTTAAAGGCTCTTCATCATAATCTACATTTAAAGTACATCTTTGTCATCTGTAAAGGAGGGGTGATATGAGAGTAAGAAATGTGCAATATGTCATGTTCTGATTGGAGATATCAGTTTACCCACCCACCGTTGTTTGCCAAAGATATCAATATGTGGAGTGTTTTAAACGCTACTTGAAATAAATTGAAAACTTGCTTAATTTTTCAAGCAGAAATATTGTTATTAATTATTCTCTTTATAGAACTTGAAACCAATTATATGAAAATTAAAGTCACAAACATGCATAATTATGGCATACAACATTATGAATTTTCATGTTCAGAGCAAATTGACAGTACAATGGTATTAAGACTATAACTAAAATGTTAAACAAAATTATAAATTACTACAGCAAAGGTAATAAATACAGTAAAAATTCTATTTGTATCTATCAAGGGTAGATTTTATCAAGAAACCAAGGTAATGCTTTGAATGCAAAGTGCTTTAGGGAAATGTTTTAAGTTGGGCAGGATAACTGGATGCTGCTCATGTATTAGATCCTAGGCTGATATTTCACTCCTGCTCCTTATCCTGGGTAGGGATTTCAATTTGCAAGTTGTTCAGTTGCCTACAAATCTCAGGGTTTGGTTGGGACTTAAGTAGGATAATGCTTCCAGAATGCTTAGCTTAATATCCAACACAGAGTGATAAAGGTATAATAATGTCTTATTGAACCTTATTAAAACATGGCTTTATAATCATTAGTTTATTGTATTCTTATAGCCAAAGAAGTAACGTAACTAACCTCCATCTTATGGGTATCTGAAGTAGGGAGAAACCTTCTCCCAGGTCATAGACATCCAGGGGAGCTGAGGCTGATTCCAAAGAATTATGTCCATGTTTTCATTCTAATGTGACTACATCTAAGCCTACCATCATTATTTCAAAGAGACAGGATAGGGAGTGAAATATGAGAAAAAAAGAGAGAAAAGGTGGAAATCATTGCATAACTTTCTGAGGCTAGGTCTTCTTTGGAGACTTTGCATCTCTAAGGGCTGAGTGTTTTCACCTCAAAAAATTAGATCACCTGATCTATAGCTGCAATTGAAGAAATAGATGAAATGGATCACTGAGCCAAATTCTCAGCCTGATTTTTCTCCCTTGCTTCCTTCCTTTCTTTCTTTCTTTCTTTCTTTCTTTCTTTCTTTCTTTCTTTCTTTCTTCCTTTCTTCCTTCCTTCCTTCCTTCCTTCTTTCCTTCCTTCCTTCCTTCCTTCTTTCTTTTGTTCCATCCCTAGTTCCCTCCCTTCCTCCTTTATTTTCTTCCTTTGTTCCTTCCTTCTTTTCTTTATTCCTTTGTTCCTTTGTTCTCTTCCTCCGCTTGTCTTTTCTCTTTTTTTTTTTTTTTTTCATTTTATTTTCTTTTTGGTGAAACAGAATTTCTCTCTATGGTTCTAGTTGACGTGGAACGCACTACATAGTCCCAGCAGCTTTCCAGCTCACAAACTTCTTGCCTCTGCTTTCTGAGAGCTAAAATTATAACATGTACCAATGTACCAACATACTTGTCTCAATTTTTAATGATGATTTCACAAGTGGGGAGATGCACATCTGAATTTGTTTGTTTGCTATTTGGCAGTGCTAGCCATAAAACTCGGAGCCTTTTTCATGTTTGGAAACTAATGTAGTACAAAGCTATATCCCTTGAACCTTGAGATCCATGTCTACATGTTAAAGAAAATGTTCATGCTGTTGACTGTATATTCATCCTCCTGTAGATCTAATATAAGCTGCCTAGCTGGAGAAGTAAGAAGCATAGAAGCTTGGGGATGAAGTAGCAGCATTCTGTTCTACACATGCAGCTACCTCATGTAAACATACCCATCATTATGCTGTAGAAGCAGTGATTTGAAATAAATCTCCTCTGTTCTTATCTTTGACCACTGATGCACTTTTCCTGTGAAATAATGATTACAATATTCAATGTGATTTTTCTGGTTGACACATAGAAGAAAACGGATGAGGGTTAGAGAGGCACACTTGAAAAGCTATTCCAGAAGATTCCACTGAAGCCAGGCATAATCTCAGTTTGACTGTATCTCACACAAGTTGTCTTTTTGGTTTGGGTTATGTTTTCCCATCGGGCACAGGTTCACATTTGTAATTAAATGCCAATCATCTTTTGCTTAGCCTTGACATGGTAAGGCTTGGATACACCCACAGAGCACACCATAGGTGCACAAGAAAACCCCTGAACACTGTAGTCGCTCATTCCTATGTGGTGATTCAACACTTATTTACTTTTCGTTCACTCATCCATTCATTTATTTATTCATTCATTCAAATTATTATTGAAAGTATACTATATGCCAACTTTTAGTCAATCTCTTTCTGTAGCCCTAGGTTGTTCTATAGTACAACTGAAGGATGAAAGGAGAGAGGAGAATGCTGTAGGGTAAGTGGTAGACAGGGAGATAATTGTTAAGACCAGATAATAACCCCATGTGGACTAACTTTTAGTTCCCATGATAGTTGGTACCAAAACACAAACAAATAACAAACAAAATCAATCAAGTAACAACAAAATGAAAAGTGCTCTTGAAATTACACTGCAATAAGTCCTTCTAATAAGTAATACTCATGAAAGGGCTCATATCTCATGAAAAGATCTTGAATTATGCTCTACTGAAAAATTTCTCTTCTAAAGACATTGTGTAGCACAATGAAAACCTACTCTTAGATGTATCATCTCCAGTGAACTTGAAATTTTCTGGAAGTCAATTAATCCAAGTAAAAGATGTTAAGTGGCAAAATAAGAAATTATCCAGCTCACTATAACAACCAAAGAAGCATGAGATAATTTTTAACAAACCTTAAAATAGAAATCATAAATCTACTTCTACATACTTGTTCCATGAACAAAACAATCCAAAGTATATCGTGTGATCTAATAGTATGATTTGTTACATCAAGATTAAAGGTTTTTTTTTTTTTATGAACTAGATTAGTTTGAAGCCAAAAAGGCAGCACAGGACGATGAGCTGAGGGCTGTAGTTCCTTGGCTATGTAAATTATTATCTATGTAATAACAATGAATAGTTCATCTACTCAAATCTTTGTTTTCACTTTTATAAGGATATAAGCTAGAACATTTGTAAATTTCTTTCAGACATAAAATCAAATGATTCTTGATGTGAAAATTGGCTTACTTAAATGGTATGTGACAAACAATGTGGTCAGAAAGGAGCACTAATATTTAAGAATTAAAAAAAATACTCAGAAAATAAAATGCTCAGAAAAAAATACTCAGGGAAAAATAACTCAATCATATTTATAGAATTTCCCTACATTCATTATTTTATTTATTATACAAATATTAACTTTATGTTTCAATAAATTGAAAATAATTTTGAAAACAAATCAGTAGTCTTCATCTACACAAAAAAATAAAGTTTGAGAAAGACTTTAGAAAAACTACATCCTTCACATTATTTACAAATAGTATAAAATACTTTGGTGTGACTCTACCTAAGCTAGTGAAAGCTCTGTGTGACAAGAACTTCAAGTTTCTGAAGAAAAAAATTGAAGATTTCAGAAGATGGAAAGATCTCCCATGCTCATGGATTACAAGGATTGATATAGTAAAAATGGCCACCCTGCCAAAAGCAATCTACAGATTCAATGCAATCCCCATCAAAAATTTTTACTCAATTCTTCATGGAGTTATAAAAAGTAATTTGTAAATTAATTTGGAATAAGAAAAATACAGGATAGTGAAAACTATCTTCAACAATGAAAAATTTCTGGGGAGAAATCACAATCCCTGACGTCAAACTGTATTACAGATCAATAGAGATAAAAACTGCATGGAATTGGTACAGAGACAGGCAGGAAATCAATGGAATAAAATTGAAGACCCAGAAATGAACCTACACACCTTTGGTCACTTGATCTTTGACAAAGGAGCAAAAAATACTCAATGGAAAAAGGACAACCTCTTTAACAAATGGTTCTGGTTCAACTGGCAATCAGCATGCAGAAGAATGCAAATCTAGCCATTCATATCTCCTTGTAGAAAGCTGAAGTCCAAGTGGATCAAGGACCTCCACATAAAACAAGATATACTCAAACTAAAAAAGAAAAAAAAAAATGGGAAGGGTTTTGAACACATAGGCACAGGAAAAATTTTCCTGAATATAGAACAACAATGGTTTATGCTCTAAGATCAAGAATTGAAAAATGGGACTTCATAAAACTGCAAAGCTTCTATAAGGCAAAGGACACTGTCAATAGGACAAAATGGCAACCAACAGATTGAAAAAAGATCTTTACCAATTCTATATCCAATAGAGGACTAACATTTAATATATACAAAGAACTCAAGAAGTTAGACTCCACAGAAACAAATAATCCTATTAAAAATAAGGTATAGAACTAAACAAAGAATTTTCAACTGAGGAATTTTAAATGGTCAAGAAGTACCTAAAGAAATATTCAACATTCTTAGTCATCAGAGAAATGCAAATCAAAACAACCATGAGATTCCATGTCACACCAGTTAGAATGGCTAAGATCACAAACTCAGGTGACAGCAGAAGATGACAAGGAAGTGGAGAAAAGAGAACACTCTTCCACTGTTGGGATTGCCAGTTGGTACAACCCCTCTGGAAATCAGTCTGGCAGTTCTTCAGAAAATTGGATATAGTACTACCTGAAGACCCAGCTATACTATTCCTGTGCTTACACCAAAAAGATGCTCCAACATATAACAAGGACACATGTTCCACTATGTTCACAATTTTATTTATAATAGCCAGAATCTTGAAAGAACCCAAATATCTTTCAAAAGAGTAATGGATATAAAAAATGTGGTACATTTACACAATGGAGTACACTACTCAGCTATTAAAAAACAATGACTTCATGAAATTATTAGGCAAATGGATGGACTTAAAATTTTCTTCCCAAGTGAGGTAACCCAGTCACAAGAGAACACACAAGGTATGCACTCATCGATTAATGAATATTCTGAACACCAAAGCTTGGAATACCCAAGATCCAATTCACAGACCATATGAAGAGCAAGAAGAAGCAAGATCAAAATGTGGATGCATTAGTTCTTTTAAGAAGGGGACAACAAAATACTCATGGGAGAAAATACAGGGACAAAAACTAGAGCAGAGCTAAAGGAAAGGTCATCCAGAGACAGCCCCACTTGTGGATCCATCCCATATACATCCACCAAACCCAGTCACTACTGCTAATGCCTTTATTGATAACCTTGTTCATTACATTGCTATAAAAACTCCATGAATCCGCTCCCATGAGGAAATATGGAACATTGGATGACTAAAACTTATGTTTCTCTGGCTATGGTCATTTAGATTTGGTTCAGAATAAACTATATAAACTATCATTTATTCCCTTCGATGTGAGAGCTGTATGGTTGGTTTTTTGGAGGGCTGTTTTTTGGTGTGTGTGTGTGTGTGTGTGTGTGTGTGTGTGTGTGTGTGTGTGTGTGTGTGTGTTGACATTGACAATCTCTTTCAAGTTATGTTTTCTTAATTAAAACGTCTAGGAAGAACATCTCCCAATATTGATTGCTATAGAATAATAATGAGGAATTTTAGCTCTAAGAAATGGCTAGAATATAAATTGTGTGTATTTGTAAATATTCATCTTCCCCAGCTTAGTCTTAGAGACATACTTATTACTAAATGGGTATGACCAAAGGAATATCTACATTCATAAATGTAAACTGATAGAGCCTCTACAAACATAGGTTGGAAACCTTGATCTCAGGACTTTTAGGATGAAGATGCTATTAGAAGAAATAAAATCAAACAGGAAAATAAGCAATCATTCTAAGTTTTATCAAATCTTGGGAAGGGAATCAGGATACTGTGAGGTTGAGTTTGAGGGCTATACAGGACCACTTCAGAGAAAATTAAAAGAAACATTTCTTGTTATTTACAAAAAAAAATATGTATGGAAAATATCTGTTAGGCTGTGTCATAGCCACTATTCTGTTGATGAGACCCTACCCAAGGCAATTCATGAAAGCAAGAATTTAATTGTGAGCTTTTTTATAATCTCAGAGTGTTGGCTTGTTTCTTTTATAATGGAAAACATGGCACCAAGTAGGCAGGCATGGCACTGAAGCAGAGCAGTAGCTATAGGTGAGAACTTATATGACCCATAAGCAGGAGGTAAGATGCACTGGGCCTGGTATGGGCTTGGAAACCTTGAAGCTTAGTCCCTCAAGACACACCTCTTCCAACAAGGTCATACCTCCTAATCCTTCCAAACAAGTCAACCAATTGGAAACCAAATATTCAGATATATTAGCCACAGACCATTATACTGAAGTCAAGAATGGTAGATTTTAAGAAATCAGTTAATTGAAACTTTGGAACAGGATGTGCTAGGTATCAGATAAAGGGAACGAAAGCATAAAGGCTGTGGTACCAAAAGAGTAGGGTTTTTTTTTTTTTTGTGTGTGTGTGTGTGTGTTTTTTTAGAAGTTAAAATAAGACATGGCAATATATTTTTCAAGGTGCAGCAGAAGGCATAGAACAAAAAAGTGGAATAATCTAATTTACATTTTTAAAAATATTATTCACTGTTTTATGACAAATAGTCGAAACAAGGCTCCAAGATGAAGAGAGACCGTAGACAGGAATGAACACTGAAGAGACAGTACATCTTGCTTTTATAAGAAAATTTTTATTGCTTTAAGGGCAAATAAAACTTGGGGTTCAATTATAGAATAATTAGCTAAATTTTCAGCTAGCTCAATAAGAATGTACAAAGATTATTAATGTAAGGGTTAGACCTGACCTTGTCTTAGTAAAATTCTCTACGGCATACATGATATTATGGTCAACACATACCAGTAGGGACACAGTTTTGGCTGATAGTGTTACGAGGGTAATTAATATTTCATATAAAATAAAAGTGCATTTAATTTTATATAGTGTTGAATCATACCCATGACGTCAAACTTGCTCAGCAAGCACTGATGCCAACTAACCTGTACCCCAATCATATTTCTTGTTCTTATAAGACAATATTTTATTCTGTGGCTTAGAATGGCCTAGAACTCACCATTAGTTTTCAGCAAGCTGGGAGAAAGAGATCAATATGGCCCTCAGCACTTTTCATATCAGGAAATTCATAGTGGGAGACAGGCTACTCCTGACCCTAAAGTAGGAATGCATAGTATCCCAGGGGACGCTACCAAGTAGGAAGGGTAGCTGAAAAATTATATATTTCAAACAATTTCAAATGTGACAGACGAAAGGACTAGGGCTGAGAAGTGATATATAACAGAAAAAAATACTATATTCTGAATTAATTTAAAACATAAAATAATTGGATAAGCTGTAATTAACAACAAGGTTATACTATGATATTAGCCCTTTAAAAAACAAACAAGATGCTTATTACATTAGCTGCAGTGGAAGATCACAACATGGTAATATTGGCTTTAGTGTCTTCTGCAAAGGCCATGGCACATATAAAAACTTGTAGTGCTCTTTTGATGACTATAACTTAACAAACAAATTCACACAAGTTTTTCAAGAAGATAAGTGCTCATTAAGGACTTGAAAGAAAATAATTAGTTACAGAACAAGATATAGTTTCCCATATTTAAAAACAGACTAGTTTCATATAGTGAGAACTGGAAATGGGCTGGGGGGATGACTCAACCTTTGGGAGCACAGGCTGCTCTGCCAGAGTACTGAGGTTCCATTCTCAGCACACATAGCCACTGCCTAGGAGTCCAGTTCCAGCAGATTCAATGCTCTCTTCTGGCCATTTGGGAAGGACACATACAGAGCGAACAGACACACATGCAGACACATGAACCACAGCCATGACACGAGAGGACTGCCAGCAACAATCCGGGAAGGCTTTGACAGACCCTTAAGTCATTGGTGACATAGAATAAGCAAGGGGTTCAAATGTTTGTCTTTAGGAAAACCCTTCTAAGGACAAGCCAAGGAACATGTCCTCAGAGTAAACTATTCCATTCTATCTAAAGAACTATTCTTGAATATAAAATCCTGTCTCTACAATTTTGTTGATAATACCAATGTATTGTCAACATTGAGGGGTGATTAAATTTTTTTAAATGTATATTAGAAAGTCAACTTGCTGGTAATAGTTTCCTTCCCTCTTTTTGCCACTGTTAAAATTTTTTTATGAAATAAAAAAAGAGAGGAGTCATAATTAATCAAATGATTTTCCCTATGCTAAAGACATATAATGCTGTAATTTCATAATTATTTTGTCAAATAAAACTACATATTTTATCTCTCATTATGAAAACATGAGCAGACACACTATCTCAGAAATATGTGCATTGGTTCTGTGGCCCTTAATCAGATATACTATCTTCCTATTATGGTGCTTACCTAAAGAAACTAAAGACTATCTCAGGAGACATTTACAATATACATAAAATTTCTAGAAAATTCATTATCAATTACCAAAAAATGTGCCATCAAAAAGCAATAAAAGATTAAGTGCTGAATTCTAATAGGTATTGTGATATTCTGTTCCCAGAGTGGGTTTTGTTAATGAGCATATTCTATGGTGCTCCTACCAACCGACTTAGTAATTATGAAACCTCTGATATTAACATACTGCCGTATGAGCTGAGATCTGAAACAAGGGAATATATAATCGTATGCAGATATACACACCCTTAAACCTCTAGCTGAACAGCAATTCTCAAGGTGTCTACAGCAGAATGTGTACTTTCTGTTTCTACTAAAAGATTTTGATTTTCAGGTTTCTATTTCTAAATTCTAATTCCCTTCACGCAGGCAAAGATTTTCACTAAATGCTAATCTGAAGACCTGGCAATTTGTTATTCTGTGTTCTAATTTGGTATAAAAGTATAAATGGTGAATAAACTTTATCTCCACCATTCATTATTGCACTTGATTTTCCACTGTGTTGAACAAAACAGAGAATTATAGGATTTATTGGTGATTTGACAGTGAAACTACACCTCCACTCCGAATTTTATTGTTAAAGTATTTCTTTATCAACTACTAGGTTGCTGATGATTCAACTGGATTTTTACAGTTGCTCTGTTTAATGTTTATAGATGTCTCACGCATGCATTTATCATGCACAAACTCTAACACATGCATAGATATCCACATATTTAAATCATCATATAACCAAATGATCACATAAGCAAACTATCTCAGGCTTTATGAGAATACCACTTTCCTCCCATGATTATAGTTCATTAGTCATGTAAACTATTTTCTAAATAGAAATAAAATATGAAACTATCATATGCCTCATTGAAGTCCATGTGGTCTCTCTCAGAAGGTACCGTTTATAAAGTATACTCATACAGTGTACACAAGCTCAGAGAAACATTAGAGGTGCAATATAACAGCTACTTACAAGCAAACTGAAGCTTTGCTTCTCTGCTTACAATTGTTCCAAAAGAGTTTGTTGCTATGCACTGGTACATCCCAGCATCTTGGGTTTTATTGGGGTTATTGATCAACAAGCTGCCTTCAACAATGCTGTAGCGGAAATCCATACCGATGTCAACATCTGTTCCGTTTAACTTCCACCTATGGTATAAAAATGCCAGGAGATAAAGCCTTGTAATATTAATCAATATTTCTGAATTGTCTAAAATAGATAACAACTAGCAATAGCGTGAAATATGACCAGCACAGGTTTGAAGCATGGGAAAGCATATGTTAGAAAGTGTCTATCCGGCAATGGTGACATGGAAGTACTTATGGGGGAGGGCTACCTTTCGTAGTCAATGCTATAACTCCTGTTCTGAGACTACATAGAATGCTACAAATAATTAATTTCTTGTGGGGGAATATTTTTTTACATAATTTCTCTAACTTTCTTCAAAACATGGCTGTTTAGTAAACGGTCCTTTTTCTGATTGGCAATCACTATTTAAATCAGTTTATCAAGAGGACAGAATATACCACTTTTGGGGACACAGCCGAAGAGTTGCTGAAAGAAAGTGCAGCCAGGCCTATTTTGATTCAGTTCTTAAAATGAGTGAAGTGCCTAGTTCCAAAGCAAAATAACTCTATTGATCTGAGATGCTTTGGGGACCAAATCTGCCTGGCCACGGATCAACAGGATGATCTCTTTAGCCACTGGCACTCAAAAAGTCAATCAACTGCCCTCATGAACTACAGGCTATTAAGAAACCAAAGCAAAGAATGTTTTCTTGTCCATCTGCTCATTTCCATGGGTCACCTTTGAATCTGACCGAAGCAGTGAGCCCAATACATTAGTTTGACTGAGACTCGTATTTTAGTAGCTTATCTTTGGTCGAAGATCTGCAATTCAGTTCTGAGAGTCACAATCTCACATCCAAAGATTGTGAGCCTTATCTGGGTCAAATAATTTTAGGAATTCATAGGACTCCCTGCAAACTTTTGAAGTAACATAATTCAAGGACTGCTTTTTGGATAGCTTATGAATTACCAAGGCTCTCACAGGAGCTGAAAACATGAGAAAAGATTGTAGCACAAAGGAAATTGATTCAAATCAACAAAGAGGGAAGTAGAGATGTAGAATTACTCATTTTACTTTCTTAAAGTAACAAGAGCCATTTACCTAAATAGAAATACGCATGTACATGGCCACCCATTGTGTGAGTCTTTATTACATCCCAGGGCACTGTGCTTATGAATACGTAATAGAAAAAAATTTAAGTGATAAAATTGTTAGCTGGTTAGCTACAAATTACATGAGCAGGAGCATGCACGGGTTGGGGGGAAATGCCTGTAGGTCTCTTTTAGGGACCCGTGGTTTCATGTAGCACAGGCTGACCTCAATATACTTTGTAATTGAGATAGCCCCAAACTCCTGATCTTTGTTCTTTCATCTCCCAAGTGCTTGAGCCAATACATCTAACACCAAAGTCCATCCCATAGGACACATCCACTGGTGGGCCCATTTGCTTTTAAACTTTGCACCTCTGTGAAGCAGAAGCTGGCAAACCCATGTGGAAGCCAGCCTAGTCTACACAGTGAGCTTCAGTCCAGACAGAGTTAAATTAGGAGACTTTGTCTTAAAAAGAAAAAGTTGGGGGGAGGAGATGCGTATCGTCCAATCAAGTCCTTGTCCATATTTCTGGTCCAAATGGTCATGGTGCATCAGATGTCCTGTGGAAATTCTCCTCATGCAAAGAATGCTTTCGCCACAAGATGATTTACCGACATTACTTTTGTATTCTGTTTTATTTTATTTTACTTTTCTGTCTAGAACGCTACCCTCTTACTGTGCTCACTAAACACTTGTTGAGTTTAACACATTCTAAAACTCTGCTTCTCTAGGACATATTTGAGCTTTGAACATATACCCAATTCATGGGCCATGTTTGCCTTACCACTAGCCCAGTAGCATGATTTCCTTCACAGCCATGTCTTTGAAGTGTGAAAAATCTAGAAACAGGGGGGCTGAGAAAGTAGCCTAGCAGCAGAAATAGAACTTGGCTCTTTATGTGTTTGTGTATAAGAAGCCGGATATTAGAAGCCGACAGTGTTTTTAGACTCTGCAGTAATTTTCTCTGCGCTCTGACACAGACAAGAAAGTTATAAGCAATAAAGAGAACAGCCAAGTTATATCCCAGCAGTGCTAGCTGCACACGAGCCTCCTGAACTGCCTGCCCGCCCTACACATTGGTGTTTAGTCAGCTGATCACGTCTTGGCCATAACTCTCAGTTCAAATGATAGTTGAGCAATTTAATATGACAAATCTAAGAACTCGAAGAGGAAATTGCAATATAATGTGAGCTGCAAGCAGAGTGTGGAGTGTGGGAATGGGACCATGGGAAGCTTTTCATAAGGCGGGCTGTGGGAATAATGACAGCTCTGCAGGTTTGTCTGCACTGGTTCCCTCGACCACAGAAAGCTGTGCCTGAAGTCCGTTCATCTACTTTATTGCCTGCTTTTACATACAAACAGCAACAAGGATGGGGTGATTTGGAAAATCAAGTGTTTTATGAGACATGCAGTCAGGTCTGTGTTATACAGCATGCTATGGTGTTTTATTACAGAGCAGTCAGTGTTTGTTCCAATTGGCTGTGGATTGCTTGGTGGATTTCTTCTCTCATTACGTAGTGAGCCACTCTTGAAAATCTTACAATTTGCTTTCAGTGTTTGAGGAATCTTCTAAGTATTGGTAATGGAGTGGTAAGGCTCATTTGGAGTAAATAAGAGATTTTTTTCCCAGGGGGCAAGGCAAATTGGTGTCTTGTAAGCAGAATTATTTGGAGGGAGAGGTACAGCATAAACTCTCCCCAGAGGGTGGGGGTGCAAACACCATCACCTTGAACCTCCCCAGGGTATGCTTCTGCCCACTTTGCTAAGAAGTCAGTGTACAGATTCACTGGGAAAGAAAAACAAAACAAAACAAAACCTCTGTCAACCGTTTGAACTTGACACTCAGGGAGGGGCAGGTCCTTTCTGACTTGAAATTTGTTCCCTGCAGACTCAGTTGAATACAAACTTCATAGCATATCGACTCTAACCATTTGCTTGGAGGTTTTCTTCCACTTGGGAAGAACTGCTGGGTGAAGTAAGTAATGTCAGCCGCCCTTAGGGAACTCTAATACAAGAGAAGTTGGCAAGGGGCAAAACTTCTTAAGTTTTCTGGGTCGGGGTCAATCCTTTCAAAACTGAGGGGCAGAAACAATGTAAAGAAAAGGCTCCGTTGAAGGAATAAAGGTAAAGAAAAGAGGTCAGTTAGGGTGTCGCAGAAAAACCTGCAGCTGAAGATCTCCACAGCCACTCACTTTTGAGATTTTCCTACTCATTCGGCCCCCTGAAAGTCAACACCAAGACTAAGAAGGTTCAGTTAGCAAGGTGTTAGGAAACACCTGATCTCTGTTCATTCTCTTGCTTTCTCCTTCAACAACAGGGGGGGTTTAAGCTCCCAGGTCCAGACTGCTATTAAGTCTGTCGCCAGCAAACTGCTAGAGGGATAAAGGCAAGCACTGTGCACTGCCTGGAATTGCTAATGCATTTGATGAAAAGCTCTCCCCAGCTTTCCCCTGCAATCTTAAAAAAAAAAAAAAAAAAAAAAAAAAAAAAAACATAATAGGTTTCTGTTCTATGGCTTGTTTTAAATAACAAGGCAAGCCCCTGTATCTAGAAACACAGTGTTACACAGGCAATGTTAATTAAAGGTCACGGTTTCAGGAAAAACAATGCAGTAACTTGCCAAAAATCAGCTGCAAAATTTGTTTTCATTTATAGCTAGCATGTGAATTTACCCTTGGCTGTGGGCTCAAAGTGGGATCCATTAACTTATCATTTATATATCTGAGTAACCTTGCCTCTTGCATTTGTTTTTCTATGCAGTTTGTTTTCAAATCATTAACTTGGTTTACTGTGATACACACAGAGAGACAATGTATCCTGGGTTGGTCAGGACAGCATAGGGTTTATAGATGATGCTCTACAGTAATTACTAGCAGTGTTCTTTCACTTTCAAAAATATCTTGTGTCAGATGACAAATGGCCTGTTCACTCAATTATCTGGCCCACTCTAGTTAGTTGTTCTTTTCTTTCTGGAATATTCTTTCTTTATCCAGGTGGCAGCACAGGTGGCCTTTCTCAAAACCCTGCAACATATCTTTTTCTTTTAAGCCTTTGCCACATCTATTCACTACCTCTAAATTAGGGCTCTTTTGTTCTCTCAGCAGGCCGGTAGGTAGCCAACATGTGTTCATGGGAGTCTCAGCATTACTATGCTAGGAAGAAAGCACTTTAGGACTTTCATTTTCTACTCTAACTCTCATGTTCTCTCTGGACTCTGTTCCCTGATGTTCCCTGAGCCTAAAAGTGTAGTATAGATGTATCTTATTTATTTTGTAATAACTTGATTAGCATGAAAGTTGAATATAAACAAAATAATTTACATAAGATATATGTTGTATGGGACCATAGAATAATAAAGTGAATATTATTTACTACATGAGGTCTCCTGTGTTTATTTTGATTGGGATCATGCCTGTATCTTAATTACATCCTCAGCATGTTTTAAGTGATGGTCATGGGTGGTTCTGAACATATCACTGAAGAATATTTGAGTCTGGCCCATGGGGCCTAAAGGCTTATGAAAATTACCCAAACTAAGAGGCTCCTTTACCTTTATTAAATGTCTAGTAAGCAGGCGATGAGACCGCCCTGAGGCCAGAAGTGTGGTGAACATGAGCATCCACTACACTCTATCTTGTGATTTAACCAATTATTTCAAGTTCCTGCTGCTGGGACTTTGCATCACGATGGACACCATGCCTGAACTGTGAACTAAAATAATCTTTTCTCCTGGGGGCTGCTCTGTCAGAGTGTTTTCTACCACAGCCAGTGGGAGAGTATCTCCTACACCATCACTTCTTGTATCTCCTACACCATAACTTCTTAAGAGCCAATCAAATATTGTTTTAAACATTCTATTTGGTTATTTGTTTTTTACGTTTTGATTTTGGGGAATTTTCTACCTTTTTTGTTTTTTTTGTTTTGTTTGGTTTTCAAAACAAGGTTTCTTTATGTAGCCTTAATCCATACTCTAGATTTTGCTCAGCTTGGTCTATTTTATTGAACAAAATATTTACTATTAATGAAGTTAATTTTTAAAAATGATTTGTACATCTCTTTTCATACTAAAACCCTTTCCCCCCAAAATCATAAATATGCATGGTTGTTTTCTTTCTTGTTTTAAAATGTCCCATTTAGGTTTTTTATTAACCTGAAATTGACTTTTGTGTTTAATGTGAAACATGAATTCCATTTGATTTCTTTCCTTAACCACATGGGCAAACTTTTATCCAGGGTAAGGCCTTTCAAAATACTTCCATTACTTTTGTGAATTTTAAGTTTTCTTCTCTTAATTTTTTTAAAAGTATTCTCTTTATTGTCCACTTTTAGTAATATTAATTTTATGTGGAATTATTGGCATATCACTTTGTTTAACTCTGTCTCCTCATACCATACCTCAGGTCTTCTCTCTGGTATCCTGTCTATCCCAAATCAAAAATATCTTTTAGAATTTCCTTTAGGGAGAGAGTGTAGGAATCAAAACTCAGTGTTTGTCTGCCTACACACATGTGTATTCTGTTCTCCTTTAAAGAAATTTTCAATTAGTACATATTTATGAGACTTGGTGATAAAATCTTACATTTACATAATGTACACTATCAAACTAGGGTTCTTTACATTCTTTATGCTTAGACTGTTAAAACTAAGCTTTTATTTATTGACTCATTTTTAGTTTAATTATTTTAAATTTTATTTAAATTTAAATTTGCTTGTATTTGAGATAGGGCCTCCTGCCTCCCAAGCTGACCTCAAACTCCTTAGGTATTTGAAGGCAAACTTGAACTTTTTTATTTTGCCTCTTTTTCCTAAGTAGTAACTCCTAAATGTGGCCTTACTATTACATAACATCATGCCTTGGTTCTGTGGTTCTGTAGGTCTGTGGATCAAATTTAGATTTTTATACTCAGTGTATAGTCATGCTAGTAACTGAACTACATCATAGATCAGAAGAAAGGACAGGAAGATAGAATTTGCTTAGTCTTGCCTTATTTCATTATCCCAAGTACTGGGATTGAATCTAGGGCCTCCACCCTGCTATGGAAGTGTACTACCACAAAGCTACATTCCTAAATATTTCTTTTAGTTATTTTCAAATACATGATAAATTGTCATAATCTAACTGTGACACACAAAGCTACAAGTAAGCCCTGCTTTCTATATTTTGGTTAATATGTCCAAACCTCTCTATTCCTTTTCCTCTCTTCCTTTGTGTTCTCTGGCAGTCACTCTTTCTACCCTGTATTTCTAAAAGATCAATACTTTGAGCTCCTACACAGAGGAAATAACATGAAGTACCATTCCATGTCTGGTTTATTTCACTTAACATAAGGTCCTGGAGTGGCATCCACAATGTGAGGACAACAGACCAGAATTTCATTCTTTTTGTGACAGAATAATCTTCCATTATGTAAGAGTCACATCTTCATCCTTTCGTTTGATGTAGAATATTTCAGTTCATTCCATATTCTGGGCACTGTGTTTAGTGACAAAGTAAACATGAAAGACCAGGCATCTCTTTGAAAGAATTATTTAATTTTGTTTGGGTATATATTAAGATATTAGTGGCTTGGTTTTCAACAATGTGACAAGAAACAGGGCCAACTGTGAGGAGAGATCTTCAGTTGAGAAATGATCTCCATCAGATTGGCCTATAGACATGCCTGTGGGACATTTTTGCAGATTGTCCTGTAGCTTGTATTTTGATGTTAGTTTCACTTCCAGAAGAAGGGATGCCTAGTAACATACCTTCTCATTTTAATTATTAAAATAAAGGCAAGAGCTAGTGACTGGGCAGGGTAAGGGAGATGGGGAGAGAGGATCAGAGATCAGAGGACAGGGGAGAACCAAGAGAGGCCCCAGGGTGGACACTGGGAAGGCTGAATTAGATCCAGGTGGGCTTAATTGGTATTCGATAGCTAAGAACATTAGGATTTTATAGGTCTTATATCTCATATAGAAGGGAAGTTAGTATCTTTGTCTATTTGATGTAATCTTATAGTGTAGAGGGTTTGTGGATTCAGAGTTTGATGTATAAACTTGTATGAAAAGCTATTGTGCCATAGAGTTGTGTTTGTGTTGAGATTTGGGGTAAAGAAAGAGCCCAGTATGGAGGCAGTAGGGCAGGCATTGTGAACCTCCAGGGAAGGGAGTCGTGTGGATGGAGTGAGACCTTGGAAGCAGCCTATACAAAGTACAGTCCATACACTGGCTCTGTACTAAAAGCTCACAGGCAGGGTGAGACCAAAGTGCCAATAAAAAAAAAAATAAGCCTTTACATTTTTAATATTTACTGAAGCACATTTTCTTGATTGCTGATTGAGGGGAGGACCCAGACCTCTATACACAGCACATCTCCGGAACAAGTGATCCTGGTTTGCGTAAGAAAGGTAGCTAACAGTGTTATGAGGTATTGTTAATGTTTTCAATGGAAAGGTTATTTGGGAAATTTGATCATTAAATACTACCCCAAATTGAAATTTGGTATTTTTGTTTTCATGAATGAATCATTTCCTCTTGTTTCTTTGGCTACCTCACAATGCCTACCAAAAACCTTTCTTCTTCAATACTCTGTGAGTAATTACTATTTTTAATTGTAATAATATAATCATGCCTTTTTGGTTGGTTGAGGTGGTTTTGTTGTTTGTTTTTTTTTGGGGGGGTTGTTGTTGTTTTAGAACCAGGGTCTCACTATGAAGCCCAGCTTTGCCTGGAACTTGACTATGTAGATCAGGCTGGCCTTGAATTTATGCAGAATGACCTACCTCTTCCTTTTAACTGCTATAATCAAAGACATATGCCACCATTTCAGGCTGGAAACATGTTCTTAAGTTAACAAACCTGATGTGAGGCTTTGGATTTCCTTTAACTTCACAACTGAGTTTCACTTTTTTCTCCTCAGAATCCAAAGGAAACATGACATGACTTGGTTCTTGAACAAAAACTGGGCCATGCAGTGTGTAGTCATCTGAAAGAGAAGAGGTTCATTTGAACACCACTGTTTCAACAGGAGCAACAGAATCAATACCTCATCAATAGGAGCATCAATAGGAGCATCAATAGGAGCATCAGAATCAATAGCATATCAATAGGAAAATCAGAATCAATACCACACTGAAACAAACAAACAAACAAACAAACAAACAAAACAACAACAACAACAAAAAAAACTAGTGATGCCCAAGATTCTGTCCCAGCTTCAAGAGAAAAATTGCTATTGAAAAATAATGTCTTCCCAGTATGGAGAAAGTTCCCTTGTTACATGATAATGTCTTTAACTGCCAGCTTCCAGACACAGGCTGTCTGGCATCTCTCCTTCCTTCCATGCCTTATTGTTGCATCTACTTTGGCCCAGCCTTCTATTTTCTTCACATTTTGTGCTTCCTACATTCCTTTTGTGCTTCTGACACTTTGGAAAGCTTTGTAATGCCACAGAGTCAACAGTTTCCCCCCTTGTAATTAAAGAGTATAATAGGAAACAACAAATGATGATAAAAAATGTTAATAAGAAGGAACAGCTCTATACTGAGCACACATGCAAGTGTGCATGCTTGCATACATATACAGAGGGAACCTAATTAAAATGATTATACATATCAAGTCTGTAGTTCTGATTCCTAGAATGGCTATATAAAAGGACGAATTTTATGCCAGCTGATCATGTGCTTGGATGCACATCGAAGGCAAACTGCCATGAGTTTCCAAATCTTTCCTTTGAAGAGGAGAAACTAGATGTGTGGTAGTCATTTTGTCATGCCATAGTTACAAAGCTCAGAAAATAAGCTATGAATCATAATTTGCATAGCTGGGTAGAGTATGTTTTTCAGGTATACACATAGAAGCATTATTCAAAGTACATCTCATTACCTATGTTAATGGAAAATTCATAGGATTTTCATTCTTCAAAATCATGTCCAGTTTCTATCTTTTCTCCCAGGGCTTTAGATCTTTATCCTTTTCTTTTTTAAACCACATAATTTAAAAGATGATGTTACTCTAAGATGCCTCTCGTTTTCTATGAAGGCATTCAAGCCTTTCTTTTTCTTCTTTGACTCATTAATTTCTTAAGGGAATGATGTATCTTACTCATTTTTAACTCCCTATGTGGTAGTAGTTGTCCATGAAGATGTATTCTATTTTAAATGATTTATGAAAATTCTAAAGTCTTCAATTTGCTTATTGTGCCATTGCCTGACAAACTGTGCAATGGAAGCACACCTTATAAGGGGACGAGATGACTAAGTAGAATTATATTTTGTTCTGGAGAGAGAAGAGCCACATATGATGTTGATGTAAGAAGATTTGGATAAGGACTCAGGAAGAACATGAATTATTATTTAAGGCCTTGTTCAGTTCCCAACTTTAGGATCTCTCTGGGAAACAATAGTCTCACAGTGTCTTAGTTTGCTCTAAAGTAATGACTCTAGAGGAGGTCAGTTATTTTAGACTGATTATAAATGGGAAAGAGACAAAATTGCTCATAAACACATATGCCTGCATTAAAACATACTTTCAATAATATTATATGTTATTTTGGCCCCATTCTCTTTTCTCCTGATTACATATGTGAAATAACTCCAATGAGAAATTTAACCAGAGAATACAGAAGCTATCAAAGAAGACAAAAGAACAGAATAAAAGCATCCAGTCATGAAGTTTTAAATTCTTATGCATTAAAACTCTATATTTTACCATCCATATATTTATGCTCCAGATTTTCAACAATTGCATGGATATTTTCAAAACAAATTTAGATTACTTGTCAAGGGTTAGCTCATTACAAGTATGGTGAATTCAGTAAATGTTTGCAACATCTATTTTGATGAAAAGAATTCTTTAACAAGATCACAGAGACAGCAGCAAGTGTGGTAGATTTTCTCTAAGAAAAATATTTCTATTGTTGTCCCCAATTCCAAAATTATGTGTGTGTATATATACTATCAATCATCTCAATTCATTGGTGCTCCCTGATTTGAATTTTACACAAAAATATACAGTCTATTACCAGTAATTCCAAATAGGAATACGACATAATAATGATTACCCAGGATGCAGCTGGGAAGCTGCGGATTAACATCTGTACTATTTCTCAATGTAGCCAAGCCATATTTAAATAACAAAGGGATATTTTTTCTGTGTATTTTGTAATAAGAATTGATAATAATGATGCTTTGCATTTGCTATAAATAACTGATTCCATCTAAAGTTTTATTTTCTCTTACTTAACATGCTTGCTGCCTGCAAATTAACATTGGCATAAAGGAACCATATTTCAGCACTCTTCTCTGGCAATCAGAGGTTTTAGTGCTTGGGCTTTTTGGTTTCCTGGATATAGAGGGAGAGATTTGATACTCTCTAGCAGGCCTGGTATAGGAAGCAGATATCTTAGCTTTTAAATCTTTAGCCTTGGTTAACAATGTGCTTGAGGAACAAAAGAGGTGCATTGTTTCATCTAAACCATTGGGTGACAGCTTGCATGAAACAAAGTCTCAGGAGGGGTTCTTAGAAAGCATTACCAAGTATAGTCTAATTACACTGGTCAGAAAGTGACTCTTGGGTCTCTTGAAATCACATAAAAATTCTGAATCTGCCATCTCCATAGCCAGGAAGATAAAGTTTCTCTATAGATCTTTCACATAAGCTGTGCTGTGTCACTAGAAGAATGAAAGTGATTTTAGTCTAAACAGGTCAAGAGACAATTTTAAAGAAGTCAGAGGAGTTACAGTTCCTGCCAGGTTACAGGTTGCTTATATCCTAACCATGCTAGGTCTGTGACTCACTGACTGTACAAGGAGACATCAGCTTTCCCAAACCAGAGTTAACTTTACTCTATGGGTGATTCTGTATTTTAGACTTATTTATTTTACAATATATATATATATATATATATATATATATATATATATATATATATATATATATATATATATATATATATATACTGTATAATAATCTTCCTTGGTTGTATGCATATCCAGCTGAGTAAGGAAGCCAGAGAAGGCATCAGATGCCTTGAACTGGCATTGCAGGCAGTTGTGAGCAGCCAACCAAACCATGGTCCTCTCTAAAAGCAGTGAGTGCTCTGCTGAGCCAGCCCTCTGTCCTGACTCCTAGGGAGATTTTTTTTGTGCACTAAAGTGTGAGAACTAAAACAAAAGACCTTTCTGGTCCTAACTTTCCATTTCACTGGAACAAAACTTCAGGCAAGGCTGACTTCAGACTCACTTTCAGATATTTTCCTTGAGCAAGATCTAACATGCAGTTTTTGCAATTTCCATGTAGACTTGGACTCATAGTAAAAAGGGACTAGCCATGAATGGAAAACTACAAATCCTAGTCCCACAAAGAAAATGGATGACTGAACATTGTAGCACATGACTGTTACTTCAGAACTCTAGAGTCTGAGGCAGGAATATTACAAATTCAAGTCCAACATAGATTACATACAATATCTGAAGCTAGCCTGGGCTACATACTGATGTTCTAACTCACAGCAATGACAATAAAAAGTGAAATGGAATGAAGTAAAAGCAAAACAGTCAGACAAGACAAATAGACAGATTTGTTAAGACCTGGCACTAAATAGGTACCAATCAAGTCCTCCTAGAACACTCAGAACTTCTGGATGCTGCACCAGAGACCTCCTAGAGAGCTACTGATGGCAGGGAAACAGGATGTTTATGGAGAGTACAGCTGTAAACAGATCTGGAGATTTTTTTTTCTTAATTAGTTCATATAGCATACCTGTCGTGATAAGTTTTTCATACAGAATCTCTCTCTCCTCTCTTACTCGAATGTAAGAGAGGGGATATAAGATCAATGCTTTTATTTTTGCCTTGCCTCAGAAAAGTTATCTCAGAGCCTCACTGTCCTAGTGACTTGAGGAGGAAGTACTCATACTGTCATCATAGTTCTCTTGGGGAACTGTGAAGCAGTACCTTATAATAATCCTGGAATTCCTGAAAATCCTAGTTAAGAACAATGGTCCTATTAGTTTAGACCATTGGCAGGAGCTCTGGGATACAGGCATTTAATATGGATCCTGATATGGGAAAGCATGATTTCCTGACTTATTTTATTCTAGTTGAAAAATCAAAAGACTCACTTCTCTCATAGTAAAAGCACTCACTAGATTTGCAAATATGGCTGTCTGGAACTCCCAGGCCCTTTTTGTTCAAATTCACCAAGTCTTTACATGACTCTGAGGATTTTTAATGAGTAACCAAAACCAGGATAAAACTGTGGCCTCTGCCTGCCTCGATTTTATATCTTCTTTTGAATCATAAACTCTGGATCAGATTCCTGTTCTACTTTAATATTATATACATATATCATATGTATATATAGTTAAAAGCAAAAAGTGCAATGTTGACAAGCCTTACATTTATTCTTCAGAACTGAATATAACAAAGTAAGAGAAGAATTTGTAACTTCCAGGAATACCAAGGCTTGTAGCAGATCACCCTAGGATGGAGTTGCTCCATATATGGGAGATATTATCCCATAATGAGAACATAGTGGAACCAATCTTCTCAGGATGGGAAGTAAACTGTGTCTGGAATCAGCAGAATCTTAGAAGAGACACACATCTGAGATAATAAACAATGGGCCCATAATATGCAAACTTCTATTGGCTTACTGATATCGCCCCTCTGGTGTATAGCTGTGTAAGTCTAGAAGTATCCTGAAGATAAGGATGCTTTTTTTGCTTCCTAGTGCGACTACATTGACTGTAAAGACTTGCCTTGTATTCTTAGCATTCACACCACTCTTTTGACTCTCTTGAGAGGTAGCAGAGCTTGGCTTGGTTCCAGCAGAACTTCCTGAGTTAGGCCTATGGCCTGACTCGAATGACAACACCATAGAGTTCTGCTGGATTTGTTTCTATGTCAAAAACATCTTTGCAATGGGAGGGGGGCAGGATAAGAGTCACTCTCTCTCAATGGTATAATAAAGACTTCCAAACTCTTGAATTCTGGGAGGGAAGGACACCACAAGAAACTACTCTCAGAACTGGAAAGTAAAAGTTTAGGCTAAGATGTGTAGATATTAACCTTTTATCCCTTTGTTCAGAAATACCGAAAATTATTATAAAGTATTGCTCTCAGCCAGGCTCCCTACATTCCCTTTTCTAGAAGATCTGTCCCCTTTTTATTTCAAATAATTGTTTTTGTCTAGAGAAAGGAAATGTCTTTTTTTAAATGAGAAAATAGAAACTCAGTTTATCAACCAACTTTTTATAGTTTTGCCCATAAGCACCTGAGAATTAAAATAGAATATTGGGGATAATCTCAACTTTCTAGAATACTCAAAGATACATAGAAAGAGAAGAGTTTAGATGACTCAACTATACTCTTATTACCCACACTAAGCATCTGCTAAATCCATTATTGAAACATAGACAACTTACTTTTGTCTTATAAATATCATCCTAAAACAATCCAGTAACAAAGCATCACTCCACAGTAGGTATCACATAATTATATGCTGTTTGGGAAATCTCATTCTCTCTTTTTAATCTCTAAATGAATCCTGCCCATGTCTTCATATTTCTGAAATTCTGGTCCAGAAATGCATAGTTCAGGCTGCCAGCATGAAGGTGGAGAATGGGGGCTGTAATGGATGAAGCTAGCTTTGGTTTTGGATTTTTGGTTTTTTTGGTGTATTGGTTTTTTGGTTTTTGGTTTTCTCCTGGAGCGGAGCAGAACACAATAACAATGAATCCCAGGTGTCTTAGTCAGGGTTTCTATTCCTGCACGAAACATCATGACTAAGAAGCAAGTTGGGGAGGAAAGGGTTTATTGAGCTTACACTTCCACATGGCTGATCATCCATCACCAAAGGAAATCAGAACTAGAACTCAAGCAGGTCAGGAAGCAGGAGATGATGCAGAGGTCATGGAGGGATGTTGGTTACTGGCTTGCTTTCCCTGACTTTCCCAGCCTGCTTCCTTATAGAACCCAGGACTGACCAGCCCAGGGATTGCACCACCCACAATGGGCTGGGCCATCGCCCCTTGAAGACTTGTTGAGGAAATGCCTCACAGCTGGATCTCCTGAAGGTGAAGGCATTTCCTCAACTGAGGCTCTTTTCTCTGTGATAACCCCAGCTTGTGTCAAGTTGATACAAAACCAGCCAGTACACCAGGTGATGGCAAAGTTGAGGAAGCAAGGCAGAAACCCTTGGCCAGAGCAAGTACAAGGGAAATGTGGATTCTAATGCATGGTTATCAGATGATTACATAATAATTAAGAGACAGGAAATTCCTCACTGAGGCTGGATGCAGACATTTTGCTAATCAGGATATGTCTGAACAATTCTAAATATGTAGCTGAGATCTCAGTGAAGGTATAAAGGAGGGAGAAACAAAGACAAAAGTTTCATTGGAGGAACATAAACATTTCATAGAATGAAAACAAACTAGAACATGAAACTAGTCATTTCCTAAAGGGTACTTAACAGCCTCCTATGTCACTGCCATTTTCATTAAGGGTGTTTGTTAAAAGGTTGATTCCTGAACACCTTCAGGACTTTCTTATTAGGAATCACAAGTATTATTTTAGTAAATACCTCTGTTGAGTTATGTGTATTTCAAAATTTATACTTAAACTTACAAACTGAGCACAGAATATCCTTTATTCTTATGCCAATTAGATATTCCCTATGATGAGAAACCATACTTAATGTCCTGGTATATATGCTAGATCATTCTATGGCTGCCCCATGAAATGAGAAACATACTTTCCAGCTTGACCCTACCATAGTGCACTTTTCTGCTAGAAATATAGTGATCTATTGCAAACTCAGTCAATATTTTCCTGATGAAAAGACTAGGATTGGGATACTGTGATTTCTTTCTTTCTTTTATTCTTTAATCCTTTGTTTACACTCCTACTCCCACTCTTGGTCCACCCTCTGACTGTTCCACACCCCACACCTCTTCTCCTTGTCTCCAAGAGGATAAGAGTATGCCCCCGCAGTCTCAATTAACCAGGGTACTTTGATTTCTTAAATGGAAAAAAATGCTCAGACTCCAATGTGTTCATAAGAGCTACATAGACTCCAGGTGTTGCACCTGGGAATATTATAGCTCCTTAATCCTCATAGAAGGTAAGAAAATTTAAGACTGTGATACCCATTCTTCTTAAGCCATCAAATAGGCTGTCTGATTAAACACCTGTTCTTGAGGGGAAAAAAAGACATAAATGGCAACAATCTTAGCTTCAAGGACTTTGAACAAAAGCATAGAGCACCAGTCATCACAAACTATATCATTTTACACTTGGGTTGTATCTGGGTCACATCTGGAAGGTAGGTAGATGGCTACAGTATGCATGCTGACAAGCAGGCTTGCATTGGCTGCCATGCTGTATCCTTTGACTGGTGTGCTAAGTGATCCTTGAGGAAGGAAGGACACATCGTATACATGTTCCCTGGGAACATCTGGTCTTGTTGAATTGAATAACAATATCATCTGGGGCAAGGAACAGACAATTTGACTACACTCATTTTTGGGTCTGTTCTTAAAGTCTGATGTATATTTCATTTTCTCCTTCTTTCCCTTGGCATTACCACCTAAGTGTTCCGGGAAGAGCGTATACAAGGCTATGACTCTTCCCAAGACTTTCAATGATTGTAGAACTCACTGTGGCTCGAAACCAATGAGGCCAGCACTTCTCTGTGAATGTACATAGCTCATAAAAGGTACAGGTGTAATCGAAGGAAATTCAAACATGAATAAAATATAATGATTGTTCTCTATGAGTAAAATAATTTTTTACAAGAGAATCATTGTAGAAATGATTGGTTATCTGTCATATCACCACCATTACAAATATGACTTAGTATTGTTAGTAATTATTAAGTAAATAGCAAGGGAAATTTAAAGGCTCTGGGCTTGTGCTTCCAATAGTCAATTACAGAGTTTGTGCCAAATAACCATTTTGTTTGGTTGTTCAGCTGTATGGGAATAAGAGTAAAGCAATATTAGAAGAGACAAATACATCTACTTAAAGGGTGTGATGTTTCTTTTATTTGGCCTGGCTTTTACCTTCCACAGTATTTTTTTTTTAACTGTCTCAGATGAGTATTTTAAACAGCAAGAAATAGAGTAGTGTAACAATGGCTGGCAAACCTTTGAAGGCACAAAGTGAGAGCAAATCCAAATAGGAAGTGAATTCCTGTCCTGCTGAGTCTTTGTTCTCTAGTTAACAGTATAATGTGTCTGCCAGCAAATGCCCTACACACATACCAAGGCCCTAATCATACATATGCCAGATCTGAGAAGTTGGGGTGGGATGGGGGGCTGTGGGAAGATAAAAGTAGGTTGTTTAAAAAAGAATTCTCCATGTTGCAAGAATTTGTAGGGATGGAAAAGAACAGTCATAGCCAGGGCTGGTGTAATGGGGAGGGGGACTGTACCATCACCTCTCTCTTCCTCTGGCCTTGACCTCATACCTTGACACTCCAGGGATTACAGACCAACTAGCATCTAAAACTGAATCATAGGAGAGTTTTAACTACAGGCCCCAGTTACAGCCAGAAAAAAAGGCACTTTCAACCAATGCAAAAATGTTGCTACTCATTTGGAGGCAAAAGCTGACCTGAACTGATGTGAGGCTATTTATAGTCTCTCTGTGAATATTCATGTGCTTTGCTGCAGAATTAGAGACTCTTTTGATTATGGAGTGCTGACCTGGACTCAGCTGGGGATGTTATATAACGCTGGGCATGTTTTGTGGGTCATTTATTTTTCTTTTGTAAAATGAGAAAAATTCTTAATTTTCAAATGTATTTGACCCAAATAGCTTCTGATCAGAGTTTTGGGACTTTTGTTATCTGCAAACTTCAGTACTGGTTGGAGATCTGGCAGTGTGCAGAGACACTGTCCTGAGCATATGCAGTGTTAAATCTAGAAGCATAGATAGAGACACCTGGGCAGATTTTTAGGGAAATGTTTTTCTTTTTTTTTTCCATTAGGGTAAAGCAGTCTGGAATGTACACAGGCTTCGTGCTCTTCTCCCTTGCTGACATGCTCTCCCATTATGAGCATCTTGCATCTGTCTAGTAGATTTGCTGTTCTTGATAAGTCAATATCGGTATGTTGTCATTGACTACAGGCTAGATCTTACACTAAGATTCATTCTTTAGGTTGTATGTTCTGTGCCTTTAGCAAAATACATTAAGATGCATGCCCACTAATAAAATATTATAGAGAACACAGCTCTGATGATTTTCTGAAGTCCAGTATAGCTATTTTTTAATTAAATTTAGATGCATCCCTATGAATGGATGAGAACAAATATAAGAAACACACATGCATATAATTGATTGACTTGTGCTAATGGAGTTTAAGTTAGATATCCAGTTTCTGATTTAATCACTGTCACTCCAAAGAGACTGAACTGCAGAAGGCATCTCAAGTTTTGACTCCCATGTGTTTGGCTACTCTTTAGTGCAAGGGCATCTACCATCTCACTGGTGGTGATCATCCCTTCAAATTTCATACCTACTTTGTTTGAGGTAACTAAAGTTACATGCCCAGGCCCCAGTCATAAATACTCTATTTCCATGGTTATGCTGGTTTTAAACAAAATAACCCAGTTTTGCCTAGCGAGACCCTACTATAGGGTTTATAAAACTACTGATATAAGTAAGACCTCCTTTCAATCTGAGATGCATCTGTGAAAGAGTTTGTCCTGACAGCAATACATTTCTTTCCTGCTGCAGCTCTCAGCTATGTGAACTACTCAATGACATTAAGTCAATTTGAGTTGCTGTTCTTAGCTATTGCTACATCGTTCGTAACAGACACAATATTGATGGAACAGTATCGTCATCCAAGTCACAGAATAAAATCTTTCTCCTATTTCCTTTAGACAAAGCACAGAAGAGTCATTTTAACCTGGTTGCTCTTATGCTTAGCATATCTACTAGACTGCTTGGTTGAACACAGCTCCTTTTGATATTTCTGAAAACTCACAGCAAAACCTATGAAGAGGTACCTTTCCCTTAACTTTTCTCACTATTAGCTCGTTTCTACTGAGGGAATATATATGTGCATGTGTTTATGTGTGTGTGTGTGTGTGTGTGTGTGTGTGTGTGTGTGTGTATTTGTGTATATACATATATATGTACATATATATATATATTCTAATCCATCTGAAGATTGTTCACTTAATACTAAAATTCATCTATGGTAGCCCTCTGAAAAGATCATTACCTCACATCAAGGTGATAAATATGTTTTATTCATTCATTTTTCTCCAAAGGTTTGTCTGGAAACCCAGGTAAAATGAAGACCATGACACATATGAATGAAAATGTCCTAATCAAGCCCATTCCTCTCTTATCTGACTCAAAAAAGTTACTGCTACTTGTTCAAAATGAAGAACATAAAACTCTCTTCATTGACTCTAAACTTCTGATCAGCCTTGAGAATGAGATACAGGCATGTGAATTAGAAACATATTCCTGACATTATCTGATACAGATCATTAACCAACACGCCAACTTTGCTTTTGTTTTTTCTTTCCTTTTCTTGTTTTTATTTCAGACTCAGGCTCTGTCTATGTTGCCAGGTTGGCAAAGGTCTTGGGGGATCAAGCAACTCTCCTGCTTTAAGCTTTAAATACTTGGAACTCCAGGCACATGGCACTGCATCTGTTCATAAGCTTCCATTTAAAGGGGGCAGAGCAGGGGGAAATGTCAACTATAGTATTCAGTTTAAATACCACCTGGCCACAAAAAAAAAAAAAAAAAAAAAAAAAAAAACAGATAATTAAGAGAAAAACATATCTGTGTAGCTTCTAATCCTAATGTTGGAATGCTTCCTCTCTATGCTCAAAATGAGAGGAGAGCATATTTTATCACAAACCATCAGAGGAATGTAGTAGGAAATATTATATCTGTCTTTATAATAGGAAATGCAAATTATTCTAAAATACCTGCTAAGACTTTTGATCTTCCTGTCATCTTATTAAGAACACCAAGGCCTCCGAGTTGTCTAAGCTTCTTTAGACCCTGAGGAAACAACCAATCATTTGCCTGTTTGCCTCTTCAAAGGACTCAGAGTATAGACATCTATTTCTCAACTAAAAAATATGATGGCCACAGTGATGACGTTGCCTCTTCTACTGTTAGTCACCATTGAACCTTCTTGGGGGCTGTCTGTTTTAAACCCTTCTGGCATTACCTGCTGCTATTTGTATCTTCTTGGTGACACCCCCAACCCTGTCTCTCTCTGCATTAAAGTGCCTAAACACAGTAGGCTGGAAGGCAGTGCCTTCATGCTACATGCACTGTGAGTCCTCATGTAATATTCATAAGCCTCTGAACCTGTCTCTTTGGCAGTTAGAGTACCCCGTTTCAGATTTTCTCCTGAAAGATGGGGGTTTTTAATTTGGCACATACCTAACTCATCAATAAAGATACAATAACATCTGATAGGGAATAGCAGGAGGAGGGTCTGTTCGAGTAAAAGCATGGCAACATATTCTAACCAGAAACTTTAGCATACCTCCCTTTCTGATATATAGCTTATTATTTTGCATACTGTTTCTTAGGAACCTGAACTATCATAATAACCATGGTGAATTTGGAATGGAGAAAATATTTTTGGGACAATGTTTAAAGTAGGCAATAGCTCTAAGTCTGGGTGTCCCAGGAGGGACATCAGCATTTTTATTGGAAGTTCTTTAGCAAAACCAATCCAGGCTTATCTTCTGCATCAGCCTCTCACAGAAGGCAGAAAGCCTTCTAAAGAAAGGGCAAACACACAATCTACAAACCATTCAAGAATGGGAGATATGTGCTCAGTGTTAGAAACTATAAACCAGACCTGATTTTCCTTACTCCCAGTGACATCCTTTCTCCAGCAAGCAGGGACCACCTAAACCTTTCCTTGGGACCAATGAAATTAGAACCAAGGGGTACATTTCTCAGTCAAACCACCACATTTCTCAAAGTTCTTCAAATTATTATGTTCAGTATATTTAGAGACAGAGTCTTAGCTAAGTAGTTGGGATCAGAGCATGTCACCAGGCAGGGACCATGTGATGACAATAGTGTTTTATAACAGGTCAATCTGGTGAAGATAATCCCCCAATTGCATTTCCTTCCTCCCAGATGACTCGTGTTTGTGTCCAGTTAACAAAGCCTAACTATCAGACAGACGTTAGGTGATATGTCCTAAAGGTACATGGGTTATGTGTGATGGAGTTTAACCAGAATCCTTTTCTGAGTCAATTACAACATTTTCATAGTACCTATGATTTCTCCAGTTTCCTGTATGGATGTCAGTGCAATCGTCCCTTTAAATAGGAAATAGAATGGGGAAGGATGTTGCAGTCATGCCCTAGGAGCAGAGGTAACCTATCAGAGCCATTAGTCATAGTTGTCTTACTTTACTCCAGGAAGAAATAAGTGAAAGGCAATTTCCTTTAAATACAGAGAAAACGGATACAAGTGATTCACGGCAGGACACACTTGTTACTAATTCTTTCAATTACAAGGTTGTTCTCTTTAGGAATTAGCAGTGTAAGGATGTGTAGAAGAGGTATTTTGTCCTAAAGCAGTTTCAATTGACAAAGTTATAAAAGAGGGCATTCATAATCTTTCAGAATGTTGAGTTTCAGGTTTGCAACTAATTATTGGACATTATGCTCTTTTCTATATCCTTCTGTCATAAGGCAAAGTGGCATGAACACTGATTTGAGCAAACACAAAGCAAAATTTCTCTTTGTGAAGGGATAAATGGCAACATAAAATGCCTTTGACTTAAATTCACAGGCTTATGAAGAGATGGAGTGAAATGGTCCCTTGGTTTTCTTAAGTGGTAAAAAGCATGTCCATTAAGCTGTTGGGCCCTTTGAAAAATTCATTCACTATTCACCTGTCCTATTCATTTTCCCATTAAACAGTGTCCAGATCCTTTCTTGTAAACCTCTAGCCCTAGTACAGGGGGAATGGATAGGGTTTTCTCTGACTTTAAAATTATTTTAAATAAATTCTCTCTCTCACCTCCCCTCTCCCTCTCTCCCTCCCTCCTCCCCACCCCATGTGAGTGTGTTTTCATGTGTATGCTAGCTGCATGTGAGTGTGCATACATAAATGACAATAGTGATGAGAAGCCCAGAAGAAGGCATGCTATCTCTTTTAGCTACTGTCATAGGTGGTTATGAGCCAAACTCAGATCCTATGCAAAAGTAGTGCTTGCTCCTAACCTCTGATCCATCAATCCACCATTTTCTACACCTTTGTAATAAAAATATCTGTTTGGCCAACCAATTAGGTGGTTGTTTGAATGAAAATATCCCCATAGACTCATTGGGATAGCACTATTGAGAAGTGTGGCCTTCTCAGAGTAGGTGTGGCCATTTTGGAAGACATGTGTCACTGGGGTTGGGCTTTAAGGTTTCAGAAGCTCAAGCCAGGTCTAATGTGATTCATTCTCTTCCTGCTGCTTGCTTATCCAGAGGCAGAACACTCAGCTACCTCACCAGCACATCTGCTTTCCCACCACCATGTCCTGCCATGACAATAATGAACTAAATCTCTGCACTGTAATCAGCAGCAATTAAATATTTTACTTTATAAGAGTTGCTGTGGTCATGATATCCTTTCACAGCAATATACACCCCAACTAAGACCAACACCAACTGTGGAAACCATCACCAATGTGGGGATAATGGATTAACATCTTAACTTAGTTGGCAAGGATTTACGGATTATCCATTATGCACCACTAGATTGCTTTCAACACAGAGAAGTCAATAAACATTCTAGCTCTGAGAGCTCAGCATGGAGATAAGGAAGGTGGACTTGGACAAACTTATAGAGTGTGCTTAAAGATAATCATTCAGGTGCAGGGAATACGTGCAGATATGGGGAAAAATACTTGCAAAGCACTGAAATTTTACATTTTGTCTGAGTCTATTTGGGCTTCTATAATTATACACTATACAACTGGCTTTTAAACAATGCAAGGTAATTGCTTACAATTCTAGAGACTGAGATAAGTGTGAGCAAAGCATGAGCATATGTCAAGTCCAGCAAGAACCTGCTTTCTGGCTTATTAGAAATCTTTCAGATATATTCTTGGGTGGTGACTAGAACAGATATCTGGAGTCTCTTCTATAACAAATACTAACACAAAAGGTCCTGCCTCCCTTTGCTATCTTTGTGGTGACTAGGATTTTAACATCAATTTACAAAGGACATAAGAATTCACAGCACAGCTGGTATAGCTGTCTCCTGAGAGGCTCTGCCGGAACCTGACCAATACAGATGGAGATGTATGCAGCCAACATCAGACTGAACACAGGGGCCACAATGGAGAAGTTAGGGCAAAGACTGAAGAAGCTGAAGGGGTTTGCAACCGTATAGGAAGAACAACAATATCAACCAACCAGATCCCCTAAAGCTACCAAGGACTAAAGCACCAACCAAAAAGTACACATGGGGACCCAAGGCTCCAACTGGATATGTAGCAGAGGACTGCATTATTGGTTATCACTGGGAATAGAGTCTCTTGGTCCTGTGGAGGCTCAGTGACCCAGAGTCGGGGGATGCTAGAGCTCTGAGGCAGGAGTGGGTAGGTGAGTGGGTGGAGGAGAACCAGCATAGAGGCAGGAGGAGGTGGAGGGGATAGGTGGTTTGTGAAGGAGAAACTGGGAAGAGGAATTATGCTTAAATTGTAAATAAAGTAACCAATAAAAATGAAAGAAAATTTACAGCACATTATTATCCACCTTTCTATCTTGAAGTTTGTATTCATTTATTTTCTCCCAGTATTCCTGAACATCTTAATGTGTTCCAAGGCAAGTCAAAAAGTCTGAAGTCTGGAACATTTTCAAATATCATATAAAAGGAATGTGAATGAGACTTAAGGTCCTATTTATTGAGATAAGCTCTCCTTTAGGGTTATTCTATCAAACTGAACAAGACTTTTGTTTCTAGAATGAAGTGGTGGGACAAGAATAGACTGACATTCTCCTCTGAAGGGAGAAAAAACAGAGGAGAAAGGATGATGAGTGCTTAGCAAGCAGAAAAATCTAAAGCTTGAGAATAATTATCTTGATGACTAGAGATGGCCCAATGGTTAAAAACACATACAGCTTTTCCACACCCTGGTAACTCATGACCACATGTAACATCAGTTCTGTAGCTTCCATTGGCAAGCACATACTGTACACTGACACAAGACAAACATACACTTGCTCAAATGTAATTAATGCAAGGAAAGATTTTGAAAACAAAATAAATATTCATTTTTATGGGGTGTTCTGTCACAACTAGACTATCTGTATTGCATTCCCTTTCAACACAGCTTAGAGAACATGATAGAAAATAGGGCAGAATGATAGTCAGAGCCAGAGGTAAGGGAATGATGGCTCAAAACGGTGTCAAATAGACATGACAGGACCATTTCTTTCATGAACTCTGCAGCTATGGTTGCCAGAATAAGATAAAGACAGCCAATATCCTAACCACAGCAGGGGTGGAGGTCTCAAGAGCCATTGGAGACTTCCTAACATTTGATGGCTTCTCTGGGAGGTTTATTCAGTTTTCTATTAGGGTATGACTTTTGTTTGATATGATGGCAATGTACCAGTGGATGGTTCTATACTCACATGAGCAGCACAGATTTGTATCAGTTATTTATAAAGAACAAAACAACAAACACAACAAAAACCAACCAACCAAACAACCAAACAGAAAAAACAACCATACAAAACAACCCATAAAGTGGTTAATTATGGTGGAAGGTAAGGTAAGGAAGGTAAGGGGAGGAGTATAGATGAATATGTTTGAAATACATTGTATTTATGTATGAATCCCTTAAATAAAAAATCATTTAAAAAGAAAACATATCATAATCGTATTATTACATGGGTGAATATTGTGTTACCATTTACAATCACCAAAATATTTTATGAACAGGAGATAATGTTTATACAATGTAAAGTACAAAAACAAATAATATTGCTCATGTCAATATTCATATATATTATGCTTTGTGCAATTGCTTCCCCATTGATTTTGAGCCAGAATCTCTCACTGAACCTGTAGCTCATCAGTTGACTAGACTGGCTGATTATCAAGCCTAAGGTTTTTGTTTCTTGTTTTGTTTTCTGCATGCGTAGCACTGGCATTGCAGGAGTGCTACCTTGATAATAATTTTTGCACGTATCTTTTGATGTTTAAACTCAGGTCCTCATACTTGACAGGCAAGTGCTTTATGGACTGAACCATTTTTCCTCCCCTTCTTTTGTTTCTTGAGGCTGGACTTCCTGTTAGCCTCAAATACACTAATAGCTAAGGATGACCCTGAACTGTCCTAACCCACTTGCCTTTAACTCCTAATTTCTGTGATACAGACATACACCATCTTGCCTAAGATGTTTCTTTTCAAAACTAGATTGATATTTTAAAAACTATTTTCCTAGGCTATCTATGCAGCATGAATTTCCTTTGAATTTGGTGTCCTTGTTGAGTCTACAGAAACTTAGGTGTGAATCTCAGCCAAGCTGCTTTAAATCTTTCTTTCTGTGTCTGAAAGAATACTTCTCAATATTTAGACTCAGGATGCTTAGACAATTGAGAAGGCCACCTTTAGGCAAGCCTGCCAAGAACTGGATAACATATGCCTGGCTGTAACAGGGAATAAAAGGAGGGAGAACCTCTTTGATTGGTTTCTATTTTTTGATGCCATTGCATTTTAATTTCATTAACACCAAGAAAACAAAACAAAGCAAACGAATGTGGTGTTTCTCACAGATAGAAAGTATCTTCTCATTTGGAAGGCACCACTGCATCTTCTGTAATAAAACATCCTCCAAGAGCAGCTGCTGGCCATTGTGGTATTGACTTTGCCACGAATGAGATCATAGATGCTTCTCAATGTGACATGTGCTCAACAATAGATCATGCTTCCAATTCTCACTTTTGATTTGTATCCAAGACAATGCTATGTGTCTTGATATAATGTTTTCTAAGTGTAGGCAGTGTGAAAAAGCCAGACTTCTGTCAGAAATTGGTGAACTTACCAAAGTAACTTCCTGTGATCCAAGGACAAATTTTAGCTCAATGGGTGATGCATCAGAATTTGAGTAGTAAATGCTCAGATAAGCCATTATTTTCACTTTCAGAGCTGTATTATATCATTAATGTCATACAGACCACTGTTTTATGAGATAGGCGTTTTGTCAGATTACTTGGCTCAACTGTAGGCTAACAGAGGCATTTCCAGCACCTACATTAAGGTGGACTGAGTGGAGCTTGCATCTTCAGAATGTTTGGATCAAGGATGTTTTCACTGGCAATATTTCTAACTTGAGGTAAAGGAATATCTGTACTGTGTTTGTTATTAGTAATTAAAATGTTAATATAATTCTTTTTTAGCTTACAAAAAATTAGGTTTCATTTGGCGTTTTTCACAAATACATTTTTTTCAAATATATTTTTTTTCTTGTTTCTCTCCTCCTTTTTATGTCCCATTTCCTTCATTCACCTATACACTTCCACATCCAGGAGCCTATCTGCTTTAATGTCACATGTGAATTTTGCCCTCCCCAAAGTCCCCTTTCTTCACACTTCTTGTTCTTCTTTCACAGTGTCCTATCCAGTTTTATAGTCTGTGTTCAGTCTCACTCCTATACCTCTCTTATTTACATATATAAAAACATTATATAAATTAGTGTATAACTTAAGAACAAATAAAGAAGAAAGCAAAAGAAGCAAAGAAAAAGTAAATCAATTAGAGGATAACTATTGGATACAATAATTTATATATAATTTAAAGAGAACTATAAAAGCTATCAATAAATGTTTAAAGAATAGTATATTAAGGCATGCAAGGTTGAAAACACAAATAACATAAGCAACAGGTACAGAGAAAATGGAAATAATCAAAGGAGATAATTTATTTCAACTCCATGCAAAAATTAAGAAATGGAAAAAATAGAAACAAAGCTGACTCCAGAGAAAAGAGAATTTCAAGTAGGTCATTTAGCAAGGTATAAATTGTTCAAGAACTCACCCACAATGAATCAGATCTACATGTTGGTTCTACAAACATTTACGGAACCCAAAACTATTGTTTTTCAAACTTATCAAAGAAGGGAAGATTTTAATGGGTCTTCAGACTCCTGAGAATTATATACCAGACAGAATCCAACAGAAACTTGTCTTCTCTGATTCCATCTTCCTCTCATCTTCATTATTAGTCTTCCTCTTTCCCTTCCTCACCCTCTTTTCTTTTTCCATCCTTCCCATTCTTTCTTCCCATTTCATAGAAAAATCTCAGGATAATATTTAACTAATTGTCAATAAAATAAGTCAAATTTAAAATAAAGAATATAATCTAGTTTCTGTAATTTCAAAGTCTGAAATAAAATTTAAGTAACAAAGAATTTTTAATGGTCAAAGAGAACATTAATTGACTTTTCTTAAAAATAATTTACAGAGATATCAAATTTTATGCAGTGAATATATAAACTTAATCAATAAATTTCAGTGCTTAAAAAGTAGACTGATCAGAATGTACAGGAACAAACAATAATCTAAATGCTGTAATTCTATTAAACTGAGTTTTGTGTAAATCCTTAGCTCTCTAAGTCAAACCTTCATGAATTTTGTTTACCAAAAGTCCAGGATGTATTCAATTGATTGTTCTAGAGATTCTCACCTTTATGTCCTTGAATGAATGAAAGAAAATATTTTTCTCTCTTATACTATTTAATAGAATTTAACGGGACGCAGAGCGGAGCCTGGCCTACCTGCCAGGCAGAACGGCGGCTCATAGAGGCTGAGCAACTGTGATTGGGAACAGAAAATTAGAACTTCTGTTTCCGCCCGGAGGCAACTTCCGGACGCAGAGCAGAGCCTGGCCTACCTGCCAGGCGGAACGGCGGCTCATAGAGGCTGAGCAACTGGTGAGTGGGAGACCAAGACTGCAGGGGAGCAGAGAGATCTCTGCGGATTGCACACGGAAAGTGCACACCATACCTTGCTTTGCCCCACCCTGCCTGATCCAGCGATTGGGAACAGAAAATTAGAACTTCTGTTTCCACCCAGAGGCAACTTCCGGACACAGAGCGGAGCCTGGCCTATCTGCCAGGCGGAACGGCGGCTCATAGAGGCTGAGCAACTGGTGAGTGGGAGACCAAGACTGCAGGGGAGCAGAGAGATCTCTGCGGATTGCACACGGAAAGTGCACACCATACCTTGCTTTGCCCCACCCTGCCTGATCCAGCGATTGGGAACAGAAAATTAGAACTTCTGTTTCCACCCAGAGGCAACTTCCATACACAGAGCAGAGCCTGGCCTACCTGCCACGCGGAACGGCGGCTCATAGAGGCTGAGCAACTGGTGAGTGGGAGACCTAGACCGCAGGGGAGCAGAAAGATCTCTGTGGAGTACACAAGGAAAGTGCACCCCCTGCCTTGCCCTGCCTTGCCCTGCCCTGCCATGCCTGATCCAGCAAACAGAAACAGAACATTGGAACTTCTGCTCACACCCGATGACTCTGAGGCATAAAACAGGGCTAGACACATCTGACACCTCAACCAGTGGAGAACCAGGGTCACAGAGCAGATAAAGGGGAAAGGTAAGAACATATCACTGACAACAAAATAGCAAGAGGAAATAGAAAGAGTATATCCCAAGGGAACCAAGACAATCTAGCAACACCAGAGCCCAGCTCTCCCATAACAGGAAACATCGGAACTCCAAACACTCCGGAAAAGAAGACACAGACCTGAAATCATGCCTCAAGACGCTTATAGAGTTACTTAAACAAGAAAGAAAGAAAAAGCAAAAAGATTCAGAAGCTTTTAAAGAAGAAACAAGAAAAACACTCAAAGAACTCAAAGAACGAGAGGAAAACAGAACCAAAGAAATAAAGGAATGGAAGAGAAAAATTAAAACAGAGATTAACACAATAAAGAAAACACTAAAAGAGATAACCCTAGAGTCAGAACACCAAAAAAAGAAATCAGGAGTCACAGAAGCAAGCATTTCCAATAGATTACAAGAGATCGACAAGAGAATCTCGGGGGCAGAAGACAACATTGCAAACATAGAAAAAACAGCCAGAGAAGATGAAAAAAACAAATAGCTCCTAACCCAAAATGTCCAGGAAATCCAAGACACAATGAGAAGACCGAACCTAAGGATAATAGGAATAGAAGAGGGAGAAGAGTATCAACTAAGGGGCACAGTAAATATCTTCAACAAAATCATAGAAGAAAACTTCCCTACCCTCAAGAATGAGATGACCACGAGCATAAAAGTAGCCTTCAGAACTCCAAATAGGTTGGACCAGAAAAGAAATACCTCCCGACACATAATAGTAAAAACATCAAGCGCCCAAAGTAAAGAAAGAATACTAAAAGCAGTAAGAGAAAAAGGTCAAGTAACATATAAAGGCAGACCAATCAGAATAACACCCGATTTCTCAACAGAGACTATGAAAGCTAGAAGAGCCTGGACAGACATCATGCACTCCTTAAGAGAGCACAAGTGCCAGCCCAAGCTGCTATACCCAGCAAAACTATCAATCACCATCGATGGAGAGACGAAGATATTTCAAGACAAATCAAAATTCACACAATATCTGACCACAAACCCAGCACTACAATGAATTATAGGTGGAAAACCCAATACAATGAGGGAAAATACAGCCTAGTAAGAACAAGAAAACTCCTAAACAAGAAAACTAAAAGAAGAATAAAACACAGACACAACTCGACCCAAAAAAGCAATAATGGCAGGAAACAGAAACAACAATTCCTTGATATCTATTAACATAAATGGTTTCAACTCCCCAATAAAGAGACATAGACTATCAGACTGGATAAATAAACAAAATCCAGCATTTTGCTGCATACAGGAAACTCATCTCAAGACAAAGACAGACACTATCTAAGATTAAAAGGGTGGGAAAAAAACTTCCAAGCAAACAGCTCCAAGAAGCAAGCTGGAGTGGCTATTCTAATATCGAATAAAGTAAATTTCCAACCAAAAGTTATCAAAAAAGATAAAGAAGGACACTTTTTACTCATTACCGGGGAAATCTGTCAGGAGGAACTCTCAATCCTTAACATATATGCTCCAAATAAAAAATCACCCACATTCATAAAAGAAACCCTACTAAAGCTCAAAAAATACATTTCACCCCACACAATAATAGTGGGAGACTTTAATACCCCACTCTCACCAATGGACAGATCAGGGAAACAGAAACTGAACAAGGACACTGCAAAACTAGCAGAGACTTTGAACCAACTAGAATTAATAGATATATACAGAACATACTATCCCAAAGTAAAAGAATACACCTTTTTCTCACCATGGCACCTTCTCGAAAATTGACCACATAATTGGACACAGAATGAGCCTCCATCGATATAAGAAGATTGAAATACTCCCATGCATCCTCTCAGATCACCATGGTCTATGGTTGGTCTTTAACAACAACAAAGACAACAAAAAGCCCACATACACATGGAAACTAAACAACACTTTGTTAAAAGATAGCAGGGTCAAAGAAGAAATAAAGAAAGAAATTAAGGATTTTCTAGAATTCAAAGAAAACGAAAACACAACATACCCAAACCTATGGGATGCAATGAAAGCAGTATTGAGAGGAAAACTCATAGCCCTAAGTGCTTTCAAAAACAAACTGGAGAGAGCTCACATCAGCAACCTCACAGCACAGCTAAAAGCCCTAGAACAAAAGGAAGCAGATATACCCAAAAAGAGTAGACGGCAAGAAATAATCAAAATTAGGGCAGAAATAGACCAAATAGAAACAAAAAGAACCATTGAAAAAATCAACAAAACCAAGAGTTGGTTCTTTGAGAAAATCAACAAGATTGATAAACCCCTAGCCAGACTAACTAGAGGGCAAAGAGAGAGTATCCAAATTAACAAAATCAGAAAGGAAAGTGGGGACATTATAACTGAAACTGAGGAAATTCAAGAAATCATCAGATCCTACTACAAAAACTTATACTCCACAAAATTGGAAAATCTGGAAAAAATGGATGAATTTCTAGACAGATACAAGGTCCCAAAGTTAAACCAAGACCAAGTAAACCATCTAAATAACCCTATAACACCTAAAGAAATAGAAGAAGTCATCAAAAGCCTCCCAACCAAAAAAAGCCCAGGTCCAGACAGGTTCAGTGCAGAATTTTATCAGACTTTTATTGAGGATATAACACCAATACTCGCCAAACTATTCCAAAAGATAGAATCAGATGGAATATTACCCAACTCATTTTTTTTGAGGCTACAACAACCCTCGTACATAAACCACACAAAGACCCTACAAGGAAAGAGAACTTCAGACCAATCTCACTTATGAACATTGATGCAAAAATACTCAACAAAATCCTTGCAAACCGAATCCAAGAACACATCAAAACAATCATTCATCATGACCAAGTAGGCTTCATCCCTGGGATGCAGGGATGGTTTAACATAAGGAAATCCATCAACGTAATCCACCATATAAACAAACTCAAAGACCAAAATCACATGGTCATCTCACTAGACGCTTAGAAAGCATTCGATAAAATCCAACACCCCTTCATGTTAAAAGTCCTGGAAAGAACAGGAATCCATGGCCCATACTTAAACATAATAAAAGCTATAAACAGCAAACCAACAGCCAACATCAAACTTAATGGCGAGAAACTTGAAGCAATCCCACTAAAATTAGGGACTCGACAAGGCTGCCCACTCTCCCCCTACCTATTCAACATAGTAAAGGAAGTCCTGGCTGGAGCAATTAGACAGCAAAAGGAGATCAAGGGGATACAAATCGGAAAGGAAGAGATAAAAACATCAATCACTCTTTGCCAATGACATGATAGTGTACTTGAGTGACCCCAAAAATTCCACTAGAGAACTCCTAGAGCTGATAAACAAGTTCAGCAAAGTGGCTGGATATAAAATTAACTCAAACAAATCAGTAGCCTTCCTGTACTCAAAGGACAAACGTGGAGAAAGAAATTAGGGAAAACGTACCCTTCACAATCGTTACAAAAACTATGAAATACCTTGGTGTGACTCTAACTAAGTGGGTGAAGGACCTGTATGACAAGAACTTCAAACCTCTAAAGAAAGAAATTGAGGAGGATCTCAGAAAATGGAAAGATCTCCCATGATCATGGATTGGAAAGATCAACCTCTTAAAAATGGCCATCCTACCAAAAGCAATCTACAGATTCAATGCAATCCCTATCAAAATTCCAACTCAGTTCTTCATGGAATTGGAAAGATCAATGTGCAATTTCATATGGAATAACAAAAGACCTAGAATAGTGAAATCCATCCTCAACGACAAAAAAACATCTGCGGGAATCACTATCCCTGACCTCAAGCTATATTACAAGGCAATTGTGCTGAAAACTGCATGGTACTGGTACAGAAATAGGCATGTGGATCAATGGAATAGAATAGAAGATCCAGAAATGAGCCCTCATGTATATGGTAACCTGATTTTTGACAAAGGAGCAGTAAACATTCAATGGAAAAAGGACAGCCTATTCAACAAATGGTGCTGGTCCAACTGGCACTCAGCATGCAAAAGAATGAAAATAGAGCTGTTCTTATCTCCTTGTACAAAGCTCAAGTGTAAGTGGATCAAAGATCTCCACATTAAACCAGATACACTGGAACTATTAGATGAGAAAGTAGGGAAAACCTTAGAACACATAGGCACAGGAGAAAATTTCCTGAACAAAACACCAATGGCTCAAGCTCTAAGGTCAAAGATTAACAAATGGGACTTAATGAGATTGCAAAGTTTCTGTAAGGCTAAGGACATCTTCAAGAAAACAAAATGGCAACCAACAGAATGGGAAAAGATCTTTACCAACACCACATCAGATAGAGGCCTAATATTCAAGGTGTACAAGGAACTCAAAAAGCTAGACACCAGAGAATCAAATAACCCTAGTAAAAAATGGGGTACAGAGCTAAACAAATCATTTTCAGTTGAGGAACACCGAATGGCTGAGAAACATCTGAGGAAGTGCTCGACATCCTTAGCCTTCAGGGAAATGCAAATCAAAACAACCCTAAGAGTCCACCTCACACCAGTCAAATTGGCCAAGATCCACAACTCAGATGACAGCAGATGCTGGCGAGGCTGCGGAGAAATAGGAACACTTCTCCACTGTTGGTGGGGTTTCAAGCTAATACAACCACTCTGGAAATCTGTCTGGCGATACCTCAGAAAATTGGATATAGTACTACCTGAAGACCCAGCTATTCCACTTCTGGGCATATACCCCAGAGACACTTTAATACACAACAAAGATATATGCACCACAATGTTCATAGCGGCTCTATTTATAATAGCCAGAAGCTGGAAGGAACCCAGATGTCCTTCAGAAGACGAATGGATACAAAAATTGTGGTACATATACACAATGGAATACTACTCAGCCACCAGAAACAATGACTTAACCAAATTCTTAAGAAAATGGCTGCATCTAGAGAAGATCATCCTGAGTGAGATAACTCAGTCACAAAAGAACAGACATAATATGCAGTCACTGATAGTGGGATGCTAACCCCAGAGGCTTGCACTCCCCCAGAAACAACTCACAGACTGTATGAAGTCCAAGAAATAAAGAAAACAAAAAATATACATATATTCACAAAACTAGAAGACTTTGACTATTTCCATGTTGCGTTTTGTTTTGCATGTACTTTACGCTTATTGCAACTAGTACGTTTTTCAATGCATACTGTCAAGCCCTTGAAAAAAATCAAGTACTGACTAAAAAACATATTCACATGGTTTTATGTAAAATTTATTTTAATGTCTGAAAAAACAGTACTGACAAAAATGTATAATTTTAAGCAAAAAATGTTTAAAATCTTTACATTTATCTTTGTTTTGCAAAATAAATTTGTTTAAAAAAATCCAAAAATAAATATAAAAATTGCCTTTAAGTTTAAAATTTTTTTAAAGAATATCTTGTAAAATACATAGGATAATAAATATTGATATAATCACTAGTCAAATAACATTGAGTAAATGAAGGGAACATTATAGAATATGTAACTTACACTAGAATGAACAATTTCTACACACACACACACACACACACACACACACACACACACACACATACTTTATATATATACACATATATATACCTACACAGGCATTATATTCATTTCTAATTCCCCATTTTTAACATCAAGCTTAGCCTAACTTAGGTTTATTTGTGTTGTCTTTAACACTTTTTAGACTCAGTGCGAACATGTCTTACTTCTTTCACTGATTTTTTCTGAAGTAGAAAAGATGTAATTATTCTCTGAATCATTTGGTCTTTAAGTGTCTCCTGATCTTACTAATGAAAGAATAATAAAAAACATAAAATAATAAAAAATAATAAAAATTCAATTAAATTTGAATTTGAGCTTGCATTTTAAATCCAAATTGACAAAGGAGGAAGTTTATGTCATATTTTTATAAATTATTTATTTTCAGGCTTGATCAACCCAACAGGAAAATATAAAGTTCTATACATATATAACTGCTACTCCTGGATTCATCACTACTGTCTCTTTTTTTTAAGAGTGTAAAATTTTAATTTTATTCTCTATTTTGTATCAAAAAATAAACATGCTGAACCTGGAAAAAAAAGAATTTAACATCATTACAACCAGTACATAACCACATTTATTACAATATTAAAAACATTTTTGATAGTTATATATTTTAATTGAAATCAATATTGCTACTTTTCCTACATAGCTTTCCTTTGCTTTCAATTCAGTAACAATAAAAATTGAAATAAGAATGTATATGCAGTTTTATGACAAGCTTTGTACTGATGATAAACTCTTTCTGCATTTCTACAATTTCTAGAAACTGTATTTTAACGACTGTATAATTGAGTAAATGTTGAATGTTGATTCCTTTATCAGTAATAGAGAGATGAACTATGTTATGTAGCTCTCAGATGAACTATACTATTAAAAAATCTTAATACCCAAGACACAACTCACAGATTACATGAGGCTCAAGAAGAAGAATGACCAAAGTGCAGATGCTTCATTCCGTCTTAGAAGGGGGAACAAAAAATGCTTTCAGGAGGAAATATGGAGACAAAGTTTGGAGCAGAGACTGAAGAAAAGGCCACCCAGAAACTGCCTGTGGATTCAGCCTATATACAGCCACCAAATCCACATAATATTGCTGATGCCAAAAAGTGCATGCTGACTTGAGCCATATATAGACTGTCTACCAGAGCCTGACAAATACAGAGGAGGATTCTCGAAGTCAACCAGTGAATTGAGAATGGGGTTCTAATGGAGGAGTTAGAGAAAGGATTGAAGAAGCTGAAGGGGTTTGCAACCCTATAAGAACAACAATACCAACCAAACAGAGCTCCAAGGGATGAAACCATTACAAAGAGTTCACATGGACAGACCCATGGCTCCAGCTGCATATGTAGCAAAGTATGGCCTTATTGGGCATCAATGGAAGGAGAAGCTTTTTGTCTTTTCAAGGCTCCATGCTGCAGGGTAGGGGAATGTCAAGACAGAAAAGCAGACAGGAGGCAGTGGGTGGGTGGTGAATACACTCATAGAAGCAGAGAGAGAGAGAGAGAGAGAGAGAGAGAGAGAGAGAGAGAGAGAGAGAGAGAGACAGAGAGAGAGAGACAGAGAGAGACAGAGAGAGACAGAGAGAGACAGAGAGAGACAGAGAGAGACAGAGAGAATGAGAGAGAGATATCTGGGAAAGGTAATAACTTGAAATATAAATAAAATATATCCAATAAAATCAGTAAAAAAATTCTTAATACAATGAAAGAATTACAAATGAATGGCTGAGTATTATTTTTGATCATGAAAAAAAGATTGGGTAAAGACAAGTAGGAAAAACGCTCTGCTTGTTCTTAGCTAGTGAAGAGAAATGGGTTTTATTTCTTGTTCTTGTTGATCTGTGGATTCTTAACACACAATAAGATCTAGGACTTTGCCACGTTCTTCAGCTTCCTCTAGTTTTGCATCCTGTTCTTACAGAAAAGCTGGAGAATCTTAGATATACTCTCATATAGGTTAGATTTTCTGATAAGTCTGTTTCTAAAATATACATTCAATTTCAGGTGTTTGCTTTTCATTTTAAAAATTAGCATGCAACATCAAGAAAAAAAAATCCAACTTTAAAGTTCTTTCAAAATATGGACATCTACTCAGTGGACTTGCTATCTTATGAACAGGATCTGTACTGGTGGCTGTGAATGAGATGTAATTCTCCAGAGTTCTAAGTAGAGCCTCTATCATAATGAATTTATTAACTATATTGTCAATTTGCTTTTGTTTTCTTGGCTTGACCCTTATAGATATCTAGGTCTATAACCCTATCCTTTGAGTGATACCTCTTTAGCTTAGGAAAATATAAAAAATTGATAATGATTCTGAAGATCAATATTTTAGTTGAGCCATTCTTTGGGCTGATTGATTTTCATTTAAATCGAGTTTCCAGTTTCTCTATTTTATACCCCACCATATTACTGATTTCAAAACTGTGCTTTAAAACTTGAGGACAAGTACTTTTTTTTTCTTGCTTTACGTTTAAAAAAGTTTGGGGTGGGGGAGGAGACTTGTCCCCTAAGAGAAGGGACAAATCCAAGCAGAGTGTCTGGCTAGCTTCAGCCATTAGTAAATACTATAGAAGAATATTCTGCATATTTACATGGTCATCCATAAAGCATTTTCCTTTGTAACAAATTTGATGAAATTATACACAAATCGTAGAAATGGCCTCAATTAGATAAAGGAAATGAAGCATTTAATTAATTTGTGACAAGCCCATGGGTGGCCAGAAAAATAAAATCATATCTAAAATTAGTTGAAGACAGACCACAAGTTTGGATGCTTTCCTACATGAAAAAGTGAATGCAACTGACACCTTTTACCATTTGTCTTTCATTCAGCCAGCAGCACACATGCAAAAATTAATTTTCTTAGTCAAACAAGGAAAACAAAAGAACGTGTTGTAAGTACATAGTATTTTTAAGTCAAAGAGATTGTATAAGCTTTGGAATCCAGAAAGTCTGGGTACAGCTGTCATCAATAAACTACAATGAAATCATAATTAAAATTGCTACAACAATATACAAGTGAAATATTCTTGATGGGTTTTTCTTTCTCTTCTCCAATTACTCTTTGTGTCTTACCTTGATAAACATGCTCTAAACTGTCTTACCCATATTTCGCACAGGACTGTTGCCTTTAAATGTGGTATTATTTGGAGTTTTCTTATGTCCTTACAGATAGCAAGGCCACAAATCAAAGGACGTGCTCCCAAGTAGCACAAATGAACATAAAAATCCATGCAGAATTTAGTGATACACTAAACTACAAGTGTACTAGTGTGTTTTATCTTTACTAAATGTGTTTCTAATTATGAGTCAAATATTATAGCTTCCTCAAGTCATTCTGCTTTTTAAATGTAGTGACTTGTCTAGAGAAAAGTTTATTATATCTAAAACTAACCATTATGTAACACTATGTTAGCAATAGTGGGCATCAGCCCTGGGTAATGATTTGGGAGACATGCATTGTACAAGTCCAGCAAGGATCAGAAGCATGGCTGTAATAGTGAAGTTGTTTGTGCTAGAGAACTGAACTGAATGATGAGTAAATCTGGCATGTGCTATACTGAATGGATGCACTGTAGGTCTGAGGACTGTGTTTCCATAGTTCCCATGTTTTGCACCATAGCACAACATAGCGTGCTGAAGAACCCCCTGGTTGGTGGCTTATACACTTACCAATCACATCATCAGCATAAACATGGACCCAAACATCACCTTTTTTTCCCCTTAACTCTTCAGATGTTTCTGAGAGCCAAGTAACAATGAGCATAAATATGGCCCCTTTTAAGACTTTTTTTCTGCTGTTGCTGATTTTCTGAAACTTGATGGAACCTGCTATAGACTGCACATGGCCTCCAACTTGAAGTAATTGTTGATCAGACTCATGACAATTGTGAGCTACCACACATGGCTCCTGTTCAACCAGAAATGTTTCAGAATTCCTTATTCTGAAGAATGCATGTTTTCTGTTTTGTCAGCAAACATTAAGGTATCTGTAAAGCTTAAACTCAGCTTCTGTGGCCAAAAAAGATTCACTAGTAGGGATTAGTTAGGAGGTATCAGATGAAGATGAGCTTTTGTCTTAAAGATGCAGAATCACATCTCTGAGATAGGGTTTCATGCAAGAATCCATTAATATATTATTGGATTTGCTTCTGAATATATTAAAACATTTTAGAGAGGAATAGAGGTGTGTGCATGCACAGGTACATGCACACAGACACAGACACACACAAACACACCAGTTTTACTATAGTACAATCAATATTTTTCAGACAAGGACACCAGATTTTTCTTTTGGTGTGTGTGTGTGTGTGTGTGTGTTTTCTACATATTACATTCAATTACAACTGAATAATACAACTAAAATCTAGTAACATTTTAGACAAAGATACTGTACCTTTTATTCTCGTGTGTGTGCGTGCTTGTGTGTGTGTGTGTTTGTGCACATGCGCATGTTTTCTAAGTAATGACCAGTTTAATTATGAAATTGTCTAATAGTAATTTTATGCAAGGACACTGAAAATTTTTCCTGTTGTGTATATGTACTCCTGCTGTCTCAATAGAAGGGAATAGAAGGGAATGAATCATCTTTCTGGGAGGTCCATGAACATGCCTTCTGATTTCAAGGGATTTTGAATATTCATGGTGTGGGACACATTGCTGGACTCTCAGGCTCTTACCAGTAGGCTCTTTTATTAAAACATTAGAGTCTTGTCACTGAAGGTGAGTGCCCATCTCCCAGAGCTTCAGCACAGCAGCTGTAGATAACCTAATTCTCTATATTCTGAAGTTATCCTTCCAAGAATAACCAAACTCCAATGGGATCCTCCATTACTATTCTACCCAATAATAACAGCCATTTGTCACCAGCAATAAAGATTCAATTTTATAAACATTTCTCATATAAAGAATAGTGATTTAATATAAATGACTATATTTTGTGATAGATGTCATTTAGTTAACAGCAACATTTTATTGTGAGTAAAAGATGGTATTTTTCAGTATTATTACTTTTAATACATGTGGCAAAGGTCAGAATTATTAAGTATTTTAAATTCATACATTTTTTGGGATTTTTTGCCAGTTGTGGGTAACTATGATTTTAAGTAAATCATTGGGACAGGAACAGAACACAGAAAATTCTTAGAGATGGCATGTTCAATCATCTTCCATGCCTGAAATTACACTGTGAATCTTAATTTTTATTTAATAAGCACTCAGAAGCAATAAGATGAGAATGGACCACTGCCATACAAGGTGAGTGAGCTTTTATATTTTTTAATCTTCTCTATATTTATAAAAAGGGTTCTATAAGGAGCAAATTTGAAGTGTAATTCATTAAAATCTTTAAGACTCATTCCTTATCTTGAAATACAGATGTGATTATATACATGAAAAAATGAGATAATTTAATATATTTATATGTATGAATATTCCATTATTTAAAAAAATCCCAGCAACCCAGGAATTGTGGTTTGTGTCTAGAATCCGAGCTCTTAAGAGTAGACATAGGAGAATAGCACCTTTGAGAGAATCATGTGCTAGATTGAGCATTTTATGTCAACAAGAATTACCTCCCAGAGCTCCTAAGGACTAAACCACCAACCAAATACACATGGAACAACTCATGGTGCCAAAAACATATGTAGCAAAGGATGGCCTTGTTAGGCATCAGTGAGAGAAGAGGCACTTGGTCCTGTGAAAGCTTGATGCCCCAGTGTAGGGGAAAGCCAGGATAGGGCGGCAGGAGGGAGTGGGTGAGTAGGTGGTTGAAGGAGCACCTTCATAGAAGCAGAGGAAGGGGTATGGGATAGGGGCTTTCCAGAGGGAAAACCAGAAAAGAATATAACATTTGAAATGTAAATTAAAAACCCAATAAAAGAAAAGAAAAAACAAAAACATATATAGAGCAAATGATGGTCATGAAGACACACAGCAGCAAGGAAAAAAATTTACATAGAAAAAAATTAAGAGACTAAGTTTGAAAATTTTTTAAGGTTAAAATACAAGAGGTTGAATTTCAATCAAAGTACTTAGACTCTGAGTTTTATTTTATATTTTATATCATCTCTGCTTATCTCAAACATGTAGAAAAGTTCAAAGAGCTAGCTGTACATGAGCACCTCCCTTCATAGATTATTTATGAAATCTTTGGCCATAGCAGATGGAAACACCTAACAAAGAGCAGGATAACTCAGTAACTAGATCTATAGTCTATCTATCTATCTATCTATCTATCTATCTATCTATCTATCTATCTATCTATCTACCTACCTACCTACCTACCTACCTACCTACCTATCTATCTATCTATCTATCTATCTATCTATCTATCTATCTATTTATCTATGTTTCTATCTATCTATGTTTCTTTCTTTCTGTCTGTCTGTTGGTCTACTATCTATTTTATTTTATTTTCAATAAAAATGTCACCAGTCTCTACTCCATAATATTACCAGATTAGATAATTATGATCTTATATGATAGCATAGAAGGTCTCCTCTTCAGAGATATTAATCAAATTGTAAGTATGACATCAGAATCAAACAAAGTTAATGCTGAAGTCAACATCACCCCCTCCTCTATGTGAATATAGGAGAAGCACCTTACTTAGAGTTAATAAATCATTTACAGGCATCAGTTGTCTGTAGACAACCACACCACTATTTTCTCAAATCATGATGATAAAGAGTTGTCTCAATGAATGGATTTCAAGCAGAATTTACTGATCACAATGTTAAGTACAAACTAAAGGACAAGTTGTTGAAAAAAGTAATGCATTATGTACCAATGTCCTAGGGTGGGTTTTTTTTTTTTTTTGTTTGTTTGTTTTTTTTTTTTTTTTTTGGCTATTTTAAATATTAACAGATATCTACCATTTAGGAGAGAATTTGAGAACTTCTATAAAGAATAGAGAACATGTTAAGGAACATTCCTGTAGGATTTAGATTTAATACTTCACTAATGCAATGCTTCATGAGGTTTGATCCCATTATCATTCAGTCTGAGGTTACAGCTTGAGATAGTAAAAGAAATGGACATTAATATTCTATAAGAAAGATGGTCTTTTTAAGCTTTAGACTTCAACAATCATTAGCCATAGCTCATTTCAAAAATTATTATACATTTAAGCCTTTCTGATATCTATACTTTCATTCTCCTCTAGATGATCTAGTCTTATAAAGACTTGAGTCCATTAATGTGTCTTAAATTCAATCCAATGATCCATATCCAAACGTATATTTTAATAACATGAACACATACTAGCATACAATATAAGATCCAAGCAAGAGACTAGCTTCTAATAGTCTCTGAGATGATATAATGTTCACTTCTAGAACAAAGCACTCAGACATTATGTCACTAGTGTGAAACCAAGACCTCTGTTCACACATCATTAATAGTGGAGTTGAAATGGAGGGCTCTCAGTGTTCTTCCACAGTCATTCTGTGTACACCAACATCACAGAAATCTTCACACCAATCACAGTTAAAAAGCTAAAAGGTTCAAATATTTTTATAGGCTCTATTGCTTTCTGGGATGGGGCAAAACAGTGTATTATTATGGAATCCAGTATTGGAGGAAAGCATTCATCTCAATGAATTAAGAGAGCAAATGGGAAGAGGAGTGGTTAGTGGTCCTAATGTTTCCTTTATAGACAAACCTCCAATGACCTAAATTCCTCCCAACAGATTGTCTCCTAAGGTTTGCACAGCCCTTTAATAGTGCCTATGGTTACAACCACACCTATCATATATAGAGGTTTGGCAATCATTCAAAAATACAAAGTGTAGCGCATCCAAATCTATTCTTCATATAAGCAGCAATACCTCATATCCAGACATATGGACCAACTGTGTTTCTAAAATTGGAAGATCTGAAGTGGGGATAACAAGCTGATGATCAGATACCTCTCATGACTGTTAAAGAACAACACTGTCCTGGCTTCCCTCATAAAATATTCACCAATAAAGGTTTTCAGCTTTAAACTGTATTCCATCTAATTCGCTTCAGCCATACTTTTATTTCCTTCTTCGTACATGTTTGAAAATGACTTCTGACTACTACTGTGTGGGGTGAAATGTATTTTTTGAGCTTTAGTAGGGTTTCTTTTATGAATGTGGGTGCTTTTTTATTTGGAGCATATATGTTAAGGATTGAGAGTTCCTCCTGACAGATTTCCCCAGTAATGAGTAAAAAGTGTTCTTCTTTATCTTCTTTGATAACTTTTGGTTGGAAATTTACTTTATTCGATATTAGAATAGCCACTCCAGCTTGCTTCTTGGGGCTGTTTGCTTGGAAGTTTTTTTCCCACCCTTTTACTTTGAGATAGTGTCTGTCTTTGTCTCTGAGATGAGTTTCCTATATGCAGCAAAATGCTGGATTTTGTTTATGTATCCAGTCTGATAGCCTATGTCTCTTTATTGGGGAGTTGAATCCATTTATGTTAATAGATATCAAGGAATAGTTGTTTCTGTTTCCTGCTATTATTGCTTTTGCAGGTTGAGTTGTGTCTGTCTTTTTCTTCGTTTGGTTTTCTTGTTTAGGAGTTTTCTTGTTTTTATTATGATGTATTTTCCCTCATTGTATTGGATTTTCCACCTAAATTCCTTGTAGTATGACAAGAACTTCAAACATCTATAGAAGGAAATTGAGGAGGATCTCAGAAAATGGAAAGATCTCCCATGCTCATGGATTGGAATGATCAACATTTTAAAAATGGCCATCCTACCAAAAGCAATCTACAGATTCAGTGCAATCCCCATCAAAATTCCAACCCAGTTTTTCATTGAGTTGGAAAGATCAATGTGCAATTTCATATGGAACAACAAAAGACCTAGGATAGCGAAATCCATCCTCAACAACAAGAAAACATCTGCGGGAATCACTATCCCTGACCTCAAGCTATATTATAAGGCAATTGTGCTGAAAACTGCATGGTACTGGTACAGAAATAGGCATGTGGATCAATGGAATAGAAAAGAAGATCCAGAAATGAGCCCTCATGTATATGGTCACCTGATTTTTGACAAAGGAGCTGCAAACATTCAATGGAAAAAGGACAGCCTATTCAACAAATGGTGTTGGTCCAACTGGCACTCAGCATGCAAAAGAATGAAAATAGACCCTTTCTTATCTCCTTGTACAAAGCTCAAGTGCAAGTGGATCAAAGATCTCCACATTAAACCAGATACACTGAAACTATTAGATGAGAAAGTATGGAAAACCTTAGAACACATAGGCACAGGAGAAAATTTTCTGAACAAAACACCAATGGCTCAGGCTCTAAGGTCAAAGATTAACAAATGGGACTTAATGAGATTGCAAAGTTTCTGTAAGGCTAAAGACATTGTCAAGAAAACAAAATGGCAGCCAACAGAATGGGAAAAGATCTTTACCAACTCCACATCAGATAAAGGCCTAATATCTAAGGTATAAAAAGAACTCAAAAAGCTAGACACCAGAGAATCAAACAACCCTATTAAAAAATGGGGTACAGAACTAATCAAAACGTTCTCAGTTGAGGATTATCGAATGGATGAGAAACATCCGAGGAAGTACTCGACATCCTTAGCCATCAGGGAAATGCAAATCAAAACAACCATGAGATTCCAGCTCACACCAGTCAGATTGGCCAACATCCAAAACTCAGATGACAACAAATGCTGGCAAGGTTGTGGAAAAAGAAGAACACTTCTCCACTGTTGGTGGGGTTGCAAACTAATACAACCACTCTGGAAATCAGTCTGGTGATACCTCAGAAAATTGGACATAGTACTACCTGAAGACCCAGCTATTCTACTTCTGGGCATATACCCCAGAGACACTTTAATACACAACAAAGATATATGCACCACAATGTTCATAGCAGCTCTATTTATAATAGCCAGAAGCTGGAAAGAACCCAGATGTCCTTCAGTAGATGAATGGATACAAAAATTGTGGTACATTTACACAATTGAATACTACTCAGCCACCAGAAACAATGATTTAACCAAATTCTTAAGAAAATGGCTGCATCTAGATAATATCATCCTGAGTGAGATAACCCAGTCACAAAAGAGCAGACATAATATGCAGTCACTGATAGTGGGATGCTAAGCCCAGAAGCTCGCACTCCCCCAGAAACAACTCACGGACTGTATGAAGTCCAAGAAAAAAAGAAAACAAACAAACAAAAAAAAAAGTCATGCTCAATTCTTACCCATCAAGAACACATTGACAAATTCCAGGTTGCACCCTGTATTACATGTACTGTTTGCTTATTGTAAAAAAAAAAAAAAAAAAATCTTTACACACCAAGAAAACTTTGACTATTTCCAGGTTGCATCTTGTTTTACATGTACTTTATGCTCATTGTAACTAGTGTGATCTTGATCACACTATCAAACCTTTAAAAAAAAAACAAGTACTGACAAAAATGTATTGTATACTTTTATGCAAAAATGCTTAAAATCTGTACATTTATCTTTGTTTCTTAAAATAAATTTAAAAAAAAAATAAGATATGTCTAGAATGTCTTACTGTAAAAAAAAAGAAAAGAGAATGACTTCTGCTCTATTTTGAAGGTGCATTTTAGTTTTATGTTGTGATCTTAACTTTTATCTCTTTTATTCCATTATGTCATCATTACCTTGAAAACTGTCTTAAGGAAATAGGACATTAATGTAGAATTTTCTAGATAAATATCAATGTGAAAGAACAAAAGTGAGTCTTCACTTCTCATCTCTTCCCAAGTGTTATACTAAGATTCTTCCAGATCCAGTCTTCCTTTTACTTTCTTTTTACTGATGCTGCTGTCTTCAAAATCTTCATGTCATTCAACACTAAAATGTTTTACAATTTGTGTCTAAAAATACATAAAATACATGATCTTTATTTCTCCAAAGATAATTTTTCATGTTGTGTTAATTTTGATGTATACTGTTAGCATTCTGGACCACAAGTCACAGTCACTCTTTTTATTTCTTTTAATATTAAGTCAAATAACTTCATGGTTTTGCTTGTTTTCATAAAATATTTAGTTTTGTAACTGCAATTATCTAATTAATCTTGTAGAAGCCCGAGATGCTAAAATACACTGAAGATTTTGTCACACAGTCGGTTTATAATTAAGAACTACTTACATTTAAGTTACAACTGTCAAGTTTCATCATCTTTAAGATTTATGTTAAAATACAAGAAAAAACTTTGCCCTCCAATTCAATATATATCTTGTACTAAATCAAACATTAATGTGTATGAAAGCAAGAAACAAACTAGATAATTATTGGCATCTTTCTGCTCTATGTAAGCTATTGTATTAACTAAGGCACAATGCCTGCCTGCTTTTATATTATGCCATCCTTATTTACTCAGTTGTGCCAATCTGACCTTTGTATACACACACACACACACACACACACACACACACACACACACACATATTCAGCATACTTCATCAAGCATAAACAAGAAACCACCTTTACTTCCAAAGCACTTCTACTTTAAAGCCAAAGATAACAACTGAAAGAGTGTAGTGCTATACAAAAGCTATACTAGGTGATTATGGACCTTAATCTTCCCTGTGCTCAGTTTCTACATGCCAAAATAACTATCTTTTCATGCCAGGATAACTGAATGAAACCATGCAGGTGAAAGTCTTAGAATACTAATTACCTCATTTCACTTAAAACCTCCAAGATGTACCAGTAGAAGTTTTCTGAACGTGGTGCAAAAGGCTGTTCTAGCCAACAGTTGAGATTACAGCTGAAGTCTATTTTAGCACATTTCCTTTGGGAAGGCAGGCAGGGAGTTGTTGTGTAAGGAACAAAGCACAAAAGGAGTCCCCATGGCTTTATAATGCCTTAAAATGGCCAGTGTGTGCTGGAAAACTCTGTGTCCTTACCTGCTTTTCCATTCCCATAAGCTTTTCAACAAATGTAAGAATTAATGTGCATGTATGTACTTAAATACACACACTCACACCACACATACACAAAGACACACATGCACATGCACACATGCATACACTGTAATTTTAGCATCCACGTAATTTTAATCCTACTGGTCTTCCTCAAGAGTGCTTTTTCTTTCTGGAGGGAGCTCATACAAATGTTATCCTGGGAAACTCAAACTGCTGTTCAATCCAATCATAGGTCTCATCCATTTAACAGAACCCACCTACCACACTTCAGCAGTGTCAAATGTATCTAATTATCTTCATGTGTGAGGGCACACAGGAAATTGTGTAGCTATGCAGAACACTTGGCAAAATGCTTACCATATATTTGCTGTAGTTTAATCATGAGCAGATTCTATACAACAGACATTTTTAATTCAGACCTATAGAAATCATGCATTAGCCAAGTAATTATGTAATTTTATTGCTGGTTGCACCTTTTCCTGACATATAGTCTTATTCCTACAGTTAGGCTTTATTGGTTCACCTTGGTTTGTTTAGTGATATTTCGATTCACTGCTGTCACAGTGTGGTACGAAGTGAAATACTCATCTCCTGCCATCAAAGATGTGCACTCTAGCACATTCTCCAAGCAATGTCAATCATACAGTGTTCTAAGATTCTGGAATTTAAGAAATAATCCACAGTTACAGATGCAACGTTGCGAGTTCATTTATTCCCTGAACTCCATCTTCTCTCCAAGACACCTATGATTTTATTGTTTCTCGAAGGCCTATTCTTTAAATCTAACTTTCTGAAATTGAACTTACTAATGAAATATTTTTCAGTTTAAAGCATACATAGCCAGTTTGTTTGCTCACATACTTATAATTCCTAACCAATGAATTCTGAAAATAACCATAAAAAATGAAAAGGAAATTCTGGTGTGTTAAAGCTTATTTAGTCAGCCACTGCTTTGACATGACCCAGTGATCAGTCTGTAAAATCAGAGGTATGACAATGATGACGTCATAGGGTCTACTCTATGAGACCCATGTTTCAATCCCATGGTTGCTTTTCGCTACACTATACCTTCTTCCAAAACTAGCTCAAATCCTTCACAAAGAAGAATAGAAGTTGATAAAGTAGATCTATAGAACATTCCAGGTTGCAACCTCAATGCCATTCAAATCCTTGAATCAGGTGCTAAAAATCTCCATTTTTCATTATTGATGCTCACAAGTTCCTACTAGGTTATTTTCAGTACATCTTTAATCTTTGTTGCATATCCTACACTAGACCCAAAGTCACTAAGGAGTAACTTTAACTAAAAAAGAGGTAACTAGAGTATCTTACTTTTTCTCATTGCCTGTTCCCATGTCATTTCTGCGTCAGGCAACCCAGATACACTTCTCAGAATGGACTGTTCTTAAGTGTGTTTGTTGCATAGACATTGAATGCATGGAGGTAAAAAGATAGCATGCAAAGATTATGAAAACCATTTCATGTATTCTGGGAGAAAGAGTATCAGATGCAACATATGACTAAGTTCTACTTAACAAAAAATGGTTATGTGGTATATATTAACATTGTATTTTAGACCTTGCTGAACCAGTTATAAAGGTTGCTATAAAGATTGTCTTGTGGATTACATTCATGTATGACAGTCTAAAAAAATGCTCTGTGTTAGAATGTTGGGTGTTGCTCAGCAGCAAAATTCTTTCTTGGCATGCACAGACTGCAGGTTTAAAGCCCATCACAAACAACACAAAACAAAACCCCAAACAAACAAACAAAAAACCAAGGTGTGTAAATGGGAATCATTCTTATTACAGGATGTATTATTAGATTCTGGGGCAGAAATTGTTTACTCAATGGAACTTTTTTCATTTTCATTGGAATTTACAGCCAATTCAAGGGAGGTTTAATTGAATATCTTGTGCTATAGGGAAAGCTAATAACTAAACTGAAGTGAAGTCCTGGAACTGATCCACATAATGATAAAGCTCTTTCTTCCCTACCATTCACTCAGAGAATTTATTCTAACTATATATCAGTGAATCAGAAGACAGACTAATTTCAAGCCAACTTACAAATAAATATTCCTACAAGGCCAAAATATATCGAGTCCTCCCTTTCAGGATAATATAAAGTGAGGCAGAATAAACAAAAGGGGGTAACAAAGCCTTTAAGCATCAACTTTTAAAACTCATGCAAGGTATCTTGTGTCGCGCTCCCCACTTCCCGCAGGCAGGAAAAGGCGTGCAACAACAGGATTCTTCTGCGAACAACCTTTATTGTACAACACTCTGAGCAGGAGATCTCCCACGTGGGAGAGAAATGCACTGCTTTTATATGCCCAGGAGACTCGTGTCGCTACCTGATTGGTGCACTCTTCAGTAGCTCATTAGTATGCCCCGAGAGAGGGCTGTGACATATGTGGCGCATGCGCTCTAAGTCTCTTGGCTGGGCAACATGGTCTCTACAATCTTGGCGACAGCCTTTTCTACTCCTCCACTCCATCTTCCCCCATTACCCTCCTGAAACATATCCATCCTGACTCCATGCCCTGTTTAAAACATAAACCAAACCAAAACACTGAGTCCAGTTAAGGGTAAAACATCCACTACATGTGCCTGAGGTCATCCACTAGGCATGGACAATCTACTAATGGCCATTCCCCATAAAGAAAAGTGACCCTCCCTCCCTCATCAGTATGCCCCTTCATACCAGATTAATGCTTCAAGTTTTTAGATCATAAAAATGATGAAGACCTTCTGGTTTCCCATTTTCTTGTTATCCATTTTATTCATTGATTATACGCCAATAAATGGTACTATTCAGATACAAGGACCTAGGATTTTTGCTATGCCTCTGCCAGGAACTATATAAATAAGTCCTAGAAATAAATATATCTTTTCTCGATCTGCTTTAGAATGAAAACGAAATATAGGAAAATTTAATAGGGTCATCCTCCATGTGCTTTGGTTTCAAAAATCATTATCTAAAGGTTGACCTTGATAGATATCACATGTGCCCAGTCTTTCTGGTGTAAGAGTTAACCTAGCTAAAGCTCACATGTGTACTCTTTCTGGTGCAATCCTTCCATGGCTCATCCTATGATCCAAGAAAGAAGAATGGCTGGGATAGCACAAGATTGGTTTCCTGTTCAGAGACACTTAGTCACAGGCTGTTTTCTATCCCATCTGTTCCCTGCAGCAGTCTGAGAAGAAGCCTCATCTGTTCCATCAGTCACCCAGTGGCAGAAGCATACATGGATACTTTATATGAGCAGACACTTCTGCTGCAGGACTAACCATGTCTCAAAAGATAATGATCAGTGCATTGTTGTTGAAGAGTAAAGCTCATGTGGCCAAGGCCACACAACCATTTTCATCTTCAGGCAAGAAGTGTGATTCAGAGAGCACTCAATTCCTGTTGGAGAAGTTGTAGTGCTGAAATGACTGACTTGAAAGATTGCTTACTTCCATTTCAACTCACCTAACCTAAAACCTAAATAAAAAAAATATTGCCCGAAATGTATCTGATGCTTATTTCAGTAGCGGTTTGCAACCAAACTCACCACTAGGCCACACACTCAGACACACACACACACACACACACACACACACACACACACACACACACACACTGGAGTGAGCAGGGTCTGATTCTAAGGACAATTGGGTTATTCTTCCAAATGTCAGTTCCAAATAAATACCAAAATCAACCAAAAAGGCTTAGGTGTAAATCCATTCTCAATTTTCACCTGACTTTTATGAGTTCAAGTGAGCAGCACTTGAAAATGTCAGGCAGAATTCTTTTATGAAGTTGCACATGACTTTTGGGGGCACCGATCTAGTCTGAAGTGGTATTTGACAATCCAGGTGCAACATTCAGAAAGGAGCTGAGAGAAGGGTCAAGTACAGAGGAGACAGTGTGCCAGGTGTGAAACTACTTCGAAAACATACCAGAAATATCTTTCTGCAGATGAACAATGATGGATTTTTCCCACTTGAAAATCCATCTGACAAGTCTTAGCCTTGGTAACCAGGAGTTGTAACACATGAGGTATGTTTAAAACTAAGTGATTAAATTTCATGAGACAAAAATATCAACAAATTCTCCCAAGCATTAAGCTATTCCATCAATTGAAAGTTACATCCTAGGGTCATGTACGCTAACTTGCGTATACTGTGTTACAAACACCAGTCTAAATACATATGGTTATTTCTGATATAATTGAAAGTGAAATCAGCAGATCATTAGTCATTTTTCTATTGGTGTGATAAAATTCTATGGCCAAATACAAGAAAAAAATAGGTTTATTTTAACCTCTTGTTTCCAGAGAGAATGTCATGGCACAAAAGGGCCATAGCATGGCAAGAGAAGCCAGAAGAAACAAGATCTAATTTCATTTATACACAAGAAGAATGAGAGAGAATGGGAAGTGCCCTGGGGCTATACACCATAAAAACTGAATGTCTCTTGACATACTTCCTCCAGCTAGGCTTTACTTCTTAAATGTGGCCTCCATTACCTGTCCAAATAACACCATCAACCCTGGAGCAAGTATTCAAACAGATGGCCCCATGGGGAACTTTTCTCTCTCAATCCACTATAGCAGAGTAAGGCAGGTTACTCCTAACATTGTGGAATCCCTTCATCCAACTCTCTGAAGAACTTAAGAACAGTGACTGAAGTTCCTCACAATGGAGGAATTTTCCTCGAATGCCACCCCCCAGATTCAAGAATGCATCTTTGACATTTTCCTGAATCTCCATCTACCTGGTAGAATTCAAATTTGATATTTCTCTTAGATGTACTAGGTGTCTTAGTGAATTCCTTACAATAAATATCTGCATGCACATATGTGTGTGTGTTTGTATGTATGTGTATACATGTACATATGCATGAATGTATATATATATATGTATGTATCTTTGTATTATACATATATATAATATATACATGACCAGGTTCTAGTTCTCTGGTATACCACTACTAATATAACTTAAACCATAAATGATTTAGATAAAGAAAAATAGCTACTCTCAGCCATAAATTTAAAGCCTGAGATTTAACGGCTTTATTTATTGTCTTTATTTTCAAGTCAGCTACCCAGTTTTTGACAATTATGTTAACTAGAAATCCTAAGATTGCTTTCTTCTATTGTACCTCTCAGTCTATCTTCACTGGTATCTGTCACAAGACACTATTGCTGAATAACCCAAGAAGGGCACTTAGGTCCTTCAATAACAGGAAGTAGTACAGACACCATGGTTGAACCTCTGGGAACACAGAAACAAATGTATAGAATGTAGACTGGCCTTTGAGAAATGCACTAGTGAGTTTGATAGATTGCACTAAGCACAGTGCTACAGTGTCATCTGTCTGCAATAGGGAACAGGGTTGCATTATTTTAAAAGGCCAGAGGAAGGGTGGGGGTAGTAAGGGCTTATGGGAGTTCTTTGATAGGATGGCTTTTCATGAGGAAGAGGAGACCATGTAAACACATGACAAGGGTGAAATTTCAAGGATAGGTAATTAAACAGAGAGAAAAAGGTAGGAAGAAAGGAAAGTTTAGGTAATATGTTCCTGTAGAAATGTAGACTTTTGTAAGGGTAGACTGTCAAAGCTAGAGTATACTATGAAGGTCTTGATAGAAGGATGTTCAGTTAAATCCAGATCAGAATATTTAACATCAGGACAAGAGAGATGGCTCAGCACTTAAAAGTGCTTGCCATTTTTCCAGAAAACCTGATTTCATTTCCAGTACACATGTCAGGTGCCTGATAATGCCCCATGACTGCAGCTCTGAGGCATGCGACTTCCTCTTCTGGCCTCTGTAGGCAATGACACACAGGGGACATATATTCACACCAATAAGCAAATATAGATATAAATTTAAAAACTATAACATCAGATATGGCAGGGAGCCACTGCAGAAGGTCAGAGAAGTATTTGCTTTGGAAAAAAGGGTTAAGACTCTAGAGCACTCTGACCTCGGACCTAAGCATTCTCTGGGCTCCCAGAACAAGCTAACATTGTTTCAAAATGTACCTCATTTCTTGGGACAATTCCTTTTAGCATTTTTCTTTCCTGCTTGTTAATATTCATTCACTACCACTTACCCCACCTTAGCACACCCAACCCCAACCCCAGAATTAAACTATGTTCTCCGTTCAAGCTCTTTCCTGAAAGCCCAGCTTGATTAACAGGCATTCCTAGGCACCGCCATTGTCTGACCCCCTGCTACTATTGCACAAACATGAAAAGTCAAATCTTCCTCTTTGATGCTTTCCACCCCTATGAGTTACGGCTTACCCTTTTTTTTTTTCATTGTATCAAACACATCTTGTCATTTTGTACACACACACACACACAGACACACACACACACACACACACACACACACAATTTTACAAAGAATAAGGCTGATATCTTCTAAGTTTAGCCTTCTAAGTTTATCCTAATACTGGAGTGTGACCTTGGGCTAGCCTTGTGCCTCTCTGTGAGTAATTTAATTGTTCCTTACTATTGTTGGGGTACATATATACCACAGTGCATATAAGAATGTCAGAAGACAACTTTGTGAAGTTAGTTCTCTCCTCCCAACTGAATGTGAATTCTAGGAATTTCCCATGGCTGGCCAGACAAGTCCCTTTACCCACTGTCCCATCTTGCTGATTGACTCCACTGAATCCCTCGGAGTACTTGATCTAAATCTCCAGAGAGTCAGAACTGTGGCCTATCTCTTTCATAAAGAATTCTAATTCAAAAGAAAAGTCTACAAAATATGAGTGTTTTATGACTTGATTTCAAACAGGTTAGACTGGGTGGTGGTAGCAGGACTTTCCTGGGATATTGTTTAGCATCATGAGAGAAGAATTTAGTTTATACATTACACTTATCAGAGCCTTAAAACATGGCCACTTATGGTCAATTCACTGTGTAGAGACTTTTTCCCGAAATGAAAATAAGCAAATATTAAATATCAGTAAATGATATTCAGAATAATGCTTTATGAAGAAGTAAATGAGCACCTGTTGGTTTACTATGAGACTGTTCAAACATGAAAAGTAATGATGGATCAATGGGTATACAAAAACCTGTATGTATGTGTGTATATTTGCACGTGTGTGTGTGTGTATGTGTGTGTGTGTGTGTGTGTGTGTGTGTGTATCAGTAGATATAGAGACATTTGCCCCAACATTATTTCAAATTCACAATGGTTACATTATTTTTAATAAAAAATATATTAAAGTCAGGAACTGATATTCACAGAAGGAAACTCCCCACATTAGTCTTTTGAGGCTACCATATTAACAATAAATAACTAAACTTACAGTAAAGAAATGCAAAGAAGAGTTTTCTCTTTATTTTTATCTCCCCCCCCCTTCGGTGTGTCCCCATGTGTGAATATTGACGTCAAAGGACACTCTTGTGTTTTGGTCTTTGTGCTATACTTTTGTTTTCTTCTCCATTCATACATCAGGCTAGCTTGCCTTCAAGATTCAGGGACTCTCCTGTCTGTGCATGTCACCTTGCAGTAGAAACCTGAGGGTGCAGTTGTGTGTTGCTATGGCTGAATTTACATGGGTTCTGAGGATCATAACTCATGTCTTCATATTTGTTGACAACTGAGCTGTTCATTTTTACTTTTAAAATATTATTTTGGATTTATGAGCATTTTTCTTATATGTATATATGTACATATGTATATATGTATATATGTACATATGTATATATGTACATATGTGTATATGTATATATGTACATATGTGTATATGTATATATGTACGTATGTGTATATCTGCTTATCTAATGCCCATGGATATCACAAGAATACAAGATCACCTGGAACTAGAGGTCCGAAGGGTTGCATGCTACCATGTGAGTGTGGGAAACTGAACCCCAGTCCTCAACAAGAGCAACACATGTTCTTAACTACTGGGCTAGTTCTCTATCTCCATATACAAGTGCTGTGTCCACTGAGCCAGGCTCCCCAATTGCTTTCTTAGAAATGGTTTTCACAAATGTTTAGTTCAGACAATTTTCTTTAAAGAACTTTGTCTTTCTTGGCAGAATCAGCATACGATAAAATGAAATGGTTTATCTATATGCCACTGTGTGGCTGACAGAAGATATTTACAAAAGAATATTTACAACGAAAGCTTCTCAAGATATATTGTCACGGGATGTTTTAGGCAAAGAAATAAATAGCAATAGGCCTTAAGAGATAAATTTAATTCCAAATTTCCTGTCATAATAAAAAGAGAGGCAAAAGAAAAAAACAGTAGAAGATCCACATGCTCCTAACATATAGTAAAACAAGTTTTCTTTGCCCCAGACCAGATTCTAAGGCTCCTCTATTCACTGAACTTCATCAAGGACAAGTAGACTGGACAGAAAGGCAAATTACTGGTGTTTTTCCAAGTACATGGGTGGACATGGGGGAAAACACTGGGCACTGTCAGTTTTTCTTGCTTTTCCCAAAAGGAAAACATCAAGCTTTCTAATATACACTCTTCTTCCTGATAACACTTCCTCCTGTCACCCTCCTCCTTCTTTCTATTGGCAGAAATGGAACTATGTCTTCAAATCCTTGTGAATAAGCAGAGAGAATTGCCATTTCCCTGTGTGAACTTAATAGTTCTCACACGTGGAAGTGTGGCACACAATTTTTTAATTTGGGTATCTGAGGTTTAATCTATGTGGGAACTCAGTGAATGTAAACTGGGCTGTATACTGCTGCCTAGCAACTATACTAGTGCAGGGTGTGGACACAGCTCACCTGGATAGGTTGCTAAGCATTAAAAACAAATGTCATCATCCCTAGCAAGTTTCCTAGGGTTCCACTTGTCTAATATGCTGACATGTACCAGTATGCTTACTAACAAAGGTTAAAAACATGTTTGGGGATGGAAACATTATACACGCAATTAGAAACAACACAGAAAAAGTACTGTAGCAATTGTTTATTTTAACCTGCCATTATTTTTACAGTGCCAGGAAAGTGTAGCTAACCTCATTTTATCAGAGAGGCAATTTGTTAGTCAAAATACACATGTTTAATTTATGTGTATGTGCTGATAGCTATGCGAATTAACTTATTCCCCAAAGGCAATGGCTGTGGGTAAATAACCTGATGCAATGCTATTGTGCAGGGATTGCATCTGGGGATTCTTAGCTTCTGTTATATTTCAGACATCTTCACTCCCAGTGGCCTACTAGGATGAAATCCCACTTTTTTTTTCATTCAGCCTAGAACCGAGGCCCTGTCCCTCGCAAGCTAGTACTGACAAGCAGGCCTCCTGCAATAATCCTACACTGATCCATATGGAATCATCTATTCCTTCTTTTTAACTCCCTCCTTTCCGGCCATTTTCTTTGTCTCCCTTCCCATTTTTTCATCTCCTTATCTTATTTGTTAATAGCATCTTAACTTACCAACACTATCTCTGCTACTGCCAAATGTTACATTCTCTCTCTCTCTCTCTCTCTCTCTCTCTCTCTCTCTCTCTCTCTCTCTCTCTCTCTCTCACACACACACACACACACACACACACACAATGTCTTTTCATTGTTTTGCCATTTTTACAATGGTTGGGAAGACATTCAACAATTTCTGAAGGTATACTATGGGTAATGGTTACAGAGTGGAGCATGAACGAAAAGATGCCAAGATTAACGTGTGATATAAACCAGGTGGCAGAAGAACTGAAACCTTATTAGACTATAACTAAATGTAGGGCATATATGTCCTCCCCTCAAAAGGATGTTGTATCTATTTTCTAAATTCCGGACACTTGTAATGATCAGTATTCTCCTTATTCAGAGATTCAAAGCCTTGGACAATCTCCAGCAGTCTGACCCACTTCCATTCTTGCGTGCATTCTCTCTTTAACAAACTGTTTCTATTTCTATTACTAACTATGTGTCCTTGTTCTAAATCTTTGTTCCAAAATACATGGACCTATAAATCTCAGTTAGTGCCCCTTAGACACAAGTACACACCTATTACTATGATAGTTTAAATAGAGTTAATAAGACTTATAAAAAACAGACCTGTATGAGTCCTTATGGAATATTCCAAAGAAGTTGGCTTATATTTCCAAACAGAGTAACTTACAATTCTGACAAGGCATTAATAGAGAGGGCACCATGCATATTAAAACACAGCATATATAAAAAGTAAACCAATTTTAAAAGTAAGGAGCAAAAGGGATGATATGGGATGAAGCTTCTTCTCACCTGGTCCTTTTACCTGTTCTCCAGGGCCGGGTGCAGCAAGATTATATTAGATAAGGTCTTGATCTTAATAATCTTAGCTACTTAAAAAGCCAAATCAGAAGGATAAAAACTGGGTTCCAAAGTGTGTTCCAGACAAGCATGTGTAACTGACTTACAGCCTGTCTCAAAATGAAAAATACAAAGAAAAAGAAATCTGGAGACAGCATTGCCTAGTTAGTATGCATGGGTTCTTGGTTCAGCCCACAATGTTACAGTGGGGAATTTCAAGCTATGGTGGCTTCGGGCTAGCTTGTCTTTTTCTGAAAACACCAGAAAGATAATCATATATTTTGCTTCACACCCTAGAAACATAAATCACTGTATGAAAGGATGAAGTTATCTGGGATTTGTTCTAAATCCTGCCTCTAGTCCTGGATGGAGACCAGGCATTCCAAGCTAATGTAATAAGAGATGGGAGGACACATGCTCCACCATGTTCATAGAAGCCTTATTTATAATAGCCAGAAGCAGGAAGGAACCCAGATATCCTTCAGTAGATGAATGGATACAAAAATTATGGATTATTTACACAATGGAGTACTACTCAGCTATTAAAAACAATAATTTTATGAAATTCCTAAGAAAATGGATGTATCTAGAGAACATCATTCTGCGTGAGGTAACCCAATCATAAAAGAACAGACATCATATGCAGTCACTGATAATTGGATACTAGCTCCAGAAAGCTCTGAATACTCAAGAAACAACTCACAGATCATATGAAGCTCACAAAAAGAAATGCCAAAAAGCAGAAGCTACAGTCCTTCATAGAAAAACAAAACAACAAGTATATAGAACCCACTCAGAGTGGGGTATACCTAGACACACTAATAATTCATTATTAATAACTCAATCAATATCATTAATGACTGAAGAGCTCAAAAGATAGCCTTGAGGCAATTTTTGGTACTTAAAAATCATTATGTTTAATCTATGCTCACCAAGAAAACTTTGACTATTTCCATGTTACATTTTGTTTTACATGTACTTAATGCTTATACTAACTAGTAAGATTTCAATGCATACTATCAAACCTTTAAAAAAATCCAGTACTGACAAAAATATATTCATATAGTTTTATACCAAAATGCTTTTACAAATCTGTATATGTTTCTTTGTTTTTTACATAAAGTTGTAAGAAAAAAAAAAAGAGAGATGGGAGGAACAATTATCCACATATTGTGATAATGTACTTTTCTTTCCCAAAACTTCTTTGTGGAACTTTTCACCGCCTTTTGCAGTTATTTGGGGCTGTGTACTTTTCTGCGTCTGTAACCTTTCATTTTTTGTTTTTGTTTGTTATCTATTCCTCTTTTTTTCCGATACTAACCAGAGCCTGGACATGCTTTCCCGATGCTCTGGGATCTTTCAGTTCCCCTGAAGTCCTTCTTAGACCATGTGGCTGCTGTCATACCCCATGGCAAACTGACACAGCTTTCTCTCCTCCTTATCTTAATTTCTCTGCGCCCAACACTTGTCAAGTTTTACAATTTGCCTGTTCCATGGCTTTGATTGTTGTTTCTGTTGCTCTGACATTTGGTTGTTGTTTTTTCTCCTAATAAAGTTGTCTCTGAGCTTTGTTTTTCAACCTTTTGTAAATTCTTTATGAATGAAACCAACATTTCAAAAAGGAAGCTCCAATTTCTCTGGTAACATTGGTACTGTTAAAAATGATGACAGCAACTAAGAGAAGGGCAGGGCAGTAAAGGCTGTGGGGCAGTGGGTTTTATTTCAGCTGTTCTACTTTATAACCCACAAACCAGTTTTCATAGGCAACGTGAGAAAGGGGGTGTAGGCCTTTGTTCTAATTAAACATTGCTGATAGACACTAAAATTTAAATGTTATAATATTCAGGCACTAGAAAATATTAATATTCTTTTGCTTTTATTTTTGTTGTTTTTTAATTTTTTAACAAAAATTATTCTTAGCTCATGGAACACAAAGTCAGTAAGTAACTCCTGTTTGGGTCTACAGATTGTTGGCTTAAAATAATTTACAGCTAAGATTTATTGCTGAATGATAAAAGTAATTCAACTCTTCTCTGCAAACAGAGACACAGTTTCAGCAGTAACTACCATGTATGTAGGCAAAACAGGTCTACAATGGAAAAGATCCTATCCAAGGTCACACAGACAATACAGGCATCTGAATACCTTCAAATGTCTTATTTATAACCCTATATTTTAATAGATCTCTAACAATTGCAACAGCTCCGGACTTTCCTTTAGATGACTGGATGTGCACACTCCCTGGACAAATGCAGTAGCAGAAAGCAGAACAAGTTTGTTTCTTGTTACCTGTCCAAGAGAATGCTGTTTTACTGACATGGTAGTTGTGCCAAATTTTCAGAAGCCTTGCACAAAGGCAACATGCTGAAAGGCAGAAACTTTATTTTGGAAAACCAATTTCCTTACTACTCACCTAAGGAACTAGAAAATGTAAAGAAAAGCAGAAAATTGACTTGCCTCCCTGACCCCTTTTCTAAGTTAAACAGTCAGGTTTTCCCTCAGCAACAAAAGTAAAAAGTAGTGAAAACCAAACCTTAGTTTTTGCATATAACATAGGCACACATGTTATTGTTCACTGTACAAACACACATGTGTGTGTGCACACACACACATACACTCACACACACACACACACACAGAGAGAGAGAGAGAGAGAGAGAGAGAGAGAGAGAGAGCAAGAGAGAGAGAGAGAGAGAGAGAGAGAGAGAGAGAGAGAGAGAGAGAGAGAGAGAGAGAGAGAGAGAGATATTTTACAGGTTATGCTTGGCTTTTCATAAACAACACATTAAATGGTTAATATTATCTCATAGGTATATGCTGCAGGCTGGAAAGAAACATCATTTCTCAGTCCCTGTAGAAATCCTAAGTCCCCACTGTGGTATGTACAGGAGAGGAGGTGGATAAGGTCTCAGAATAGCATTAAAAATGCAAACTTGCTCCATCCTTCTCTGTACTGCTAATCCCGGAATGGGCTTCTGAGAGTCTGCTCCACCCTGACCTTATGAACCTCCCTCCTGTGAGAAGTGTTAAGGCCCAGGCAGTGAAAGTAAAATGGTTTCTAGCAATACACAGATAAAAAGTAGCAATGAGAAGCATAACATGCCATAAGGTTGTCAGGATAGAAAGGAGATACACTTCTAAAGAATCCCTTACTATCTAGGGTTGTTTTTAGGCTGTAGGAGTTGCTACCCAAGATACTGATGCTGTAACTTTATTAATTCCTCTAGCAACAGTAAGAACACAATGTATAACCACCAGCTTTCAATGAATTACTTGGGATTTGACCATGAAGAGTCACAAACTGTCTGTGGTGATCTTAAAAGAGTGAAATTTAGATATTTCCTGGTTTTCTGTATACGATTTTTAGTAGTTGGATTGGTAAGAAGAAGCATAGAACCAGCTTTGTCCCTAACTTGTTAAGAATAGTATAGAGTGATAGTCAGAAAAAAAGATGTTTTAAAGGAAATTTGGTCATCTACATTGTTCTTTTCTCTTGTGTGTAAAAGCTTCAGAGCTATCTGTTGGGTTGGATTTCCATCACTTATCTGGATGGTTTTCTGTAGAGTCCTCAGGAGAGCGGTGCCTGATCTTGGCCCTGCTCTTTGCTTACTGATTGATTCCTGAACTTTCAGCCTTTTCAATGTTTGGCACTTACCTGACTAGGTGTAGGCCACAGTAATGGTTAGCTTTTCAGTCTGGGAGCAGAAAATGACTACATATATTTCTAATGGAATCACAAAATTCCAGAGAGGTAACAAGGGCTGATAGATATTTTCATAGGTCATTGTATATTTTCTGTCAATCTTTCAGCCAGTTACTAGATGAGCTATTCATGCCTATTGGGTGCTGACGGGTTAACCCTGCTGGGTAGTTCCCCTATACAAAGCTCCCAGTACTCCTCTGCTCTTCTAATAAATATGGGCTCAAGGTACTTACTTTCTTCAAAATATGAATAGCATATTGCTCTGAGGCAAATACACCTTACTCCTACTATCATGAATGATATGTATGCATATAATATTTTCTTTTCATGTGCATATACACATTTGCATTTATTTTAATTACACATATTTATCATGAGAAAAATACATCTCGAGTAACTAGTAATTGACTGGTGCAGAGCTTAGAATGGCTATTCCTTTCTGAACAAATGATTCTTTTGATTCTGGAATGAAGGGTGGTGCCCGTGGACCCTTTAATTTGGTTGTATGGCAAACTGTGTTGGGAGGAAAAAAAAAAACAAAAGCAATGTGGACCAAAGGAAAATACTAAGAAATAGCTATTTTTCTCAATAGGTAGAAATGGGAATATTATTTTAAAGGCACTTATTCAAGCCATAACTGTATAAATAAATGAGCAGTGCCTAACATATGCTTATGTATTGTACTTTCTCGTTTTAATAAACTATCGAAATAATTACCAGTTTCATTTGGTTTTGCTCTTTCTAGTAAATATCTATATAGACTCCAGAACCATTTTATTTGTAGATATATTATAAATGTGTCCATCTGAATTTCAGCAGCTGAAGATTCAACAGTATGAGAATACCATACAACGTGATGTTTACCCTTAAGTCATAATATTAACTATTCACTAAGTCTGAGCAAGTCAATGCATCTGTATTTTTGGGTCTCCCAGGAAGCATTACAAAATTTCCCTTCTGTGTTTAAATATGACCCCATGCAGGTCTCTAATGAATTGTTAAACATCAGAAATAACACCAACAGAACTTCAACAAAATATGATCAATTTCTTTGAGCCAGGCTTTGCTGATATATAAATACCAATTGATTGGTATATAATCACAACATTTACTGAGCAGAGGCAGGAAGATTAGAAAATTGAGGGAACGGCAATTGTACTAGGAAATTCTTTCAGAAAGAAAGAAAAAGGAAGAGGGAAAAAAGCTAGAAAGGAATGAAGGAAGGAATAGAGAAAGGAAGAGTGAGAGGAAGAAGATTACCAATGGAAATGACTTACTGTCCAATTTTAGAATACTGTTAACTTAGTAGAGAAAGGACCCCATGATATAGATAAATTCACTACATTTAACAAATATGTCAAACTGTAAATATCTGCATAAGACATCCTGATGTGTAAACACTAGAAATATGTGTTATGAGCCTCAGTGAAGCAAGGGGCAGGTGTCCTATCTATTGAAGGTGACCTCTTCCCAGATTGAAGCTATTGCTATAGTAATGTTAATCTGCCATTAGCATACTACCCAAAGCAGATAGGACTGTAGAATTTTCCGTTAGATATTCTGATATTTAATTAACAGAAACCCTGTGGCAGCCTATATTTGCCAGAACAGAAATGCACCTATATAAACTCATTTTGACCAGTTGTTTTCCTTATTGATATTTTAATTATGAGAAATTTTAAATTCTATTCTCTAACTTTGCTCTCGTGGAGTAACCTCAGGTTATATGTTTCATTGCCTCCAGGGGGACTCTTCTTGGACACTGTAGAGTTTTATTGGCACCAATTTTTACATTGTAGTATTTCTCCCATAACTTCCAGAAATTCATTTGTGAGCAAAATAAAACTGGACAGGGGCTCCTGTAGACAAACACTGACAGAGAAATAATGGGGAACTCCACAGAACAGAACATGATAGCATAGAAAATTGTGGAGGTTTTATGCATTTTGCAGCTGGGAGAAATCGTGTAGATATTGAGCAATAGACTTTACAGAACTGTTAAAGCAGAATTCATCAAGAGGCAGGTAAAGGGATTTGCACCTCTTGAAAGGAGGATGCAAAGCTGTATAACTTATAAGAGATGAAGGTTTGGGTACGTATGGGTTAGCAAGGTCAATGCCTTTAACACTGGTCTTCTTGTACTCTTAGATGTATTAAACTGAACACATTTAGTTCTAGGGAACAGGACAGAGAGTAACAATATATAAGAAGGTAGGTTCTGATTGATGGAAGGGTTAAAGTCTGCTGGAAATAGGTCTCATTTGCAGGCAGCATGCATCATACAGATTGATAGCTCGTCTGTTCTATCCCAACTTTCAAACAAATAAACTCTCAAGTGAAGGGCTTTGTTGACTAATAGGAATCATACACTACTCAAAGGATGCATCTCCTCTTCAAGTAAACAATGAAAAGTAGTTGAGCTTCATTTTTGTGTAGGATATAGGTCTCTGTGTGAGTGTTTATATTTGCAACCATTTGATTCTACTTACTTTGGTATTAAAAAAGTCTGTATAACTAATATTTGCCTGTCATATTTTTTTCCAGTAAAAAATCAAGTTTATTTTGAGATGGATTTGTCCCTGCTGTCTAAAATCTCAAGGTCATATTGTTAACTAAGGATGGGGTCTGGAATAGAGCCATAGCTGTGAAGCATTCATGGTATAAACCCAAACAACTACTACACACTTTAATACTTACAATATTTTATAAAGTGATGTCAGGGTACTGAAATAGGAAAATGCAAGGTTTAAAGGCCAGCAAGAATGGAAAGAGAAGAATGATTAGTTCATATAGTAACTGCAACAACGAGAAAGAATAACCACAAAATTGAAACCAAAAATAGTTAACTTTTCTTATTTATATTAGAATCTTATAGCCAATGAATCTCCTTCTAGGTTTTAAACCTTAAGGGGTTTATGTATTTGTTAATATAATCACATATTTTACAAATACCCATTTCTAGCTTTTGTTACACCAAATTAAATGTAGCTTCCTGACCTAAAATGGTGCTATTGCTTAAGATGAACATTTAAATGGTCCAATAGTGTAACAGGAAAATACAGTTTTTATTGTAGCATTAGAAAGATTCATGTACCTTAAAACGCTTTTTTGTTGGTTTGTTTGTTTTATAATCTTTGTTGTTTTTGTTTTTTGTTTTTCTTCTATATACATAGACTTGGTGATTGTAGTCAAAGCTAATATTAAATTTATCACAGCAATCCTCTTGCCTCTGCCTCTTACATGTCAGAATCACAAATGCAAGTCATCATGTCAGTTTTGAGACAGCCTTTGCCATTTTCAACCCAAACTGAAGAGATGTGGTGTCCCTCCTGCCATGTTGTTTTGGGATAAAGGGCCTTCTTTTATACTCTTAATGTCAACAGTAAAAGTTGCTGTTTTACTTATTTACTTTTAAAATCCCCATGACCCAATACAGATGATTCATTAAAAAAAAATTAAAGGAAAAGATATCATTGGCATCTCTTGGTGGTCAGTGCCGTAGAAAGAAAGAACTAGCCCATGCGTGTTATTCCTGTTTCCTAAGTAAGGCTGATCCTTCTGTTCTCTAAGTCAGACAAGAGCAGATACCATAGTTATTTCTGAACAAGTATTGACCCATTATACTTGCAGTACACACTTTTCTTTGGCCTTCCCAATTCATTGTGTATGAACACTCACATCTTTCTTTCATCATTAAACATTTTTTGGACCGTTTAAACATTCATTTTAAGCAGTACTACCGTTTCAGGTCACTCAGCTATATATAGACAAAAACCAGAAGACAAAAGATGACATATTTGTACAGATAAAAATAAAGTGATCAGAAAAATAATTATTTAGCCAAATAAAATTACATATACTGCTCAAAACACAAAATTAATATACACAATTAAAATATTTTAACTTAGAGATGGCAGGAGGGCTTCCTCCATGGTGGCCGGACAGTTCTCCAAACGAAATCAGGATGCCACAGTGTACGTGGGAGGTCTAGACGAGAGAGTGAGTGAACCACTGTTGTGGGAGCTCTTTCTTCAGGCAGGGCCAGTGGTCAACACCCACATGCCAAAGGATAGAGTCACTGGCCAGCACCAAGGCTATGGCTTTGTTAAATTCTTCAGTGAGGAAGATGCTGACTGTGCCATTAAGATTGTGAACATGATCAAGCTATGGGAAGCTGATACGGGTGAACAAGACCTCGGCTCACAACAGAAACATGGATGTAGGAGCCAACATTTTCATTGGAAATCTGGACCTAGAAACTGATGAGAAGCTGCTCTATGATAATTTCAGCACCTTTGGGGTCATCTTACAGACCCCCAAAGTTATGCGGGACCCTTACACAGGCAACTCTAAGGGTTATGCCTTCATTAATTTTGTTTCATTTGATGCTTCAGATGCAGCAATTGAGGCCATGAATGGGCAGTACCGGTGCAACTGCCCTATCACTGTGTCTTCTGACTTTAAGAAAGACTCTAAGGGTGAACAACATGGATCTGCAGCTGAACGACTTCTGGCAGCCCAGAACCCGTTGTCTTAGGGTGACCACCTTCATCAGATGTTTGCAGATGCATCCTTTCCTCCCTCTGTCCCCAGTCCTGTGAATTCATTACTGGGTTCTGGGCTTCCTCCACCAGGCATGCCACCTCCTGGCTCATTCCCACCTCCAGTGCCACTTCTGGGACCCACCCTCCTGGAATACCCCCAGCCATGCCCCCACCACCTATGCCACCTGGGGCTGGAGGACATGGCCCCGCAGCAGCAAGAACTCCAGGGGTTGGACATCCTAGTCATGGACATCCACATCCTCATTCCTTTCTACCAGGTGGGATGCCCCATTCAGGGATGTCTTAGATGCAGCTGTCTCATCACAGCCCCCATGGCCTCAAACACCCCCATGGTAGGTCTCCAGAATCTGGGGGCCACCTCCTGGAATGTCTCATCCTGGACCTCCTCCAATGGGTATGCACCCCGAGGGCCTTCTTTTGGATCTCCCATGGGTCATCCAGGTCCCATGCCTCCACACAGTATGCGTGGGCCTCCTCCATTGATGCACCCTCATGGATACACAGGTCCTCCAAGATCCCCTCCCTATGGCTACAAGCGGGGTCCCCTTCCTCCACCCAGACCCACTCCATGGCCCCCAGTTCTACCTCGTGGTCGGCTTTGGGGCCCACTTCCTCAGTAAATTGCCATCCTTTGTCTCCTTTTATCCTGCCTGTGTTTTTATTTCTTGGACCAGTCAGAGCCACTGTAGCTCCTCAGGGCTAATGTGCTGACCCCTCTCAGCAATGCTGTCCCCATTTCAATGTCATGTTTTCCACAGGGAATTTTTCTTCATTTTTATTTTAAAATGTTGGTCCTAATTTCCTTACACATGTATAAAGAAAAATAAAACTATGCTTCTTGTTTGTTAAAAAAAATAGAATAAAATAAAAATATTTTAAAGGAAATAATAGTCTGATACTGATGTTTTGTTAAAGCAAGGTATAGTATTTGTCCATTTTGTTCAGAATTAATCCTAGCATTATACAGAGCAGTAGCCTGGAGCATTGCAGGAGAGCTTTTTGTTCATTTATTATTTATTTCTTTATGCTTAACATTATATCTTACACCTGATATGACATCAAGATTATTTCCTTTGGGAATGCTTTTGCAGAATGAAGTGCTGGCTTTTAAATTTTTGTTATTTATTTAGTTTTGCTTTAAAAAGTAAAAAAATTTAATTATTAGTATACAGTCATTTACATACCCTAGAATTTAAGATCCTAGGAGTAGTGTATAGTATCCTGCATGCTATGGTAGAGAGAGAGAGAGAGAGAGAGAGAGAGAGAGAGAGAGAGAGAGAGAAAGCAGAGGGGGGACAGTAGAGGCAAGAAGGCAGTGCCATATAATATCTTCCTCAATGGCTTGTCCACCTTATTTGTAGAGACAGTGTCTCTCACTGGGAACTAGGATTTACTGATAGTTACTGATGAGATTGCATAGAATGGCTGACAGGTAAGATCCATTGATCTAAGGAATTCCTCTCTATCACACCACTGAGAATACAGGTAGGTACTCCCATACAGGTCCTATATGAGTACTAGGGATCAACCTCCAGCCTTTAAGCTTGTACGCAGACCCACTCAGTTAATCTCCCCAGTTCTTCACTCTGTCTTTTAATGCAGGCATCAAGCTTCAGGGTCTAGTGTCTATCACCCTGAAAAAGAAACAAGTCAAATGTATCCCTGGAGATGATCTCTACCACAAACATCTGTACCACTTGGTTTTCCCATTTTGATTTTTGGCAGGTGGGAAAACCTTTGTCTCCCATTTGCCAGACTGCCCAGGCTTCTCAGTTGCAATGTTTCAGTTAGGCTGGCCTTTCAGATCCCCAATAGGATTCATCCATCTTCCTGTCCCCTTGAAGCTTTGCTGAATGACTTACTTTCAAAAAACCTCATTCACAGTGAGTGCTAATGGAGGTTAATGGCTTCTTCAAGTATTTAAATTTTAAATGGAAACTCTTATAGGTTCACTGGAATTCAAAGGAATAAATGTTTAATCTGGAGACTACAGAAAAACCATGTAAGACATCTGAGACACCACATTTTTCCTCCTTAGAGACCTCTTCCAATTAAAACTTTAGGGAGACCCTTCATAAGATGGGTAAATGTGCGCTGGTTTAAAATAAAGTTTCTCAAACTTGTGGGTACTGTGTTATCATCTCAGGGAAATTTTACAAAAGCAGCATGAAGATGGTACCACAAAGATGTTTTAGAGATTTTTATGCAGGAACAAGAACTCTTCTATTTTATTTTATTTATTTATTCAGGGACAAAGACTCTACTATTTCAAGTAAAGCAATATAGGTGAGTGTAATGAAAGAGAAACTTTAGGGGCCTCTAAAAATACCCACTGCCACAAATAATGCTAAAACACTCTATCAAGTGTTCAAATATCACTAGATCAACTACGTTTAGGTTCATTCAAATATTAAAAGAGTTAAAAACTGTAATCATGGAGAACTTGCAAGAAATAGACTAATGACAGATTACTGTTACCATCACCCTCATCAACATCAGTTAATAATGCTAAAACCCTTGAAGTGTGTCCATACGTGTCACACATTGTTGTGTTTGCATTCATTCATTAAGTGATTTAATCTTCAGTGTGTTGATATATCTTTGGAAAGACCAACTGCACAATCCTTGAGAACAAGCATGTAATTATATTGTTGTCATTAAAAATTAATATCAACCCTCTCCATCAAAACTCTGGATAAAAGATGCTGAGGTTACCATGCCCTGTACATTGCAGGGGTTGGGAGAGGGGGAAAGCATGAGATTGATTTGTACGGAATCTCTCAATCTTGCCTTGCTTACTTTTTTTCCAAGCTAGGCTCTTATCTTTACTTTTACTCCGCTCAGCTCAATCTCTTCTTGTCATTTTCCCTTTCTGTTTGAAAATAACTGTACCCAAGTCTGCAAAGCACTGCCTTTCTATTCCATTTCTTTTTTTTGTAAAGAGTTTGACACTTGCTGAGATGGACATGCTATAAAAATAATAGTGGATTGTTTTGACTTATAGGGAATCTAAGGAGAGAAAATGTCCTTACACAGGAAACTGACAAGACAGACCTCAATCGTTCTGAATGATGGGGTTGGTGATTGGTGAGGATTGTTCCCATTTCTCCTTTAGTTTCACAAGGCACCACCTGAGCACTTGCAGGCTGGTAGCAGAAGAATATCCACCTTGTCAAAGTTAAGAACAAAATCTCTTACTGCTAAAGGCCAATCTTTGAAACTAAATGGAGAAGATTTGGCCAATTTTGTCACATTATGTGTAGACTAACAAGGGCCAAGAAGTAGACCCTTGGGAATGGACCCATGAAATGAATGTGATACAGGGTATAATTTTTTGTAATTATAAGTTTGATCCCCTTGCCTTGTGATCTGTTTCCCATGCTAAATGCTAATCAAAGGAGCCTGTCCAACATTTTCTATAAAAGCTTACACATTTATTGTCTCTGGTTTTGCTCATTTGAAGCTGTCTTTGGTTGCTTCTAACCCAGGATGATCTACGTTCTAACAACTCATGGAAGGAAGAATATTATAGGTACATACATATGGATTAGCTTAGAGAAAGTCTGCACATCTTTAAAATTCTATTTGTGGCATTCTGGCCTTGTAGGTTATGGAAGTGTTTCTATTTTATTTCCTGATTAAAGTTGTCTATTCCTTTCTCACTGAAATGTTAAGAGCAACATAAACCTACTGTGGTTGTTTGAATGAGGATGTTCTTCCAAAAGCTTATATATTTGAATACCTGATCACCAGTTAATGGAACAGTTTTGGGAGCTTTAATGCTTTAAAAGCTCACACCAGGTCTAGTGTTTTTTTTTTTTTCCCCCATTGCATGATTGTGTCTAAGATGTAAGCTCTTAGCTGCTGCTCTAGTGCCAAGCCTGTCTGCCTGCTGTTTTGATCTTTACCATGATGGTACTGGACTCACTTAATGAAACTGTTAGCAAGTCCCCAGTGAAATGATTTCCTTTTTGTACATGTCTATGATCATGATATCTCTTTGCAAAAATGTAACTGTGCTAGGCCACATATGTCATTGTTCTTGTATTCACACAGTCCAAGAGTTACAAGTTGCAAGAATGCCCTTGACATTCTGGTCCACATGTAAAGAGCCAGAGCTGGAATAACCAGGCTGCCAAAAGTCTGCAGAGCATTTGTCATCTCATTGCTCCAGGTATTTATTTGTAACTGTTTCTAGTTCAAGGATCCAATCATTACATGTTCCATCACCTTCTTAGCCACTCACTGACTTCATTTCTATGTCAAATAAGTGTAGCTACCATAAGCATAGGTACAGACACTATGTCTAGACACCATTGAAGAAAGCATGGCTAGGGGACAACCAAAATCTGTAGATTCAGGTCTCATTTATAAGCTGTGGTAAGACATTGTTGCAATGCATTTATTTCTTACCTCCTTAGCTATATTAAAAATCTTCATGTAGATGGGTAGATGTTTTACATCATCCTCTACAGTTAAATATATCTAGGAGTACTTTAAAACTACAACATTCCTTTGCATGTTTCAATCTTAGCCATTGCAGATACACCTTCTTTCTCTCTTCTGGTATGAAAGTGATACATACACTATATAAGTATATAAAATTGAATATATACAGAAGAAGATGGATACTCATTATAAACTCACCATGCAAAAGTAAATAAACAAATGTTGGCAAATTATTGTATTGCCATTATCTAATTTTTACCAATTAGTATAGTTTTTATCCTTATAAAATTGGCATTCTGAATCTAGAGAAAGGCATGACGGATAGAGTGTTTGCCTGTCATACAAGAGGCACTGAGTTTGCTTTGCATTGACACAGAACAAATCTACACCATAGTATTTTCTTCTGTAATTGAATTTGATTATACTTCTGTATATATCACAGTTTAGGCATGACTTAGTTCAGGTTTTATTGTTGTGAAGGAACACCATGACCAAGGCAACTCACATAAAGGTAAACATTTAATTGAGACTGTCTTACAGTTTCAGACATTCAGTTCATTATCATCACAGTGTGAAACATGGCACTGTGCAGGTAGACATGGTGCTGGAGGAGTCAAGAGTTCTACATCTTAATCAGAAGGCAGCCAGGATAAGACTGGCTGCCACAGGTAACCTCAAGGAGGCTCTCCTCTGCACTGGGTGGAACCTAAGCATCAGATCCCTCTATAGCCATGGGCTTCCTCCACCAAGATTACACCTTTCAATATCACCACGTTCTATGGACCAAGAATATTCAAATCACAACAAGGTATTTCCTTAGCCACTAAATGTTATTCTAAAACACATTGTTTTGGGGAGGAGGTGTCACACTCCTCAGTAGTGTAGTAACTATTAAGTTGTCCTTGCATATATATATATATATATATATATATATATATATATATATATATCCCCAACTCCTGTCCAGACTATGTAGCTGACAGTAATTAAATGCAAGGTCAAGATAACAACAACAATAAATAAATAAATAAATAAATAAATAAATAAATAAATAAATAAATCCAGGAACAAAAAGGGAAGGCAGATATAAAAATTCAAGAAAGAATTTTTTTTTTTTTTTTTTTTTTTTTTTTTTTTTTTTTTTTTGTGAAAGAAGTGGCTAGCAGATTGAAAGAAGAGTAAAGAAAAGGTAATTGGAAAATGTGATTCAAGTATATTATCTAAATACATAAAATTATAGAAAGTACATTTAAAAATTCAGCAGCCATGCCAGGAAGTATTATTCAATAATAAGTAAGAAACAAAGGTCTATACATGGTACTTTATGGGTCATTCTTGGAATATGATGCTAAATTAAAAAAGCCAGTCACAAAGACCTTATCATATGATATCTTCCTATGAACCAAATAAGAAGAGTCACAGTGTTGAAACATATGTTCTATTTTCTTATGTTCAGGGCACCTGGGCAACAGCAAGTGAGAGGTGAATCTTTGTGTGTAGATTAAAATGTTCCAAAATAATGATTACTAAATGTTTTAAAGTAGTCCATATCCAATTCAAAAGTATATTTTTCATGTATCTGTGTTTTGTGTCAATGTAACATGTTTGTTGCTAATGCTTACAGACGCTAAAAGAAGATATCAATCCCCCAATAATTGGAGTTATAGGTGATTTTGAGCCATCATAAGGGTGCTGGGAACTGAATCTTGGTCCTCTGTAAGAAGAGTCAATGAACAATCCCTCCAGTGTATAGTGATTAGTGAATAAAATAAAAGATTTAATTGTACATTATAAGTTACAAAACAGTACATTTTCAAAATGCTTAATGCTTTACTTTATAGAAATTCTATAACTATTTTGTCCTTAACCTACAGTGTTTGCTTAGTCTGTTAATATTGGCTAAATATGATATTACAATTTTGAACATAATGAATTATAACAGCTGATAATTTGCAGATTCTAAGAAGGGAGAATGCCTCTATCTTGCCAAATCGCTTTCCATTTCATCTACCTGCAGTTATAACATTGTTGTACACATTTCTTCGTCATGCTTGTCAGAATCATCTGTTTTCCCATCTTTGATAGCTTCACATTTGTTTATGTAAGTGACTTTTGTTCACTCAGGCAGCTCTCTCCATTTGTCCAGAGGACCCCTTGAGGCAGACTTCAGGTCAGCTTCACATGTTTAGAATGTTTCCAATTAGCTTTTTATACATTTTCATAAAGGTCTGTAATGTTCCCCATGACAGCATGTATTGTGTTTCTAGGATGTTTATGGACAAATTTCTTCTCAAGAGTGTCACATATTTTTTTAATGCACAGATTAGCATTCACCCAGCCACACCTTTCTTACAGAAGTTGGCACACAGTGACTTGAAACATAAACACATTACTAAATGCACTCGAACAAATTTGAGGTTTCTTCAAAATACCCACTCTCTCAACCATTCAGTTAACTACTTCCCTGAGTTAGATACTAGCTATGCAAACAACCCAATGATAAGAAAAATAATATATTCTCTCAATTCTCAAGGACACTCCAGTCATTGCATGAGATAGCTGAATAATCAACCAGACAAATGCACGTTAAAACAGGTACCTATTATGTTTCAAAAAGCCTATCATTTTGCTATGGAAGACTTCTCTGAGGAAGTAACATAGGTTATAAGGTCAAAATAATGTGCAAGGACTAAAAATTATAGAGGTCAGGAAGCAGTAATACATTCATTCCTTTGCTGATCTGGCCACTGGAAGTCTCTTCTTCCTCTATCAGTTGACCAGCCAAAGGTGACCTTAGTATATTCCCTTGTACCAGAAAACTGGTAAATTCATTCTTTAAAAAAGAAAGTATCCAAGGACTCTCACTGAATGGCTTTACTTTGGCTATTCTTTTCCAGATCGAATTTCATCCATAATCATCACCCCTCTTTGCCCCTCTGAGAGTTCACATAATACAGTGAATGGTCAGAGTGCATTGGTTCAGTGTCCTTTATCAACGGATGAAAAAATGCTTTCTACCTCTTTGTTTGGCTGATGGGCTGAGTCTCTAAGCTCCTCAATATGAGCTGCCACACACTAGACTCAAAACAAATCAATATGCTCTACCCCCTTTCAGTCATCGGATCCAGGTCTTCTAATAATTAAGCAAAAATGTGAGTGCAGAAAATGCAATATCCATAATGATTAGTGTTAAACTTAATTAATTACCTCTAAAATAAAATGACACATAAACTTTGTAATTAAGAATAATTCTTAATTAAGAAACAGTTGACAGATAGGCAGAAAAGACGAACTCAATGATTAACAAGGGGAATTAAGCACTTGCTGAAGACATGCGTAAGCCCTGTTGTGTTTACTAAATTTTCAAGGCATTCAGTGGGCTAAAATTCAATATGCACATTGAGGGCATTTTAATAAAACAAATGGGCACTTTTGCAGCTAGATATAAAGCGTGTTATTTATAGTTAAATTACAACTATATTTTTCCCACCTTGTTTACCTAACTAAGGGGAAACAAAGCCAGTTTTCTGGGGTAGTTATCACATCTGCTGACTACTTAAGGCAAAAGAAAATCTTTAAAGCACTAAAGATATAATACGGGCTTGCCCCCAGGAACATATGGCAGTCTGTTATATTTGCATTTGATAGAGTTTCTTAGATATGGTATGTGCCTAACATTTGTAGGAGCTGAGGGGTATCTTGGGCTATTTCAATTTATCCTGATAACTGGACGTGTATAAACACAGTCTTGGAGAATCTTACACAGAAGATACAATGCAAGAAGAAAGTAGAAAGACTGACTGCAAACCTGGCCTTTCTGTGCTAGGGATGCTTCCTTATCTGCCCATAGTGACTTAATTTCATATAATTCCAGAGCTTGTCATCACCCTGCAGATATCTTACCTACCCTTAGACAGAAGAGTTCTGATATAAACAAAAATAGAGATTGAAGTTGGAAAAATCAAGGACATAATTTTTAATTTGGTTTTGGTTATCAGTGTCCAGTAATATGACAAAAACCATGAATGAAATATTGTAAAAGTTTCCACTGGAAAAAGTTTGTACACATAGTATTTTTAAGAACATCATGTGTGTAAATGCAATGGGCTGTAAGATCATGTTTCTTTTTTATCATCAGGGTAGACAAATGTATTCATCACAGAAAGAGAGACTACTAAGCTTTGACATATTAAAAGAAAGAAATAAACAAGCAAACAAACTATATAACATACTATAATACAAAAACCAAATCAATTCCCTCTAATACAGTATTAAAATAAGTATGCTGGCATACAAAAGCATATTAGGCATAGTAACATTGCAACCAGCATATGATACAATAATATTAAAACAATATTCATTTTTTACTTCTGATTCACTAAAAGAAGCATAAAAATCTTTAGAAAACTACCATAGTAAGATTTGTTAGCGAAAAACACATGGGTCTGCATTTCTGAGGTTATAATACACAGAAGATGTTTGGTAACAGTTAATATTTAAGTTCTTTGCTCACTGACTGATCAAATGCTTTACTTTTCCTCAATATAAAATAACTGTTCCTGTCTTAATTATAAATTCTATGGTTTTATATTTTATTATTTACTGTTAATAAGATGCATTGTGAGAAACCTGCTAATTTTTCTTAACATTCGTCTCCCTCCCTTTTTTGGCTCCAAATTTAAGAATCAGCTAATTTGAAAGTTCACTTTGATTTCTCATTGACTCCAGTGTCTGCCTGCTGCCTTCACCATCTGCTGGAAATGTGAAGACAACTGTTTAAAAAACTTGAAACAAAAATTCACTGTAAATCACACCATTTGATGATGTTCGACTGATACCCACAAAGACAACAAGGCTTCCCAGATACCTTCGAGCATTTGTGAAGACAAACTAGTCACGTGTTTCTATGTGTTGTATATTTTTACTTTTATAACTTACTTTTCTTATCATTCAACCAAGGTGGTGTTTAGACCTCTTACCAGAATCTGTTGCTAATCCCTTAACTGTGGTTACCTGTTTTTAGATTTCAGTTATTTGATGTGCCGGACACTCCTCAGACATAGCTGAAAACATCTACACGGCTGTTGTCTCTGGAGGACTCTTTTGCAGTGGACTGAAACAAGTTTGGATAAATGTCCCATATCCATACAAATAACTTTTGTTTGAGGACAAACACTACGGCCATTTAATAAACTGTTTTGTTTGGGTCTGTAGATAGGCAGTCCTCTACTCCTGCTCCTTTCTCTCTTTTTATTATATCATTTTTGTATTTCTAAAAAGTCCCTAGCAAGATTGACAGTGTAAATTCTACCAAAACAATTTTCCATCAAAATGTTTGTATACAATTAAGTATTATTTTGAATACTACATTGTAAATATATATATATATATATATATATATATATATATATATATATATATATATATATTAGTGATTTTCCTTTCTCTATATTTTATTTCTGCTTGGTCAACTCTAACCAGCCCATTCTTCAAGGTCTGTTACAAGCCTGACAAGAATAAAGGTGGTCTAAAGAGACCTGTGGGTTTCTCCCTTTGAATATCAGATATGGAGTCCAATATATTAGAACTTTCCAAAATACCATGCTGCAATACATTCATTCTCCCCTCTCAGATAAAAGAGGATGTGAGGTTTAACATAGTCAGAAACTTGTTAAACCATTTGCAGGATCAGATATGAGATGATATTGATATTTTCACATCTTGACCTGATCTGCTATGTTCTATGTATATATTACCCTGTAATTATGCCTATATGTCATGATAGAACTATGAAGATGGACTGAGTGTTAAGGGTTTACTGGACCTCTTTGTTCAATATGGTCACATTGAGTAAAGGTTCTTTTCTTGAGTAAAGATTCTCATATTACTAACTTGTTTGTCTAACTGGCCTACCACTGACAGGGAGGCTGAAACTTCCTTGTTAGGTAGCCAATGGGAGGATGCATGCACTCACTCAAACTACTTCAATAACAGGTCAATGTCAGCAAATTTTCCTGCAATACTTTCTATCACATACACCACTTGCCAAATATGGTACAGGTAGAAGGAATCACATTATAGGCTACATCTTGAATTTGTTCATAAGGTACTTAGCATGCATAATCCAGCCCATACAACATGATCATACCAGAGGGTGGATTAAAAATACATAACAATTAAGCCAAAACTATCCCATTTATTTATTTATTTTTATTATATATTCTCTGCATTTAGATTTCAGATGTTATCTCCTTCCCCAAATCCCATCCCCCCTCTCCATCTCATTGACTCTATTAAGGCACTCTCTCTCCCAACCACATCTCCCACCTCAGCACCTTGGCATTCCCTACACTGGGAAAAGGAGCCTTCACTGAACCAAAGGCCTCTCCTCCCATTGATGCCAGAAAATGCTATCCTCTGCTGCATATATATATACCTAGGGCCAAGAGTCTCTCCATGAAATCTCATTGGTTGCTATTTTAGTCTCTGAGAGCTGTGGTGGGTTTGGTTTGTTGATAATTTTGTTCTTCCCAAGGTTGTAGACCCTTTCAACTCCTTCAGTCCTTTCTCTCTCGCCTTCATTGGAGTCCCCATGTTCAGTCTGAAGGTTAGCTGCAGGCATTCTCCTCTGTATCAGTATGGCTCTGGCAGTATGGGAGGCATCCATATCATGTTCCTGCCAGTAAGCACTACTTGGCATCAGCAATAGTGACTGGGTTTAGTGGCTGCATATGGGGTGTGGTGCTATGAGCCAAATTTTGTAAGTTTCAGTCTTAAAGAATTGCAAGACTAAGTTTTCTAGGTAAAGTGATTATGAAGTCTGAAACCTCAATCATTAGGTTTAATATGAGAAACGTGATTATCAATAAGCTTAGCAGAATGCTTGGTGAAAGGAAAAAGTTAATAGTTGATATTAGTATTCTTGTTACTGGCATGTCCTAAGATCTGGGTTATCTGCTAGGTGTTTCCATGGCACTGAGCCATTTTTAAAATGACCTCCTGGCCATCCAGATATATTTATTAGGCCTGTGTACTACAACAGAAATTATCCTATGAACTGGACATGAGTGACTAAGACATCTGCTTTCTTATGAAGATTTTCCTTTTAGATAAAAAAAAGAATACATTGGAGTGAACTTTAAATAATGATGGGTCCTATGATCAAAAGACAAGAGATAAATGGTTTAGGATTACTTTACAGTGGAGTATGTCTCAGGAAGTTCAAGACCTTGTGGAGAAAGTAATATTTATGTGACTAATGCTGTGTGAGATGGGTTTTAGTAGGCTTACCACCCAGGGAACTGATATTTGATTTCTATGAGGAAAGAGAAAGAATGAAAGTCCTGAAGCCTGAGAAACAGTGTGTGTGTGTGTGCAATGTCTATAGGATAGTTAGCTTCAGAGAAGATGAAAGACCTTAGGGCAGGGTGAGGTAGGCATGGTCCAGGTTGGGTGGAAGAAGTCTGCTTAAAATATGGGGTGGGGAAGTAAGATGGATGGCTCCTGAGGAATGATATACAAGATTGTCCTTTGGCCTTTCTTGATATCTTTGCATATATACATGAACATCCAAATACATATTCAAACAAAACACACACAATATGAGACAAGAAATTCTAATTGACAAAAGCAGGTTTTGCTGTGAATCCCTACAGTCTTCACTCTGTAGTTTCTATTAGATCATTTAGTGATTTATTGTTATAGAACATGTTACTCCCAAACTGATCAATTCAAAGAGAAGGACACAATTCTCCAGGCACCTCTCTTTGTTTGTGTGTGGCTTCATTCCCCTGCAGGATGAGTTGGGCAGCCTAAAGATCTGAGGTAGCTTAGCAGTTGATGTTCTACCAGTCTGAAAAACACTGTTTCCTGGCTCTCAGTGATATCTGAGCCCCTGAAGGAGATATGATACAGATGTTGCATCATGTTGCACATTTTTAATCAATACAGCATACCAATTCTCACAATATTGACAGGAGAGGACATGAAACAGATCGTTGTGGTGCAGTACCTTAACATAATAGTTCAAAAATATTTTGGAAGGCAGTATACATTTTCACAGTTTTGAGTAGCTATTGTTACAGTCATGAAGATGTTTCCAGTTATGGTTTAAGTTGTCCTCTAGCCCACCGAAAGGAAAGCTTCTGTGGAGTAAGTAAGAACTAGATGTAGCCATCTGTGCATCCCCAGGGCCTACAACAGGGGGTAGCTGGTTCAGAGAAGACTTCAGACAACTATTACTGAATTAATGAACTCAAATGTAACAAAACTAATTAAGGGTGTTTTCTGCCTTGAGCACTGGAAAATTTCCTAATTTAAAAATTTTATTTCTTGTGAGGAAATATTTTCCAGGAACTTTCTTTTAGAAGAAAAGGCTAACATAGATAAAACAAATCAACATTGTTTTACTTGGAAAAATCAATAGTGGTCTTAAAAGACAGTTATTACACAATGATTTAGAAAAAAATTATGGCTTTCTAAACAACCATTTTTTTTTTCTTTTTTTAGTATCCATGTTTTTAAACACTACTTCAAACCAGATTTTGAAGTTCCTACTCTTTTCCTCTCTCTTCCCCTTCTACTCTCTCTTTCTCATCTGTGTGTGTGTGTGTGTGTGTGTGTGTGTGTGTGTGTGTGTGTGTGTGTGTATGTGTGCATGTGTATGTGTGTGTGTATGTGTACACATAGCATCATGTATATTAGTTTGGGTGCATGTGTGGCAAGTTTTAATGTTCACCTTTCATCTTGTTTCAAACAATGTCTCTTGTTTCTTAACAATGAATATTCTAGGATAGCTGGATGTGAACTCCTGGGAAGTCTCCTATCTCTGGCCTCTCATCTTGCCATAGGAGTGTTGGAAAACAAAAATCCTTTTATCATATTATAGGCCCTAAGAATCCAAATTCAGCTAGGTCTTAATTTTTTTCATGGTGACTGCTTCAGCTCCTGAGCCAGTTCCCCAGGCTTCAAAAGAAGATGTGTAACTTTTGATGACCTATTCACACAATCATGGATCCCAGCTGTTCTATATAAATAATCCTTGACATAGAAGATGGAGCCCCAAGCTATGATGCCCATTGCTATACCTTCCCAAAGCTGCCCATATGCGGAATTCATAAACCTAAGGAAGACAAACATTTAAGTTTCTGAATAACAGGTTGGCTTGCCATTATTCCTCCTCTAGGGGAAAATTATGAAACACAGTCACAAAAATTCGTCTTTGGTGTGCAACGGCAGTGGACCTGCATGTATATATGGCACAGATCTCTAACAGAGTTAAATTTGGCAAATACTGGCTTGTTCTCTACCTTCAAAGCATTTCTATCTATTCCATTTTATCAGTAGATAAAAATCTCTGTTAGGGCTCATCTTCTAACAAAGACAGACAACAACAGTTTTTCTTGATGACTCAGCCTCTCTCGTCAGCACAGTTCAGGGTTCCAGTTTTAGGATATTGGTAGACATAGGATTGCTAATTCTCAAGTTCCCCTTCTCTACTTAACTACTCAACAAGAGAAAAATATGTAAAGTCATACTTTCTGACCCCACTGGGATTGACTAAGTGGGTAGCTTTGTTCTCTATCCCACATCTTATCTCACATTCTTTCCTAAAAGGCCCAAGAAATGTCATTGAATCAAGTTAGGGATTTTACCCCAGGGACTTCTTATCAGAAACAAAACCCCTGCAATTTACATTTTTCCCCCTATTCAGGCTCTCCCAACCAATCAAAAAGTACAAATTACTAATTTGTGTAGAAGAGGCTGAAGCATCCTAAAGAGCTGCTACACTTGATTCTTCGCTGTGAGTCTCCACAGATAGTGATTTTGAATTCCTATTTGTAGTTTTATTGCTCCGTGTGATCATACTGAAAGTTCAAAGTGGGCTGTGGATACTTCTAGTCTCTACACTGATGTATCCTGAGCTTGAAAATCATTTTAAATGTTAAAAACACATCAACAAGTAAAGACAGTCTCTTCTCTAAACTACAGAAGCTCATGAAAAGCATCTTGAAATGATCAACTGGTAGAACTTCAAAGATGCAGCTACCCAACTCATGTCAAAGTAGAATTGGCTCACAGTGTGGTTAGCAACAAGCAATTCACAAGTGTGATGCAAGACTATTTGAATTAATGTTTGAAACACCAACTAGATTCTCTTTAGGAAATACAACGGCGTGTAAAAAGGGTGTCCTATACTCTCAGCCCCTTGAGGAACTGGAATAAACACAAAATAATTATATCCTTAGAGATGAAATGCAATTAGTTGCCCCCTTGAGACAGCCCTTGTTTTGATGTAAGAGCGAAAAATGGGTGTTAGTGATATTTCAAAAGGAAATCTCTCTAGAAGCAGGCTGCAATAAAATCTGACATACAGATTAAAAAGACAGTTAAATATTAATGAAGCCCAACCCACCTACAAATCAAATGCTGAGGAGAGGAAACATTTTTCTTTCAGAGAAAGTTAGCTTCACTCCTCACGTTCTCCTCTAAAAAAACAAATCTGTTTGTGCATACTAAGCATCACGTTTTGAATAACATGAACCTGACCTTTGCAAAGCAAGCTGGTTCCTAAATAATGTATAACTGTGATATTTCTGAAGTTCCAAGAAACCCGGAGAAAATTTTGGATGAGAATTTAAATGGAAAGTGACAAATGTTTTTCTCTGATAAGTTTTTTCTGAGTTCACTTGGGGTCCCGTGAGTGGATGCATTTAAGGACAGGCTGTACAGTTAATGTACAATCTTAGATAATAGGAGGTTATAGGTTTACAGCTAATGGTGATAGCATACAAGATAAATATGCACAAAACTTTATTAAACATATTTTAAGACAAAACAGTCCTAACAGACTTCTCATCAGACTCAATGCTAATTTATAGAAAAATATTATAAAATTTTTAAAGAAGGAAGAGATGTAAGTAGCAATCTCAGTGCCATAGAATACGGCCAATTACAAATAAAATAGATTTTAAGTATAATTTAAATAATTGCAATGCAAATATAATTTAAATATAACTCTAACTCTGGACCTAAAGTATTTACAAATAAGAATGTTCTTTTGAGAAGGCTTAGTGTAAAAAGACCACAATGGAAAGTGATAAGTTTCTTCTGTGTTTAACAATACATATCACTGGGAGTCCTCAAATCCTGTCCTTGACATGACTAAAGATAGTTTAGAGACTCTACTTCTTGATCTGGTTCCTAAAAGATTAAGGTTACCTCTTCAGAGAGGATGAGAGAATGTCAAAGAGCCTCATGAAAAATGACTTTGTGTGGTTAAGAAATGTTTGGCCTGGGTGGAGATCTAACATTTTAGTTGCCCTGGGAAATGGACCTGTCTGAGGAAGTCAGGCTTGACTTAAGCCAGGCTAAAGAGAGGGGTAGAATCATTCATTTTAAAATGAGATACTGCATTTTTCTCCCAGAATCCCAGTTCTTAGTGTGGTAGTCAGGCCACAGCCATGAAGTTTGGAAACTAAGTTCTCCTTTTCATCACTCTTCTTTGTAAAATATATTTCTCTAATAATCTGGGCTCTGCCAAGATTTTAGGATTCCTTACATGGTTATGACCTGTATATCTACTTAAATAGCATGGTTTTCTTTTTCCCTTCTTCCTTCCTCCTGGTAGCTCCCAGCAGCTGTGAAGCTTACTGCTTGTCTGCTATGTTTTCTTTTGTTTCTTGTGTTTTGTTTTTCTGTTTGTTTTTGGAAAACTCTAACAAAATTATCATTAATTGTTTAAAAATATATCTTTTACTCAATTTTTATTGAATAATACTTTCATCAAAATATAACTCACATTTCAAATATTAATGAATTTGAGTGTATCCATCATTAGGCAACTATTTAATGATCATCACATCATTTTTTTATATGAGAAAGTCATTTTAATGCACGTTTTTCTAAAGGTGACATACAAATGTCCACTAAGATCTGAGGTTTGCAGCATAACCACTGCCTGTAATTCCAGTATTTGAGAAGTAGAGGCAGGAGGATCAAAATTCAAGCTCATCTTCAGCCACATACATTGAGGTCAGTGTAGATTACACAAGGCCCTGTCTCATTAAACAAATAGGCAAATGCTACATGAAATTACTCCACAAAGTTTGACCCTTAGAAAATAATTAAAATGGCAGTCATCACATCATTTTAAGAATATCAGTATTATTCCTTTAAAACCCTTATGTCTAAAAGTAGTACTGCTCTCTTTCTTAATCCAGCCCCCTACCCTCACCAATTCCCTTCCTGTTTGAGTTGATTAATTAATTCTGAACAGTTCAAAAGATTGGATAGCACAAGATACATGGTGTTTCACAACAGAGTTTTCTTTCTTAGTATGATTTACAGCATACATCATGATCTCATTTCTTTTTATTGTTGGTCAACATAATTTTATTGGTTTTTAAACTCCTCAGTTCAGGAACAGTTCAGCTATTCTCTGCTTTGGTATTGAAAGTCTTTCTTAGTTCTTCATAACAATTTAGGCTCTTCATAAAACAACAACAAAAATTAACCTTGTTTTTCAAAATAAAACAAAACAACAAAAGAAAACAAACTCCAAAAAGCAATACCAAACCAACACAAAATGAAACAAACAAAATAAACCTCAAAACAAACAAAAAAGAACAAAACAAACAAACAAACAAACAAACAAAAACAAAGCAAAAGCCAAACTCTGCTTCCAGCTCCTTAAATCTGGCTTTTGCTATGTCCCAAGTTTTCTACATCTTGTCTCTGAGGATAAGTTTACTGCCTAACATTCAAGGAGCTTACACCCTGACAGACCCCAGAGACCAAATTCTGGGAATTTCTTCTTGAAGTTTATAATTTGCACAGATCCTTCCAGCTCTCACTTTCTTCAGATCAGTGTCTATCCACTTCTATCTACTCATATGCCCACAAGGCATCCTGATGTGTCCTCATTTCCTAAGCCAGGAATTGCTTATTACCTATTGGCATTTTAAATATTCTATCCCTATATCCTATACTATCAAATTAATTACTCCTTAGTTCTTCAGTGGTACCTGTTCTATGTTCCTGGTCATTTTAACTCCTTCTTTAAATTCTTCTTTAACACATTTTTTGATTCTTCAATAATCCACCACAGTGCTCATAATAGGGCAGAGAAAGCTTGCTGCTTTATTTTTCTAGTCCACCTCTATTCTTATGCTATCATATATATTAGGATAGATTATATTTTTTCCTCTTTGGAATGCCTTACTTCCTCCTGCCTATTTGCACATTGCACACTGAGACAGAGACTAGGTCAGTGCTTACCCAGCGTTTTCTTTGTCCTTAAAAGGCTATGAGTCAGATAGATATCTGAGCGTTAGACAAGAAACGATGCTGAAAAATCTCACGAGAAACAGCATAAAGGCCCTTCCATAATGTTTCTTTTTTTTTTTCTCCTCCTTTTCCTTTTGTCTTCCTTCTTCCTTTTAGTGACTGGATGCCAATATCCAAATTATATTGAAAAACACATACTGACAATTAACTTTCAATTATGAATTACTGCATTGGCACTGTTATTTCCCCACCACTGGATAGTGCACCAGTAAAGCCTCAAGTGTAGCAGGTTATACCTCAGAATCTAGAAGGAACCTGTGACAGCAGCCAGCCCTATGTAACAGCTAGTGCTGTATGGATAACACTCTTTTTAGACACCCTTTCCTATATCTATTCTGAAGGAATATTTGCAACAATTTTCAAACAAGGGTGGTATTAGAGATGGGATGTGTTTTATCAGAATTTGACAACTTCGAGGTTGAATGTTGTGTCTGTATATTGTATATATGATTAAATTCTACAGAGTAACAAGCATTCACAAGATAATCAGACTCCCCCTCACCAATTATTAGAATCCAGTTTTTGTCCTGTATTGAGATTCTTGAATGCCAATGACCCACAGAGCATATTTTGGAAATGGCTGACCTTGACTAGTATAAATATTGCAAACATCTAAAGAAACTTTGAAAAATGTTTTATTTCAGCTTTCAATGCATCAATCTTAGAGCCCATTAAAATATTCAAGTGTTGAGTTGATGTGTTCCTGGAATATTTATGCCGGAGGATTCTTTCTCAAGGCTGCCTTGCTGTGGGGTGGTTCTCTGCCGTAAGCACATATTCAGCAGGAGACGGAGGAGAATGAAGCCACACTTGGTACATTTCCTTCCTTCATTTGGTGCTAAGAACGGAAAGACTAGAGCTCTTGCGATTTAGCTAAGAAAAGTAGCAGGGTAGATAGAGCAACAGAGGTGAAACATCCAGTTTTCCTTGTACCCTAGTCTTCTCAGCTATACAATTAAAACATGTGAACCTATCAGACCACCATATAGGTACTGTTCAAAGAATTATGTACTCAAATTATTAGTAGAGAGAATACTATGAAGATGACCTTAAGACACTTACACTCCAACAAAAGCTCCTTTATCCCTCATATACGATGGGATTAAATTGACTCTTACTAATAGATTTTCTCAGACATGTAGGGCTTCAGCCGTGTTTAACTTTAGTTTACATTTGTCATTGTGATGTTTCTCAAAGCGCATTCCAGTGTTTTCCTCCTTGAAGCTACATAGTTTATTATCAGCCTTGGTAAGAACACAGAGACGGGTATGATCCCCTGAATAAGCTCATTTATATTATCTCAGTTGAACCTTAGAATTTCAGACGACCTCAGGGTTTCATGTGTACCTTGTTATTTGTGGATTCCCTAGATTTAATTGCCTGAACAGATGCCAATTAATGGCAGGACTAAGGCCTGTAGCAGCACATGTCTACCAGACAACATTGCCCTAGATTCCTAAAAGCAGAGCCCATTTATCCAGAATAAAATGTCTCTACTATCTAAGGTGAACACACACTGCTTATTTTGTATAGTTTGCAGCTTTATCTCTCCACACATGAAATACTCGTTTGATGTTGCTGTACAACTGAATTCACCACCCCCTGTATTAGCACATCTTTCCTGCATAAGTCCTTGTAGACTTTTAACACTGTTTCTTTTTTAAAAAAAAAATGTTTGAGTGAGCAACTGCAGTTTTGTTATCATTTATATATGATCTGTTAGACCTTAAAAAGTCTGCAGGTACTCTGGCTTTATAGTTTTCAAGATGTCTGATGCTTTCAACTGAACTGGGGTCACTGCTTAGAAAGACTGTTCACAGCCAGAGAAGCCAAGTAAGAAATGCAAATGTCTGTGGCTCTGAAGAAAGAGAGATTTGCCAAAGCTCAGTGACTGTCAAACCGTCATGCTAGATTTTAAAAGCTAATAAATGACAAATAGAAACTTGCTAAATTCTAGTAAACCACTATTTGTTAGAATCTAGCAATAGAAATAAGATTTCACATGTAAGCAGTGGATGAGAAAAGGGAGGTGTTCCGACCATCCCTCACCAGACTGAGTTCTCTACAGGGACCAAAGTTCGTGTTTAGTGAAATTCACATGTTGCTTTGAATGTTTCACAAAAAGGTTATGCATTGTGAGGATAAGTTCACATATCAGCAAATCTAAACAAAACTACTGAGTACTTATTTATGACAAAGCTGTACCTGTTATTAAAAGAAAGTATAAAGGATTAAAAATGAAAAAAAATCTTGGCTTTGAGCATGAATTGAAAAGATGCCATAGCTCACTAATTATTATGAAGTTTGAGTATAACAACCTCAATATAGACTTTGGTGGTGGCTGGAATATCCTGCAGACTTTTCCTTCTTCTATTTCTAAGATAGCTCTCAAAGAATTATATTTTTCAGAAAAGAGACTCAAATAAGGTAAAGAATGTGACTTTTTTAGCAGCAAATTCACCAGAACCATTTTACTTTGAAACCAATATAAGCAGCATGACCTGGGAAACTAGCTCTGCTTTGTATCTGGGTCAAACAAATAATGTTTGAGCTAATATTTTAATGAATCTGTAATGATCCTCTTTATTCAAATCTTAGCCCATTTATTGGCCCTGATTGCAAAGAAAGAGTAGGTGACTTTGTCATTGAAAGGGCTAGTGCTAAAAGGAAGAACCAGGGGATAAAGGTCTCTTCTACAAGCCCTAATTCTCTCAATTCAAATTTGAGTAGTACAACTGAGATTATGAGGTAAGAGTAGGTATGATATCTATTGGCTCGCAGACATGGTTCAGCAGTTTAAAGCACACATTGTTCTTGTGGAGGATAAGGGTTTAGTTCCCAGCACACAGATGGCACCTTACAACCATCTGTCCTTTCAGATCCTTGGGTTCTGTTGCCCTGTTCTGACTGCTAGTATCATTGTATGAATGGGCTGCATACACATAAAGTACAAGCAGGTAAAACAGCACTACACACATAAAACACAAACTAAATGTAATAAAACTCAGTCTTCTGTAAACTTCTTTATTTTCAGATTTTTTTATTGGTTATCTTATTTACATTTTAAATGTTATCCTCTTCTGTTTCCCCTCCATAAACCCCCTCTCCCTTCTCTCCTCCCCCTGACTCTATGAGGGTGCTCCCCCACCTGCCCACTCACTCCTGCCTCAGTGCCCTAGCATTCCCCTACCATGGGTCATTGAGTCTCTACAGGATTAATTGGCTCCCTTCCCAGTGATGCCAGATAAGGCTATCCCTCTGCCACTTATGTGACTGGAGCCATGGTTCTCTCATGCACTGTTCAGTTGGTGGTTCAGACCCTGGGAGCTTTGGGGGGTCTGGTTGGCTAGTATTTTTGTTCTTTTTATGGGTTTGCAAACCCTTTTCAGCTGCTACATTTGTTTCCCTAACTCCTCCATTGTGTTTCCTCTGCTCCGTCCAATGGTTGGCTATGTTCATCTGCAGCTGTATTGGTCTGGCTCTAGCAGAGCCTCTCAGGGGACAACTCTACCAGGCTCCTGTCAATAAGCACTTTTGGCATCAGCAATAGTATCTGGATGGTGTTTGTAGATGGGATGAATCCCTAGGTGAGGCAGTCTCTGCATGGCATTTCCTTCCGTCTTTGCTCCACTCTTTGTCCCTGCATTTCCTTTTGACAAGAAGAATTCTGGGTTAATATTTTGAGGTAGGTGGGTGGCCCCATACCTCATCTCTGGACTGTGTCTATCCACTGAATATGATCTCTACAGGTTCTCTCTACTTTTTGTTGGTTATTTCTGCTAATGTCCTCCTCCCTGCTGGGTCCTGGGAACCTCTTGGGTCCCAGTGGCTAACCCCTAGTTTCCCCTTCCCACTGCTATGCACTTTCTGGTTCATCGTTTTAGAACTCAGTAAAAGTGGGTGATGTATATATGAAGTGAGGTCATACAAGGTCAGCACAACTGTACTTGGAAGAGGCTCCTAAAGTAACTGCCAAACTCTTTGTAAGCTCCTCACTTTCCTTAGCTCTCCTAACCCTCCTCTCAAAACGTGAAGGTGAATGGTACTCACTTTCCTATTCATGCTCTGCAACTGTAGACTTAAATCAGGTATCTCCTATAGATTACTTAGCACATATTTTATCTGCAATTAACATGTCATAACAAGTTACCACTATTGCTACTGTATCTCTCTAGGCTACTTATTCTCAGAAGTTCAAAGTCTTAGAATCAAACATAGTAACTCCACAATGCTATTTTCTGCTTATAGAATGTTCCTGTAATGGAACTGTGGCTGTTTTATCTTATTTGCTCTTTTAAATTTCATAAATTCATTGATCAAAAATTTGTAATTTCCTCCTAACCGCCTCCTCTTTTTTTCTTTCTAGAATTCTGTGCATTAGGAACTAGTCACCACAGCATGACACTTTTAATACCGCTCTTGCCTAAGACATAGAACCATACATACACATATCTAGTGCATGAATCATCCATCTGAGAAACAGCACATATACACTGCATGCTAACCAAATATGTAGGTTTACAAAGTGCATATTTAGGGGGAAAAACTAATTTACTTCCTGTGCTTTCTACGGTCCCATCTGTTTTCGCACAGCTGATCCAAATTTCAATTCACAAAAGCAAAACCTCCTTGGAACCAAAACAAATACTAATCTTAAATTCAATGTACCCTGACAGCAAATAAGTTTGCCATGCTTACTTCAGCATGAATAAACAGCCTGTAAGGAGACTCCCACATAAGAGTGTTTTTATAGGTTCCATCGCTCACTGGAGAGATTGATGTAATAAACCTATAATAAAGAGTATGTTATAGATTTCTCTCATGTTTCTTATCAAATAACCTATATTATCTTTGATTGTGTATTCAGCTTAATATAAGTTTTCAATAAGTATCTCAAAAGTAGAGGTCATTTTCAATTTATTTTCTGACATACAAGAATGTTTGCAGGTATTTCTTTGCCCCTAGAAACTAACACACGCCTTGTCAAAAAGTTTGATACATTAGCCTACATATTTATTTTTAGTTCTTAACAATATTCCATAGTGCTACATTCTGATGTCCTATTATATAGTTTGTTTTCATTGTTAAACTGCTGCTGGTGAAATAGTACAGATGACATCAAACTACTGTAGCCTTAAACTATTTTACACCATGTCTAGGTTTGTCTGAGAGTTTGTGCATTTGTATTTGGAAGAATCTGACTAGAGCTCTCAACAACCCATTCTTCTTAACTCTGAAACAAACAACTGAGGTGAAAATCTGGCAATGTTTCTACTGGAGGAAAAATAACATGGCTGATAGATTGTAAAAAGACTACTGGAATGAGTATAGACTTGTGGTTACATGTCACCAGTGAACTTCATTTACCCCTTAGCTATCTACATACATTTGGATATGATTATTATTTTGTAAATTAAATGCCATTACTTGCAAATTTATAACATTAATTACCTGAAACTTCCTTTCTGAGACAGTACCCTTTAGTAATTTGTTACACTGTTACTAAGAATTTTTCATTCATTCTCTCTTTTATTTAACAAGGCACAATATTAGACCTGGAGATTCTGATGGGACCAGACATCATAACTGATTTATACTTGGAGAACATCTGTCAGTCATATAAGTGAGTCCTTGATTATAACTGTTTGAATAAGCTACACAGAAAGAACCTTTCAGGGGATTTGACAACATCTCTCAAGAACACTAATCTGGACTTTGAGCAAAATGCTTTCCATATAGGACAACATAGTTATGCCCTATAAGTATTTCTATTGAAGTTGGTCTTTATTTTCTTAGGTTTTGCAATGATTTCTCTCTCTTATAATTTTATGTATGTTTGAATCTGCTATCATGCAGTAACATAAGAATTTTGTGATGTTTGGTTTTTATCTCTGAGAAACCAGTTCTTCGTAATAAGAGAAAGGGAGAGGATCTGGAGGTAAGGTGAGGTGGAGAGGAACTGGGGGAAGTAGAAGGAGCAGAAAATATAATCACATATTAAAAATGAATCTATTTCAATAAAGGGAAAAAACTGACAGAAAAAAGAACACATCTGACTTTGTTTATTATTTAATTTCCAGTCTGGGTGATGCTAATATTTCACATAATCTAACAGCTCAGTGTTATTGTTGTTACATGTACTCCCAGTTCTTATGTTCTTGTGATAATAAAGTAACCATATATTGTCTATTCCTGAAATTCTGTTCTACTTGTGAGATTTCTTAAGTAAATCCTAAATTTGGCCAGCAATGAGCCTTCTCTTTTCACTATCTATCAAAACCAAAGTCTAAAAGAACCTTGGTTATAATGCAATGAACTACATTCATATTTCACCAACCATCTCTGTAAAAAAGAAATATTAGACCTACTCAATGCTAGAATACTCATTCAAACTCATGAAGATCTTAGAGAAACCCGAGTCTTTTACAGTATTATAGTGAAATACACTATCAAAGCATGTTGTTTTTCTTCTGTTAGAACCAATTCTGATTCTGATAATGGTGTCTGCTTTACATGGTTAATCCTTGAAATCTACTTTCTAGGTGGAGCATAGAACAGAAACAGAGAGGAAGCCATTAGATGGATATGGGAGAGCACAGATAAGCCATTAAACTGGTGTCAATGGCCTCAATTCAACTTTCATGAGAACAGCATAGAATGTCTCACTATTAGTCTTATTCTGACAAAGTTGCTGGACCCAAAGCATGAGGGAGACAGCTTGTCAGTATAAGTGTTAAAAATAGAAGAACTAGCACACACACTGAGTGGTGCAGCAGTGCATGAAAAATCCTTTAATAGACAGGAGTTTGCTTTGTAGTTACAACTGTGACTCTCCCTGGTGTCACATCCCTGAACTTTCTTTAGAGCTATGATTCAAGAGGCAATACAAGTTCCTCATTAAGGACGAGGAGGGATCATGCAAAATATTTTCTACGTAATTTGGCATGCCAAGATTTATGTCACTTATATACTATGACTTTTCTTTTGAGAGAAAAATGAACATGGAAAACTTTTTACCTTGGATAGACAAAGAATTTCTTCAAAAAGAAAAAAAAAAAAAAAAAAGAGAAAAAGAAAATCTAAAAACCCCATGGTGTATAGGGAATGGATAGGGAATGGATGTCTTAAGTTTACCTAATTTCTGAGACACATTCAGCTACAAGTTTTTCTATGTTCTGGAACGCTTGCCTCCATGTCAAATGTGACTAGGTCAACTTCTTTTTAAAGTAGTGTGGGTGTCCCTGCAAGTCTCAAGGGAGGCAAGGAAATGAACCACCATAAAGTGTCAATGAAAGCTTAGTTCAGTATGACTTAGTTGATCTTGATCAAACTTTTAGAGTCTGATGTCAGGTGGTTTATTGCCAACATATTTAAATTCAAGACAACTTGGGAAATAGGTTCCCTGTGTAATACATTCACTGGTGCATAATGAGGCATAACTACACTAAAACTCGACTCAAAGAACACACTATCTCTTGCAAGAAGATAAATTCAATGGAGAGGTATATTCATTAGTTTAAGGGTCTAGTGAAGAATCTGGCATGGTCTTGTTCATACAGATAGTGCTGAGGTCATTTCAGCTATTAGCCACCCATGGTCGTGGTTGACAGTCTTAGCCTATTAGCCACCTCCAACTGTATGTTTGATGTTGCCTGTGCCAACAGATAAAATAGATCACCAGGATATTAATCATCCCTACTTCACATCTTCCAGTGTGGTACCCCCCCCCCAAAAAAAAAAACAGGTTTTATACCTTTCCTTTGAAAAAAACAACTCTGCATGTTTAACATTCCTGGTTTGCCTAGTGATCTGTGGGCTCAAGGACCTTAGTGCTCCCAATAAAGTAGGTTATAAGACTCAGCTTTCTATATAAATAATGAGAAGCAGATAGTCTTATGACTCAGACCTTAGTTAAGCCTTTAGATTCCTGTCCTTTCTAAGTTAAGGTTTTCTTGTGGTTTCTCAGTGTTATAAAACTGGTAGGAAGGTGTCTGGTATACTGCTATAAAGTAATTACATATGTAATCCTATATGTAACGATATCTTTTTTCCAAATACTCTTTTCCTTTTTAAAACAAAGAGTTTTATATTAAAGACATGGGATACAGGAATCAATATTTCCAAAAATGCCAAATTGTAAGAAAGCCTAACAACACACCACTTATTCTCAGGATTATTAATTGTGGCCTAGTATCATTAGGACATTTAGAAAAGAGGTATAGAGTTTGCTACAATGCTTGTAGGGAAATATGGAATATACCATATAATAAACATTGCAACACCTACAATCACAAACAATATGGTTTTGATCTTAATCAAAATGGGATATTTTCTTTCTGGAGACAAATAATCTGTTTGGTATAAAAGTCATCTGGTTTTGATGTTTCCTTAGGACATTCTTTCTTTAATTTACAAACATCCTGGCCATGGCAAGAAACACGTGAGTGAAGGTGGCAAAAACATGTGTTTGCAGTGCTATCCTAAATCTCATTTGGATTCCTGTATCTGAGCTTTGCAGCAGAGGAAAGAGAGAAAGACTATCTATATCCACAAAAGGACACAGACCAGTAGCTTTAAGAACGCAAAGGAGGCACTGGGTAAATTAGAAAACACAAATCCTATCATGAGGCTCATTTCATCTACCAAGGGCAACAAAACATAAACAAAGGTAAGGACAGCAAACCACTTTCTATTATGGACTTGTTTTCCAGCTTCTACCTGGCCCATTGGAACCACTTATAACTCAGAAACATATAAATCAAAACCCCACCCTTGTTTTGATGCAGACAATCTGGCCACTTGGCCCCTATGAAAACAAACCTCTTAAACAATTACAAGTCTGCTCGCCCCATCTCCATTACATGCACAATGTTTTCAAAAGGTCACTAAAGGGAAAGAGAAGAAAGAAGAGCAGAGGTTGGTTCCAATGCTAAAACAAAGAAGCAGTAAAGGAGAAAGACACCAGGAGATGTTGTATTATAGAGAAAGTAGTATAAAGAATAAATAAGGCTGAAGTTCTCAATTACGCATGCGTGAAAGAAAGCAGGTATATAATGATCAGTGCTCCTACTCTGGAGAGCTATTGTCTGATACATCAAATATTATCCTTGACAATCCAGGTAATTAATTTGGTTTTCCCTTTTGAACTTCATTTTCCACATTTGACAGTTTTCTCATTTTCCTATGACCCTGTGATCTACTTATGGAAAAGAAGATAACTGTTCATTAATTAATAGATAGCAGCAAATTCATAATTATTAATGAAATTAATCTTATACATAAAAGGAAACTTTCAGAACATGTTTATTGAGCCTTAAAGAAGTTGTTGAATACAATTAAATAATTACTAACAATTAAAAAGCTTTTATTTTTAAAGGGTGATTTATAGCTCAGAAAAGAGCTTTCCTATGTATTACTTCACTGAAGTTTTAAACTCCTCTTAAAATATTACAGAAAGCTGATTTACAACCCACATAAGAAAATTAGCTTCATTAATTTATAGCCACAATTCATTTTAAAACTTAAAAAACAGTTTTGCCCAGCATGAACACCAACCTCTGCTGTGACTTGGCTGAGAACTTGTTTCTAAAAATAGTAAGCTTTAGAGTTGCCAAAAATGAAAGTAAGCTTCAAAGGACAAGGGTGTAGTAGAAACAGTCAGAGGGGGAAACTGCTGCATGTCAAGAAGGACACAGCAAAGCAGAAGTTCTCCAAAGGACTTAGACAATGGGCAAGTTGGATAAGACAATAAGTGTGCAATTATGAAAGCATTCTTGAATCAAAATATTTTGATTTGTTCCACTAGCTAGGCCTTTCCACTTTCAGGGCATCTGCTTAGTTTCTCTTAATCTGCTCAAATTCTAATGGCTTAAAAAAATATCTAGACATAGTAGCTCATTCCCCAGAAAGTCTTTCCTCTCATATCCTTTGTCTCATAGACACACACTGTGTTGGAGCTAGTTGGGTACCACATCTTATATTAGTCATACAGCAACCTTTGTTCATTTGACCCTTCAAGATTAATGTACCAAGATCAGGAGTACTTATTTAGAATAGACCACTCCTTCGGTGTGGAAGAGGCCATATTATTGGGACATCTTTTTGAAAAGTCATATAGTAGAGATACTTATTGTAATTGGATATGCAATGAGATTACATTTGACCCTCCTTCTGTCAATTTTTAGTGGGTTGGATCAGACTAACTGAAGCCAAATAAGGCTTTTGCTCTGCACGATCTCCAGGATGTTTGATAAGAGAGGCTAATTTTATAAGTGGAAAAGGTGTTCATCTAGTGTGTTCAATGGGAATTGACAGAACGGTGTGACTTACAATGTGTAGAGGTGGCTTTGGTGAAGAAATTTTATTTAAGCATGTGGAAGTCCTAAAGTCATTGAAGAGGACCCACAACTGAAACCTCAAGCTATCAGTTATCACAGGCTGGACAAATGAATGAGATGGTATTTTCATCCTAAAGTCTCTCCTGAACTGCTTTGTTCCTTCCTCAAGTTAAAATGCCAATGAACTGATAAAGGTTGGCAAATATATGTAGCTTTGTTAAAAGTTACACACAAGATACAAACATCCCAAATAAAGCAAGTGACATTAGCACAAGGTTTAAATTGCGGTTCCCAAGGCATAATGGCATTTGACAAAGCAAACTCTCTGAGGCATTTATTCCATGCTTGATCAGCTGATGTCCAGGGAGGCTGTCTGGGGGCAGAATAACTTGTGTGTCAACTGAATGTTGCAGTTTGTCTAAAATATAGGATAAAACACCGAGTATCTAACTGTGAGTTCATTGCTTTAACAGCAAAGTTAATGTCTTTCCTAAAGTGACCACTGAAGCCATTTGGTATTAATAACTATAAAATAACAATAATCATAACATAGAAAAAAAGAATCAAAATTGCCATTTCAGTATCAGAGAGAGATGGTATCCATATAGTAATTTAGCGTTTGCTAAATTCCTTCTCTTCTGCTGGCTTAGATTAAGTACTTCTGTTCATGAGACTGTGTTCCTTTTCACAGATAAAAGTGATGGAGGAGAAATGAATTCTCAGAATAACACAATGCATATGTGTACATTTATAAAGATTTATTTAACTTGTGTCCCTGAGTGCTTTATCTGCATGTATATATGTGGACCGTGAGCATGCCTGATGCCATCAGAGGTAGAAAGAAGGCACTTATTCTCCTGGGATGTGACTTGCAAAGGATTGGAAGACCTCAAATGGGTACGGGGAATTTAATCCAAGTCTCATGCAGGATATTTAATTGTTTAACTTTCCAGTCTCAACATATTTGTATATTTTCTTAAGTATCAAACCTGGCTAAGAGTTTTTACATGAATTTATGGTAATTTCATTATAGACCTAAAAGATTAAAAGATAGGCTAAAATTCTCTTGAAAAAAAATCTGTTTATGACTTCAAAAGACTGGATTTAGATACAGAAAAAATGGGTGATTTTTTAAAGAAAGCACATGCATGACATATGTTTTCTTAGTACTATGGAGAAATATGTATGTTTTTTATCCTGGCTATCAATTCTCTGTGCTTCTCAACATCTTTTGTATACACAGAAAGTTCAGTCTTAGGTTATATATTAAGAAACGTTTCTCTACTCCAAATACAAACTTTATGTTCCAAACTCCTACAACTTGAGAATTTGTATCTAAAGATACAGCCTTTGAAGAGGTCATCAACATATATGATGCCTTCTGGGTACATCCCAATCATTTCTCACTGGTGAGCTTATGAGAAGGAGGAATTTAAACATTCTCACAGTAAAGACCATGCAAGGACACAGTAAGCTGATAAACACCTGGAAGCTACTAAGAGAAATCACTTTTTTTAAGTTTAATCTTTTTTATTAGATATTCTCTGTATTTACATTTCAGATGTTATCTCCTTTCCCCCAATCCCATCCCCATCCTCCTGCCAATGCCTCCATTAAGGTGCTCCCTCACCCTACCACTCTCTACTACCTCAGCGACTTGGTATTCCCCTACACTGGGAAAACTAGCCTTTGCTGGACCAAAGGCCTCTCCTTCCATTGATGCAAGAGAATGCTATCCTCTGCTACATATGCAACTGGAGCCATGGGTCTCTCCATGCATACTCATTGGTTGGTATTTTAATCTCTGGGAGCTGTGGTGGGTTTGGTTAGTTGATAATTTTGTTTTTCTCATGGGGTTGCAGACCCTTTCAGCTCCTTCAGTCCTTTCTCTAGCTCCTTCATCCGGGTCCCCGTCTGCAGTCAGAAGGATATCTGCAAGCATCCTCCTCTGTATCAGTATGGCTCTGACAAAGCCTCTGAGGAGGCAACCATATCATGTTCCTGCCAGTAAGTACTACTTGGCATCAGCAATAGTTTGTGGGTTTGGTGGCTGAATATAGGTGAATCCCCAGGTGAGGCAGTAAGAGAAACATCTTAAGTCACTCAGATTGTTGACAATTTGAACTTGGGACCTATAGTCTATTTAACTATGAGAAAAAATCTGTTGTTTAAATCACTACTTTATTTTAACATCTTTAGCAACAATAGACCCATAACTATATCTTGATAAATTGCTCTAACACATGTTTTGAAGATAACAATGAATTGGCTGGGGATATAGTTTAGTAGGTATAGTACTTTTCAAACATGCACAAAGACCCATTTTCAATTCTCAACACACCATTAAGTAATTATAGAGGTACAAACCTATAATCCCAATACTCCAGATGTTGATGTAATAATATGTGAAACTGAAGGTCACTTTAGCTATGGAGTGAATCTGAGGTCAGTGTAGGCTAGACATTACCATGTCTCAACACAAGAACAACAACAATAATAAACAAAAGCCAATGATAGTATTAGATGACATGCATTAAATGCTATTGAAATAGTCCAAATATCTAACATGTGCTAACCATTTCCCCTCTGTGCCCAGTTCTATGAAGTAAAGTATAGAATTATTACTAATTAGCCAGGAAAAGAACTGAGTCAGAGAATGGCTAATCTGCACATATAGTCTAGCTAAATTTGACTATTTGAATCCAAAATCAGCAATAAAAATGTAAATGACCATTAGTATATATTAACTAACCTTAATAAAATATTATTGAGTCTTACAAAATGAGTATAAATTTCAAACTGCTCATGAGCATATCTATGTGCTGAGAATGGTCATACTCATGGACAAATATACTATGTGAGTGTCATTGTATTATTTAGGCAAGAATCATAAAACACACTGCACATGTCAAATGCAGACAAAATCAAACACACATTTATATACATACATATTTAATACATTGCTGAGTCACTGTGGGTTAAATCTACAAACATTGGACATATTAATAAATCTAATAAATCTAATTGAGTAGAATCTCTTATGTGAAACCATCATAACTCCCAACGGTACATTATATCTTCCTTAAACTCTTTCAAATTCCACCAAATAATTAAAGAATAAGCCATCATGTATTGTGATATAATGTCATCTATTTTCTTATTCTCTTTACATTTCTATAGTGATAAACAGCAATTTCTTTACTGATTAAATCTCAGAATAAAATAAACCATTTGTGAAGAAATAACATGTCTTCACACACACACACACACACACACACACACACACACACACACAAATTAGGCAGCAAGAAGTGGTTTTTCAAAATTGCTATCTCAAGTATCAGGAACAAAGAGTAAATTTCAACTCTGTGTATTTTGGTTAAGGACATGTTTGAGTGAAGTATTTTACCAATTCCCAGTTGGTGTTGTGAAGAATGCTGGGGACCAATTTTTAAATGGAACATCTTGAACAAATTACAGCAAAGGAAAATTTGAGGCCTTGATAATTTAAGTGTTATTTTTACTAGTAAAGTGAATTCAACCCTGGCAAATTAAAACAGGAAGAATTAATTGGATATGCAAATGAGATTATTCAGTATATAAATCTAATTACATACCAATTTGCTTTAACAGCATGAAAAAAAGAATAAATTGTTCTATGTAAATTGATTGTCTTAAATAACCACCTGTATCCCAACAAGAAAAATAAAGAGCTATATTGTAAGTGAAGATGACTAAGTTAATAACATAATGTTCTTCACAGGTCTTGTTACAGAAACTGCTTTACAATGAAGTTTCCTTAAACTTGATGTACAGTAAGGTATCCTCATGTTTCTACAGCATTAGGGAATAAAATTAGAATTTGGTTTTTCCCAATATTACAACAGATTGGTAAGATAGGTTGAATTGTCAAACACAAAATGATTTCTCACTGACTAGGCTTGAAGTCTGAGCAATTTTTACATCAGAAAAATAAGAAGCAGAAATAGGGAAAGAGTTCCAGTCTTCATGAACTTGGCTGTGGCCCTCAAATTTACTTAATCGACTGCTTTCAGTATAATCAAGCAACCCCTATTTACACCCCCTTTTGACATCATTTTCCTTGCTACTTAATGTAGGAAAATACTTAACATGGAAAGAAAGCATTGATGTATGAAGCGTGTGCCTTGGGAACAAGTAAGCTGATATGAGATGTTTGCAAAATACAGTGTAGAGATTAGTGACATTCCTCGACACAGATAAAGTCATGGTGTTTACTTCTGCTGAACCAGCATACAGTACAAAATCAACCTTCAGCCCAAACAAATCTTCCCCTTATGGATTCAGCATTAAATTGTATCTGCTTCTAAAGACTAAGATAGGTAAGCCAAATTATCAAATATCCTTACATCTGTGACTTGCTTATACATAAACCATGGAGCACACGGTGAGTCAAATCCATGGCCTCATTTTGATTTCTCCATGACCCAGAACTAGGTTAGTCAGGGGTATTTTTATAAAAGAGGGTGAAAAAAAAACATGTGGAAGTATTGAATAGATGAGGACAGACAGACAGACTACGCACACAATCTATGCAATCTTTCTTTCCTCTTTAGCTCACTTCAAGAATTTAGAAAATAATTAATAATTTGAGAGTATAGAACACTGTGTCTATGCAGATTGCAATAACTATAACATTGATCCAAGCAAAACTTTTTGTCTACCTTTTTCTGAGAACCAGTGTTGCTGGTTTTCTTCTCCATCTCTAGGGAATAAATTAACAATGGCAGCTGGCTTAGTTGTTGAAAGTCTGTTGGGCACAGTTCCTTTTATGGGGGAAGTTCATTAGCATTTACCTTTAGGGTCTTAATCTGTTCTCTCCTCAGCAGGAAGGAGTATAAACTGAATGTGGGATAGAAGGAGAGATGCCCTGCTCTTAGCTGTCATCTCCAGCTACTCTACATCAAGCATCAAAGTTCTTGACAGTATCTCGGGATGCATCTAATAGTGACACAGAACATTGTGTTCTTAATCTGAGCAAAATGGAGGCAACATTGTGGTTCAGATACCAAGAGAAAATAGGTTTATGTAAAGCAAGTGGGTTTAAATGAAAGGGGCAAGGTGGCACTGAGAGAAGATCCCCAAAGTATAGTGTACACTTTGATATCTTCATAGAGAATGCATGTGACCTCAGATGCAGGTAATTGAGGCATTGTTAAAAGGGAAGCTAAACAGCCATGTGGCCTTGCTTTACTTTTTAGTCTGTAGCTCCTGACATGTAACACAAAATGGAATCAAGCCTTTTTCATTTACTTCCCACCTCTCAGCACTGTCTAAAATGACATTATTGATCCATTTTCTTGTTTACTGTCTGTGTTCTCTAGCTGTCAGGAAAGTAAGCATACATTGCTGGTGATTTTGATACTATCGAATGCTATTTGCCATTCTAGGAACTCTAGAGATGATCAGAAAGGCAGAAGGTAGGAGCATGCGCAAACGAGACTGAAGAACACAGTTCTACCACAGACTATGTACACAAGACTTATGTTCCTTGAAAGGGGGAAAGATTAGTAGACTGTGACACACAGGACCCTGTGTATCTCTATGGAGAAGATACAGTTCCTACTGCTTTGCTGAATGAAATCTTGCCTTCTGAGAGGTGTTATTTTCAACTGATTAGAGAGTTTAGTACAATTCAAGCTTATATCTACCCCACTATTTTAATCTGCTGCTACCACCAATAATCAGTGGATGATATAGAGACTGATAGCTGTGAGGTCACTACCCAGTAACACAATCTACCTGATAATCCATTTCACCCTGTGGTCTGAGCCCTAAGAGCACAGTATGTTTGTGAAAGCACAGATGATGTCACAGTAAATGGAGTTGGATGAAGAATGAACAGGAGGAACCGAGAAAGAAGAGACAAAACATTTTTAACATTTCTGTGAAGAAACACATATACTTGGGTGTTTTGAGAAGATAAGAGAAGTTGGGAAGAAGATTTACTAAGTATAAAAATGCCAAGTATCAGATTCGGGAATAATATAACGAAACAGATGCAATGTATACTCATAGATGTTTCCACATGCATATATACATATACAAAAATATGTACAGGTGGAATAACTTGGCAATGAAAAGCAGAAATATACTTCATACAATCTCTGTGCTTCATTGGAAAATGAGACTTCCCTCACTTTCTAAGCTCCCATGAAATATTTTGAGATGCACCAAGTTAAGGTGTGAAAGGAGTATAGATATAATTAACTATATTATTCAACATAATACAAACACAGCTTGCAATCTGACTGCCTTTAAAGTCCCATCTGCCGATATAGGCTAGGATGGAATCTGAGATTCTAAATACTTTTCCTTGCTGGGATTTTTGTAAGCTATGGTAACCCAGCAAAGAACAAATTTTAAGATATTTACCCCTAGAAAACCAAATTGTATTGTTATTAACTGCGGTACAAAGTTTTATCAGCAGGACAAGGTGCTTAAAGGAATTGTAAATAACCATGGTTATGGACTAGGGTCACACTGAAATTGGTGCACAAGTGAACCAACTGAAAGAGAAAATGCTTTGATCAATTCAAACAGCAAGATTGGCAGTCCTGGGAACATGTGACACAAAAGTGGTGAGTTTGGGCTTCTTCTGAGAGTTTATTTGCACTCATTTGACTTTGTTTAATGGTATAATGGACTATAGTTAACAAAGCAAAATGAAGGAAAATCGAAATAAAACCACTGGAGGTTTAAATGAAAGGGTGAATTTTGGAGAATTTAAATATTTTTCTGCACTTGTGCCCTGGTGAAAATATGACTAATCTGATTCTCTAGGTAGCATGAACAGAACAAAGGAAGATCATTTCATATCTATTTAAAGACAAATTCAATAAGGATTTAAATATATGCCTTACTCAAAATAGCTGTCATAACTAATGAACTGATTTGGCAGTGGCTGAGTTCAAGGCAATACTTAATTTCTTATATCACTAGAGTTTTGATGCACTTAAAATCCTTGGAATTGTTCATCATATTAGATCTTGGGAATCAACAAATGTATTGAGTTTCAGTGAGCACATGGGCTCCATCTTCCATGTTAGCCAAAACAGAATTGACAAAGAATGCTCAAGGATATGTTCGTGAGCATCCTCTAATTTCTCTCCCTCCCTTTAACTATCTTGATTCTCATTTCCTCATATTCCTGTCCAGGATTCTAATGTTGTCACCATCTCAGTGGAAAAGAAGCATGAGAAATGTGACACATTTTAAACATAGTATTGATGTAGACACATGACCTGAGAAATAGCTGCCGTGTTAGGGAGTTGTGAAAGTCAATCCACCCTAAAGGAATTGCACATCATAGTTGGGGAGTTTGACATTAATAACTGAATAGCAATACTAGTATTTTCAATTGAACACTTCTTTAATGCTTTTCATATATGTGTGCAAAATGTATAGAGAGTAGGTTCGTGTGTGCAAACCTATGGAGGCATATGAGATAGCTGTGTACATGTATATGGCAGGTATTTGTGAGTTCTCATACACATGTGGAATATGTAAACAAGATGTATCTATATACATGTTTGCGGTACCCCTACCCATATGGAAGGTTGCCCTGGACAATGAAGACATATTTTTGAGTTCTAGCAAACTCTACTGCAGTTATTACACAGTTTTGTGCAGGTTGCCACCGAATAAAGATCATTTAATATTAGTGTTTCCTTTCCCAACAACAGATCACCAGTAATTTTTTTATCATATATTTTCCTCTTTATATCCTCATTGTTTAACCAACAAATCACTTCCTAATTATCTAATTCTTGCCACAAACCCTTCTATACTGTAACTATACATTAGTTTTATGATACAGGATTATTTTCCAAGACTATCCCATGTATGGCCTTCAGTATTTCTGAAACTAGACAATTCTGTACGCTAAAAAGCACCACATTGTAAGTAAAGCTTTTGATCTGCTGTTTGGACAAGGCTTTTCCTGTATGATATGTTAATGTTTTCTTTTGTTACTCCATTTAAACTCTTCAACTTGCCAAGTGTTTGCCATCATGCATGAATTTCTCATCACTGAAAATTGAGAGGTTAGAAAGCTCGAATGCAAATAAAAGCAATGCCAGATTTTTCTCTTACTCATTTGTAATCTTTTAGCCCCTAGCTATAACCCCTCTAAGCCAGACAAAAATAAATAAATAAATAAACAAAAAAACAGATTTTGTTTTACATGTAAATGTTGATGATTTTTACTGTGAGTGTTTTTGGATCACTGAATTCAATTAACTAAATTCTTTAAAAAACGAGTGTGTATTATGTGCCTTTTTTTTTTTTTTGACAGTTCTAGCTCTAGTTAGGAGTGAGGGGGGTGGAAGTCAGCTAGCTTAGTGTTTCCTTAAGCTATTATAAAAAATTATTCAAACAATCAGACTCTTCAATCAAGCCCCCAATCATTTGTCTTTGTCTGTACAGAGCCTGATAAGTACCAAAGCTTTCCTTTTACCTTCTGTATTTCAACCTTGTACAGAAATCTCAGCAGCAATGAACCTGCCACTTAAGAAAACAGGAGTGTCGCCTGCCTCTCCTACATTAGTGCATTTAAGAAAAAGTCAAATGCATCCTTTTCATTCATTTATGTAGCCATCTACCCGAGCAGCTATGCACTCATTCAGTAAGCAACCGGTGATGAGGTCTCACTTCCAGCAACTATTTTAAGTGAAGAAAACAAAGATTTCTAGTCCCAGAAAGCTTACAAACAAACGTGAGAAAGGAGTGAAATGTGCGACATGCTGGCATTTTTATCAAACGTTGGTTAAAAAAGGAAGAAAGAGTTGGGAATTGGGACCGGATTAGCGAATCTGAGAAGGTGGAGGAAGCTGCAAACGGAAGCAGACTGTGTAGCTCAGCTGACGGAATTCTGCAGGGTGTGACACTGGCCACGTACTGGGTCAGGGTATGAAGAAATAGGGACAGAAAGAATAGCACATCAACAAGCACAATACAGGGGCAAGCCTTTCTTAATTTACAGGGAGGAGCAGGTCACCAGTGAGACATTGATGGCATATGACACAGTGGGTTGGGAATGGAAAGGAAATGAATGGAAGAACAGGACAGTGTCAGACACTGGAGGCTATCAGCTTAGCTCTCGGTGAATGACAAGTTAAAGTAAGTTTTAAGTAGGGGGATGTCATTATTATTTTCTAGTTAATTTCATTTTCTTTTTATGTGCGTTTGAATATATTTGCCCCTTTCATGCTTCATGTCCAAGGAGGACAGAAGAGGATATCAGATTCTCTGCTTACAGATAGTTGTGAACTACCATGTGGTGAAAACCAAGTCTTCTGGAAGAGCGGCCAGTGCTCTCAGCCCTACAACCATCTCTCAAGCCTTGACTTAGAATTTAAAAGCATTATTCTGACAGAAGTGATGCTACTAGACTGTAATGCATGAGGGAAAAGCAAGAAGACCAAAGAAAACTAGATTGCAAGGGACAAAAGAGAGGCCTACTATTGGGTTTGGACAGTCCCAATCAGGAATATTTGGTGGCATTGTAGGTCAGGAAGATTAGATGAAGGATTGTCAGAACTAGGCTGATTCTCAACATATTTAAAAGACAAAAAGGCAAATGCATAGACTGCCTGAGAGGCATGAAACACAAACAAAAAACAACATTTTTAAAAGGAGGATTTGGTTTAAGCAGTGGAAAGAATCAAGTTATCATCACCTGTACTGTCTAAGTGAAACTTAGATTCATAATAAAATGAGGAGGTCAAGCTTAGAGGTCATGAAACAAATGTCTACTAGATATCAGATTAAGTATATCATATTACCAATATCTTTCAGGATATTTGTTTCCAGATGCAAAAATCATCTGCAAAATGGCTTTGAAGTGATTACTGTGGTTAAAATGGTTATGTACTAGTATTCATAAATGACCCAGAACACTCTCCTCCAGGCATACACCCTAAGAAAATAAAATCATGCTTAAACATTCTGTAATTCAACACTGATAGCAAAACTAGATGCGATACAATAAGAAGACAACAATGGGGCCTGCCTGCTTGGTTAAAGAAACAGTGGCACACTCTTATGGGATAGTGCTTAATTTTGTCAATTTCCATAGGGGTCACACTGGAAGCAAAAGATATGATAACTGGAATTGTATAGAGACATAAAAAACATAATATTGCATAGAATCATCTCTATGTAGAATACTGGGGTAGGAGGAGCATCCAGAGGCAAAGAACAAAACACTGGAGGGGAGGTTAATGAGCTGAGAGACTACAGCATTGGGTTTTCATTTTGCTTTTTATTACACGACTAGAACTTATGGCTTTTGTCTTTCTTCCCTCTGGCTCATCCTCCTTATCTCCCCAATTACTCCCTCACCCTGCCCTCCACTACTTTGGCACATGTATTTTATTGCCCACTCTCTCTTTCTCCAGCGCTTCGTTTGAAAATCTCCTCCTTTCCTCCTCTGATCCCCTTTCTACTAAATGAAAAGATTGAGTTGCTCCAGCTGTGCTAGGCACAGAGGGATGCCAGAATCGTGAATATTGTGGATCAAGCAGATGGAACATGGAGCCAGTGAAAGGGTGTCTGTGATCAAAGTACCCAAAGAACCTTCAGTGTATACTAGAAATAGGAATCAGAAGCCAAGTGAGAATTAATGCCAATGTAGAAGGGACTGGAAATCTTTTGCCTGTATGCTGAAGTCAGTTGAGGCAAGGAGAAAACAGGTGTTAGCAACGACTTTAATCTGATTATATTTGTGCCCCTGAGCTTTGCAATTTATATATATACCTTACTACCTATACTATACCTATTTAGAGGCATATTTTATAAATTAAGGACTTAGAAATTCGCCCAAAGTCAGATAGCTTAAAAGTGCAATAGATTTTGATTCCAGGTACTAGTTCCACATGTAGCTGAAGTCACGTTAAATGTTGGAGGAAGAATTGGTAGGGAAACCTACTGCAAGTGGGAACTAGACATTTAATGAAAGAACCATTTAGACAGTGATAGGCAAGTGAATGGAATGACAGCTTTAGTGGTGAGCAGCTGTTAGGAAGGTAATCAGTCCTGGGGAGACTTCAGTTAATCATATAAGCAAGCTGACTGCCAAGAGTCAGTGATTTATAGGAGGCACTCAGACAGGCTGGTAATGAGCAAGGGGTACCCTTTGATAAAGGCAGTTTTGATGCTCAGGGCTATTTCTTGTGGTAAGAACCAAGTCTAGAACCATACTCTGGTGCCCTGACATCACAGTATACAAACAACTTATTTTATAATTAAAATTAAACCAAAGGAAGATATCATCTCATTAAGTTTTTTTTTTAGACTCTATCCATAGAAAGTAGAAATTACATAGTATATTTATGAATGATAAAAATCTGATGCCAATTGATGAGGAAGGAAGTTATAATGATACTACACTAGCTGAAAACTATTAGCAAATAAGGATTGCTTGGGCAGGGTGCCTGTGCACAAAGAAGCATGACCAGTGGACTCCATGTTGTATATGACATATTATATTTATTATATCTTATTATATATGAAGAATACACAAAGAGATTGATGCTTGCCGAGCAGGTCAATATAAAAAGAAGAGGGAAAATATGTAAGTATAGGATCAAGATACATTTAATATATGCATTAAACTCTCAAGAAAGTAATAACATTCTATAATGATGTATGTATGTATGGATGGATGTATGGATGTATAGATGAATAAATGGATGGATGTAGGAATGTACACATGTAGGTATGGGAGTACTGCTATGTCTAAAACAATTGTGTATAAGATAAACCTGTGTTGTCCTTCAGAAGCAAATGCAACTCATACTGTCCTGTCCTTCTTATACTCTTCCTCTTCCTCCTTGTTCTCCTTCTAGTTCTCTATCTTCTCCTACTCTTTTTTCTTTCACTTTCATATTTCTTCAAAGGTTTTCAGTCTGACCAAACAAAGTTAACAAGGTAACTTTCAAAGAGACCTAGAAAAGTTGAGATGTGGCGTTACTCAGGGACTAAGAATCGAAGGCCAGTAGACAGTGAATGGTTTTTGGTTTAAATGCAGTATGGACACATTGTGAGAAAAATGAAACAACGAAAGGAAAAGCCATCATTTCCTGGATAGGTCAGGGAGCTATGTCTTGCAGGCCCATATTTAATCCTTGCCAAAGTGATATTTTTCAGTAATTTAATGGGTAATGCCATGCATTTTTAAAAGAAAAATATTTATCCAGATTCTGAATGTTTTTTATTATTTTTGTGTATGCATATTTTATCTGCATATATGTCTGAATACCATGTTTGTGCCTGATGTCAGTGGAGGCCAGAGGAAGGCAATTGTGTGCCTTAGAACAGAATTTACCAGATGGTGATAAGTCACCATAGTGTTGCTCTGGATTAAATTTGGGTCTTCTGCAAGAGTAGCCTGGGCTCTTAACCTCTGAGCTATCTCTGCATCCCTCCAATTCTGAATGTTAGAAAATGTAACTTTAAAAATAAGGTTAATAAGTATAATCATTCATAGATTAAGGTGTCTACTTCTAACAGCACCCTACACAAAGTTACCACTAAAGGCATTCTGGAAATGAAAAACGTTAATATTTTTAACAAAATTATTTTAAAGAATACTGTTCTCCAGCATTGTGTCTTTAAGCAATATTTGCATTACTGACTAGTTCTGTGGAGAGTCATCTAAGGGAATATGCTACCAAGTGAATGATAATACATTGATACATAGAGACTAATACATTTTTCATTTAACTACAGAGTGGAAGCTGATACATTTGTGTAGTGAAACTAATACATTTTTCATTACATAAATGCATACTAGACAGTTGCAGAGCTACTAATGAATTTGCATGAGACCCTCCAAAGAATTCAGAAACAATTTAAATCATTTCCCAACTACTGTGTTCATCTGCTCATGAAAAATAATGATTGCAAGGGGTTAGTATGTGATTTGTAAGAGTAGACAAGCATTTCTCTACCTACAATATCAACAGGAGCAAAGAAAATGGGACTGAGAAGAAAACAGATCATGCATCCACTATCTAACTCAATTCTGAGTATCCTATTTTCTCCAGTCATTTCTAGAAAGGGAAAAAACCAATTCTTTTTCCCCTCTTCTTCTTTTTCATGAGGGGAAGGGTAAATTTTGAGCTCCAGAGCAAAAACCCAGTGACTTTCTGAATTAAACTCATACTAGCAATGTTATGAACACAACACTTTTATTTTCTTAGTCTGATAGAATATGCAGCCCTTGATGATTGCTGATATAACATCACTGAGCTAGCTGATCTTATGGTTACATTATCATCACTAATATATTTAGTATAAAAAAGACATTAAAAATCTTTCAGTTTGGTGAAAAAATACATGTCATTTATTCAAGGGATTTAACCCCCTAAATCAAATTGGATCACATTTGTAAATGGAGAAATCAATGTGTTTGTGGGCTGAATATCCATTGAGTTGAAATCCTTAAAGCTTAATTAGTCCATGCAGTCTCTAGTGTCTGTATTAAATATGCACAGATATAGAACTTGGAATCATCTCACTTAAGGTAAGTTGTGAGGTATGATAAAGGACAGTGTAAAAATAATCCATGAAGCTAGCTGGCTGGAGAAGTCAATGTTTCATGAGCACATAAAGATAGTGATTATTTACTTTGCACTCTTAGTTTTGGAGAGGGACCAGACAGTGGTAACTGTGGGTTCTATGTGAACAATACTAGAGATCTGTGCTGTAGAGATCTTCTAACCAGGTTGGTATATACTTCATTCTATAGAATTACTAGATTTGGCCCTGTGATATGACTCAACATTAAAGGTGCTTGCTTTCAATTCTGATAAACTGAGTTCAAGCTCATAACTCACATGGTGGAAAGATACAATAAACCTCCTCATGTTGATTTAAGATTTTCATATATGCATTACAGTGCATGGATAGCTACAAAACATACATACATATTCATCCTGTTATCATTAACATGAGGTTTTATTGCACTCATGACTAATTTCATGACTTAACTTTCTGTGTTAAGAACTACTTAGCTGCATATACCTTTGGTATGTCTTTGTCTACAGGATGGGCTAGATCCATATGCTATGGCCTCATTTAGCTTTAGTTTTCCTCTTAATTATCCACTCTCCAAATGCATTCATATGTTAGCTTGGGGTTTAAGGTTTTAGGAAATACATTTCAACATCACAGAAGCTGATTTTAGATAATTTATATTAGCCACAATTTCACACAATCGCTTGAAATGAAAACTTTTTGAATGCACTCAGTTGCTGCAAGTGTACTCTTTTTCTTTAACACTTGGGTGTGAGAGTGAAGAACATGTCAGGGATAAAATCTTTTGCCTCGTTAGAGATCTAATAACACGTGGGAGGGTCTGGTCGCTTGTCTAGGTGACCACTCCTAGAAAGGCAGGTTCATCTTAAAACATTCTAAAGAGATAGGTGGAGTAACTCATTCTTTAATGAGGCATGGTATTTTTTAATTCCATGTCTTTATGGCATCAACCATGTAGCATTCTATGTCTGTCTACATTTCTGACTTAGAGAAACATACTTTCTTCATCTTTTTCTCCTCTTTTCTGTTGCTTTTCTAAGCACTGTTTCCTGAACACTGGGCTTTCCTACCAATATCCTGAGCTGTCTTATTCCTCCTCTGCCTTCTCTAAGGCCTCTCTCCCAGCCCTGTGACTCCTGCATGTCCTGTGCCCGACCTCCTTATCTGCCTACATGGCTTTTTCCAGCTCTCCTTCATTGTCTTCCTGCAGACAGCTTCTGGGGCTTTCAGCTTGTTTGCCTATGGAATTTTCATTTTGAAAATCAAATAGAATTGTTCTTGACATTCTCTTAGAGTCCATGCTTAATATTCTATTGACACTAAGGACCCCAAGAAAGGACACCAGATTCCCTGTTTTACCATCATTTTAATGTATTAGCCATAATGGAGAAAACATTTATAAAAAAAAAAGAATTTTAGCTTTCTTTTTTAAAAAAGATTATTTTTGTCCTTTACTTATAAAAGTCTATATCTAGGTTTCCTATAAACTAGAGGTGGGAAATTTTTCATGATATATGAAATTTTGGCTAATGTCCAGTTTTAAATGACCTCAAGATTAGGATTCTATTCAAAATGTGCCTACTACTGTCTCCAAATCAAGTGCAAAAAATACGAAGGGTATTCGACTGATTTCTGATGATTCAGATATGAGTTCTTTCCAATTCGGGACCAGATGGAGCTCTATGCTCATTTCACTGACAGTGATAAAGGCAAGGAGGGAGAAAACCCACTTCATCACTGTCTACTGATGGCAATCAGAGAAATTTGGAAATCCTCTCAATAGTCACTTAGACTGACACCCAGGTACATCAGAAATATATTACATCATTTCCTGGATGAAAAATACTCTCATGGATTAAAGCTTTTACAGATATTTTTCATACTGAAGTTCTGAGCAAAGTTGGTCTCCCAGGACATTTTTCTTAATGTTCCCTATTACATTTTCCCAAAATCCCAGGAGTGCCCTTTCCTCTTCTTATACCATTTTCCTGATGAATAAGTGCCTACTACCCAGAACTTCATAATGCTTTCTCTTTGGCAAACTTCTTACTTTCTGGCATGGTACCTTGGATCACATAGGGTCAATTCATTTTTGCAAAAAAAGGCACTGACAAAATCCATCATCCTACTAGAAGCCATTTTGATGTCATCTGTGTTATATTAGAAAGGGCTGGAGGGAGGATGTCTCAAACCACTCATGGAACAATAGCTGATGACATCCAAGGCATTCATCAGGCAAAGAGATATTTCAAGACAGAAGGACTTTTAGTCACCTCTCGATTGACAGCATAAGCTAATTCTTTATGGATATAAACACAAAAGGTCAATTCCATGATAACTACTTACCATCATATTGTAGAAAACTTATATATATATATATATATATATATATATATGAAAAACTAAATTAATATCATTGATTAATGTCAGTACAAGGTTAGATAGTATATGGATATTATATTAATCTTAAAATTCCTAATGAATTAGTTTAAACAAATATCTTCTAATATGTTTTTGGAAAATAAAAATAAGTAAAATACAAGAGAACTAATAGCAATGTTGATCAGATAGGTGAAAGACTTTGTGGTAAACTGTCTACTGCTACCCTGTTATCAGTAGATTAAGAAGGTTTAATGATATTTAAGAAAATGTGTCAGTTTAATATAATGGTATTCTAAAATTGATGTACTTGGTATAGAAGAATTCATAGAATATAACTTAACTAGTACTTCTTCTCAACTTAATACAGAACATTTTTTATAATTTCTCATTTTTTTTCTCTCTTTGTATTCTGTAGATGTAGGTGTATGCTTGAGAGTACGTGTGTGTGTGTGTGTGTGTGTGTGTGTGTGTGTGTGTGTGTGTGTGTGTAATGTATGCATATGCGCTAATATGTGGAGGCCCAAGGTTGATTGATATCTAGAATCATTCTTGATTGTTCCTCTACCTTACTGATTAACATAATGTTTCTAAAGAAAATCCAGAGCTTAATGATATGGCTGATCTTGTAACTTAGCTTGTTCTAGGAAGCCCCCATTTCCACATTCTGAAGCTAGAATTAAAGATGGAATATCACATCCAATCTGACTTTTCCATGTGTTCTGGACATCTGAATCCTGGTGCATTAATCATGGATCCATTTCCCCCAGCCTTACATAGCATGTTTTTAAGCAACTGAATACATGTAAGTGAATACATTTCACTTGCATGTTAAAAGAATCACATTCCCTACATGGAAGAAATATTCTGAATTTGTACCTTCATGTTAAATAAGCTTCATGACTCCTTTTCAGTGACTTCTATGTGATTTTACAATCCCTTCAAACTACTCAGCCTAAGTCAAACTTGAAGAGATGGGTATGTCACACTACCTCTACAGAATACCCAGACTAATGGGATGAATTATAAATCAAATATCAGTAGATAAAGGAGGGAATGAGAACCCCAGGCAAATAGATTTTGAACAGAATGAGTAATAGGATTATAATATGGTATACACATGTACTACTATATATCATGTAGAAAATGTAAGAAGTGCTGTCTAGATGTAGACATATGGTTTCTCCATGGCAACAACTTTTGTATCTCTAGAATAGAGTACTTTTGATCCAAAGTGAAATAATCATGGATTCTAAGTTAAATAAAAAGGAAATAGCACAGGAACTCACACTTTTATTAGTTATATTATGTCTCAATTCTTGGGATTAAATAATAGGTTACCATAGATCGACTATGTAATAAGAATTACTCCTTCAATGTCAGGCCAATTCCTTATCCTTTGAATCATGACTTTAAAAAATATATAATGAGAAAAAAGAAGATTGTGCGATTATTTTTAAAAAATGAGACACAAAGCACTGTCCTAAGGAAGAAGCTTTAAAGGTTCGTTTATTTGAAACTAAGAATTTTTACTCTGCAAAAGACTACATATTAAGAGCACAATAAGACTAAGAAGCTACGAAAAGACAAAACTGCCTAAATATAATATCCATTGTATATAATACCCATTGTATATAATACCCTAAGTTAAAGAGATAACAGCCTTACTGAAAAGAGACATGAATAACATCAATAGGTGGGGGTCTAGTGAATAAATGCAAAATAAAAATATCATTTAGAATTGAAATGAGATATCATTTCAAGTTCAACCAATGTCCAAATGTTAAAGTCTTACAAGACAGACTACTAGAATGGATGTGGGAGAACTGAATAGCTGCACAGTGATAGCAATACTTTAACTGAACAATCATGTGAGTACAGCAAATGGCATGTATGATGGTGTTTACTGTAGCACTTACCTGTAATAATCTGAGAAATAAGATTCTCAAGAATACTTGGCTAACTACAGATGGAGAGGTAGATCAGTGGGTTAAACCCTTGCTGTGCCAATGGAGGGACTATAGTTGAGATGCACAAAACCTAAGTGAATATCCAAGATAATATGGTGTCCCAACAGTGATGCTAGTGATCAGAACACAGTGGCTGATAATCTGTTTAGAACCCTAGTCACTCAGACTAGCCAATGTGGTAAACCCAGATTTTAGTCATAGACCTTGCATCAATATATAAGTTGGAGTGTAACTGAGGAAGATACCTAATGTTATTTTCAAGCCTGCACATGCATGTGTACCCATGCCACTAGAACATGCATGCCAGTACATAAATGTATGCACACACAAATGTGAAACCTACATATTAAAACATGTATAAGTGGATTAACATTATATAATATACATGCACACATGTCAAAAGAATCAAATGGACAATAAATTATGAAGTAGTCTTTAAAGGGAAAATGATAAAATAGAATTAGAACTCAACTGCATCTGATCCAGTTCTTAAGGCATGGCTGCATGTCAAGAATTTGAGTGTGACATCAAGACAGAATTCTATGTACCTTTTTTACACAACCTATAAGGAGATCAGTATGAAAAATGTATAAAATCAAATAATGTGATAATGAACACAATATTCATGATACTATTAGTAGCTAGAGTTGAGGGGGCAGACAAGCGAAGGAATCAAGAACATTCTAGAAATTGCAAAGTTAAGCATGATTTGCTTAAAGTGTTTTAATGTTTTCTGGATGTTTTAATGCATGATTTATAAGCATTTTCATACTGATGAAATAGTGACAATAATTTAAACACAGAGACCAGAATGATTAGAAAATATTCTATCACATGAAGCAGCCATCACAATGTTCACACAATGAAAAAAGACCCCTCATATGTCATTCTGATAATGACTGGGTTCATGACTCTGTGTGTGTGTGTGTGTGTGTGTGTGTGTGTGTGTGTGTGTGTGTGTGTGTCTGTCTGTCTGTCTGTCTGTCTGTCTGTTCCACAGACCCTCAATAGGTTAGCAACACTGGTGACCCACAGTTTTCCGTAAGTGAACAATTATTGTGTGCTTGGAACACAATAGATGTGATAAACATGTTTAGAACTTATTAAATATTCAGTGCTTCAAATCCTCCACATAATTTTATTTAGCCCAAACAATAACACTTGGAGGTAAGTATCATATCATTTCTTTTTTTTTAGATGAGGAAACTGGAGCTTAAGAAAGAAAAGAATTATCCAGTCACAGAGTTTATTAAATATGTAGCTAAAATTGAAGCCTAGGATTTTTAACTGCCTGACCAAGAATCAATCCCACTAAAATCTCTTTCTGTATGTCCCAAGCCAAGAGGAAATTAAAGTTGACTGAGATTTTACCATTGTGCTATAGTTTTATTTGGGAGTTCATGTTTACCAGGAGAAGGTTAAGTTATTTTCAAATTATTAATATTTGTTAGATTATTCATAAGGGGGTTCTATGTGGATAAAGATGTTATGTGAGTGTGTGCACCTATAGATATGTTCAAAGGCGAGAGATTGACTCAAAGTGTCTTTCCCTATCATCCACCACATTATTTTGAGTCAAGGTCTTTGATATAACCAGAGCCTGTGTTTTCAGTGAAACCATCTCTTTCTTAGGACTGTGGACTTCACTATCCCTCTCTCTCTAAAATTACAGGCACATGCCACACCTGGACACCCATCATTTCCCTGATTTCTACAGATTGAAAATATTGGTCTTCTGCTTGCCAAGCAAGTCATCTACTCACTGAACCATCTTCCCAGATTAAGTTATTGTTTCTTTGTGCTGGGCACTGACTGACCTGTGCCAATATGAAATATATTAAATTTGTCATAGCAGAGTTTTTTTTCTGAAGCAATTTTAAAAGTATTAAATACTTTAAAAAGCTGGATATCATGGTGAGAATTGCAAGCTGTTTTAAATTATTATTCTTTTGATTATATTTGTACTCTACTGAAACATGGATTATTTTGAGAATTCATATGCAACTTTACTGTATTTATATAATTCCTACCTTCATATCAAATTCTGGGTGTTTTCTATTTCTCCTTCCAAAATTATTCAGGGCAATTTAGGATTTCATCCCTGGAAGAAACGTACCCTCCCTCTTTCGGGGGGCCGTTGACTGACGGTAGGTAGGTATGGGACCACATTGAATTCTTTATTCATTTTGCCATGCCAACTGGTATTTTCACCATGCTAGTCCTATTTTGGAATCTATAATGTTGGGATTTTATGGTAGCATTTTGCCTGTCATTCCTAGAGAACCCTATGTAAAGGCAACCTGGCTATCTGTATCTCACAGTCTTTCTGCCACATATTCAATTTTCCCTGAACTTTAAGTCTTGTGATCCCATTTAAGATGTAGTAAATGTGGTTGGGAACTCCAGAATCCCTTATTCTCTGCACTTTGATCAATTTGATATCTGTGGTGGTCACTATGTGTTATACAAAGAAGTTTCTTTGAAAAGGACTGAGAGCTACATTTATGTATGGGAATAAGTATTTATTATACACTTAGAAACTATATTGGCTTGGGAAAATGGTGATAGTAAACTCTATTGGATCTGTTTATTCTTTACAATAATATTTTTAGTGTATGAAAGATCCCATAGAATTACCAAGGAAATTATGTGGAAGTAAATTAAAAAGGCATTTTAGACATGTGACAAAATTGTGTGTTCTATTTGGAGTATAGCCTCAATGGTAGATAAAGTGTCTGCCTAACATGTACTCCCAGGACCACAGGAATAATAGCAATAATGAGAATAATAAATGATTCAAATGGCAAGTTTAATAAGCTTCAAAATTTCAGTGTCATATACATAATGACACTTTAAAATATTTGTACTAAATTGATACATGAGTATGTCAGTGACTTCTATTGGTTATGTAGCAATCATAACTTGCCACAACTTCTTGATTATCTAATTTCAATTGGAGGAGTTTCTAAACTTCAGTGGATGATTAATGAACACTAAAGCTTTGTTTTGTTATTTTTACCCATGAGCCTTGTCAAGACAACCTGATGTACTGCATCTTACAAAAGTTCTCCCAGTTTACCTCCGAGTGACTGATCTGCTCTCAGTCTGGAGACAGCATGCTGCTCTTTCTGTTTTTCCAAGCCTCCTCTCAGCTGCTGGGGACACTGCTGTTTTCCATTGGGTGTTCTCAAGCTTTCCATGCATCCAGGCTACCGTGTCACTATAGCGGTTTCGATGTTTGTTCCTTCATCTGGGGACAGCACTACACTCATCATTCACTGCACGCAGCCCTCTCTCCCAATACATAAGTCTGACAAAAGGCAGAGCACTTGGGGAACTAGAATTCATCATGCTTGTTTGCACACATCTGATTTATGTTTACCTATCCTCTGACCTCCCCACGCCCCTCCTTTCCTCCACTGCAGGAGGAAGCTCCACGGGGAGAGCTGAATATTATCCTGAAGTCTTAGTAAAACTGCCATGTGGTTGGAGAAGGATTAATAGCATACCACCAGAATATCTGGGCAGTGATCCATAAACCTCAGAAATGATTGCTGAGCTTCAGGACAAGGAGTTAAAAAAATGACAAAAATATATGAGCCATGAATGGGCAAAACAAGAGGGTTGGAAAGCAGAAAGGAAAACATAAGTATAAAAATGGAAATAAAAGAGAATGGGTCTCAATAAAGGGTACCTGGAGCAGTTAATGTTTAGTGTTCATAGGCTCAGTACAGCATCAGTCTTGACTAAGCTGGAGATGAAGGGGTTCTGCCGTGCTTCAGCGAGCAGAGAAGTAGCTCTCCATAATGCTTTGCGCCATTTATGAACTTGCCAGCTAATCTGCCGTTCGGAATTGACATGATTCTTTACCCCACTCTGATTTTTTTTCTTTCCAGATAAACAACTGCTTAGTTGTAAGAACAACAAATAACACTTTACTAAGTTAATAGGCTGAATACAGGTGGCCTAACAGAAATAGCAGTAGCATGCTTCTCTCACTGGCCTCTGAAACAGGCCATTTAATTGCTAAGGCCACTCATTGGCTTTTAATCAGTGTACCTTAACCCCTTTCATATCAACTGTGTGATCTGGCAAGATATGCTGAGTTCTCTGAGCCTTGGCTGGTTCATCAGTAACTAGATAAATGATGTCCCACTTCTTTTTTTACAGTAGAAAATGAATAATACAACACATAGATTTCTCAAAGAGACTGCCACTTCTAAAATATTTAATAATAATACATTTAATTCCTGATGACAGAGTTGTTATACATTTTTAGCCATTTCCTTTACTTCTAAGGTATTTTTTCTATTTCTTTCCAACTCTTTACTTTCAGGATCCTTTGATTGGATGCAAAAGTCACAAAGAATAGTCAGAATTTGATATACTTTACTCACTGGGTTTTATGTATTCCAAGGAAAGATTAAAACTCTTTGAAGTTATAAATATTATCTAGTAAGTATGACATCAAGTCAAGGTTCTTACTTGAAGGTGTAACAATGCCTTTGCACATTTGCATTCTATTCTATAGCTTCTATGTGATTTTCTAATATTGCTAAGATTTTATTGTGTTTGCATAATGTCACATAAGTGGAGAACCTGTCATTTCCAGAAAGAGTCATAGAAGAAAGCTGTAGGCAGTGCAAAAACATACTCATTGTGTATGCCATGTTTTAACTATACACTATCCTGTGGGATTTTCCATATGTCCCTCACACAAACATGTCTGTGGGACTTTCCAAAAACTGGCTTAAGCCAAAACCAAAAAGAACACAGTGTTTCTTAAGCCTAATTTCTGGGGTCATTTCTATGGATCTTGAATCCATCTTCTTGTGGCACAATCTGTTTCCTCCTTGTTTTTCTTTTATACCCAGTTTTCTCTTTATCCTCTCACTATTAAAAATAAAAACCTAAAGGAATACACTTTGTTGTCCTCAGATAGACTACAGCTTCTTAACAGACTCCACCATTATCTTAGCTCTACTAAATCCTGTTTTCCTGAAGGAGGGTTCAACTCAACTCCATGAGCCTCCTTTCATATAACTGTTTGCATTCATGTGACCACCTAATAGTTCTACCCTGAAGAGTAAATTCTCTTTTCTTGTCCAACAGGAGTTATGCTTTCGACTTATCCTTTTCATTTGATTCTCATCTGGAAGTTACTCTATTTATCCAAAGGTACAGACTAAAATGTTGTTGTCATATTTCATAGAGTACACACAGAAAACAGAATTAGATAAATATCACTGAAATGTAGAACAAGAATGTTTTTGCAGAATGAATATTTTTTCTAACAATTAGAGGACAGATAAAAAGCAGCAACTCTCATTCATCTACCACGCAAAAGGGCCCTTCCTGTGAGCTCATCATATACAAACACTCAGCCAGACTTCAGTTCTACAGAGATGTACAGTCCAATGTTTCAAGGAGTGTGACAGCATACAGTGGCCTGGGCACACAAAAGATGACAGAGGACATCAGTCTTTCAAGGCACAGAACCTGAATTGGACTCAAATAGTTTTCATTTTCAAGCCATAGATCCTGAGTACTTTTTGGCCCTTTTTTTTTTTTTTTTTGGTGAAAGTAGAATTATCATCACAAACTATTGAAAACTGTTGATTATAAATGTAAAAGTTAAATGCATATAAATGGAAAGTTTTATCTTATAATGTGCTTAGGCAGATTCAGACCAGTTGCTATGGTACATGCTATATTTTGTATCCATAAGTGGTGAGCTGAGGAGAAGAGGGAGCTGTTGACATTCATTGGGAACTTTATGGATTTAACAGCCTGCTAAGAATTTGTCAGGAGTTATTCAAACTTCCAAGCAAGATCATAAGTCTGGTACTATTTTTGGTTATTAAATAGAGGACGACATGAAAACTGGTTAAGATCCAATCATACATAAGTGTTCAAACATGTATTTCCTATAGCCAAACTCAAATGTGTTTTTTAAATCTCATGTTTCAGTTTTATTCTCTTAACAAATGCATAATATCTTTTCATTCCTTGCACAGGGAAGAGACCACAGAATGAAAATGATGCCTCAACAACGATAAAATTGAACAAAGGCCCTGAGTAGTTAATATTCTTTGTTTCAAAACAGAGAAAATGATACAGGGAGAGGGGGGCTGCTGTAGAATCTAGAGGTGTACATGCATCTATGCAAATTGGGTTCTCAAAATTTCTAATATCCCACTCATTCCTTGTAAAAGGGTCTTCACCTTAAATCCAAACAATTGTAAAGGATTACATTCAACTGTCAGCTGTATTTGTTTTCCACAGTGGAATCTTTTATGAGTAGAACAAAGGTATGGAGTTAATACCCGATGCCATCATGTTCTTACAAGTTAGATTTCCCTAGACTCTTAGTAACTGGAGGAGTTTCTGAGGTTGCAAATGATTCAGTCACATGAGGAGCTCTGTGAAAGTAGTATTAAGTGAGAAGTGAAATGATTTCATGTATCCTGGCACTTCTTTGTCATCAATGATTTAGGTTAATATAATCCAGTGATTGGGTAGTTTACCTCCATTTTTACAACAGCCCCTTAGGGAACAGAGTCCCTGCATACTTAGAAATTTAGGAAGATATTCTTATTTATGATGGGCAGGGGAGAAGCACCAGGTAGATACATACAGCTAGTTTGTGTCTTAGAACCAAAAAATTAAATTATTCCAAGGGTTAAAGCTATAAATTTTGGGCACAATTGGGGAAAAACAGGGTGAAGCGAATTTGCTACAGCATTTGGTGGCCTCCCTGAGAAGATGGAAGTACTTGCATCCTTGATAGTCCTTGATAGTCTGTGGTGTGTTATTATTGTACTATCAATATAGAAAACATTTCATAGAAAATGAAACTGTTCCTTCATGTCTTATACCCAAGCAAGAGAAACACTCCTATGTAAGGATTCAAAAGCATTCTGAAATACGATGCTTGCCCCATACAGTCTGATGTTACATGACCTGACCTCCTCTCCTGATTTAACCAAACACTCTTCTGGGGCCAAATCATATAATAGATATGACCCAATAGCCACACCCTTCCTGCTAACTGATGTTGAACAACTTGAGATAATAGAAACAGAAGCTAAAGGTATATACATGGATGCTGCCAATGTTTTCCCTCCAGATGAATAATGGAATGCTTTAAATCTATTCATCAAGCTGTTCATTTGAAAATATTTACTCCCAGTGTAATTCCTCTGTTGCGCCTACATCCTCAAATCAATAAATATTGCTACTAAAAGCCGCATGAAGCTGAAGTTGTAGATAGTTTGCATTGGGCGCCAGAGCTCAAAAAAATTTCACTCATCACATTTGATCTTCTTGACAGCTGTTTTGGGATATGCAGTATTATCTCTCCCGATATATTTTACTCTAATACAAAAGTTATTATGAGCATCTGAACTAAGAGAGAGAATCCTAAATGATTTCCAAGGATTCCATGATAAAAAGTCATGGCTCCTACACAGTGAAGCTACCAGCCTATGAGATAATTAAGTAAAGGGGACTCCCAGTAACAGGGCAAGTGTAACTGCCCTGTTATTATTGAGGCACTCACAGAAGGAATGTGTCAATAAGGGAGCAGAGTCCCTATTTCACAGATAATTGGTTCAATAGTTCATAATAATGTTCGACTTCTGTACCTGTTAGAAAAACTAGCATTTTCATTAAAAAAAACCACATTGATTTCATTGTCCTGTTTTCATATACATATGCCATGTTATTTAGTTTTTATCTGCTCCCAGTTTTCTCCTGTCTTATCTTACCATCTTGTTTATTTCTTATTTCTAAATAGTCCCACGATGCTCACATAAACATGTACTCTATAACTCATTGATGTTCCCTCCTACTTCTCATTCCCCTCACTCTTTTCTAGATTTTGCACATGAAAGAAAAATACATGTCTAAAACTGACTTATCTAGAAAGAACTCTAAGATCTAAGTACTGAAAAACATATTAATCATTAAAAGTGTCCTCCATCTAACCTTAGCACAATAACTATACTGGAACAGACAAATGACAACAAATTCTGTCAAGGATGAGTAGAGAAATCTTACTCATCACTCTTGGTGGGGAGAGAAAGTGGTGCAGCCTGGATGGAAGTGAGCATCCTCAAGAAAATGGAAATGAAACTACCACATGACAGAGCCCCAACATTCTTGGACTACAACCAAAGCAAATTAAGTCATCAAGCTTTAGTTTGCAACATTGCATGAAATTTTGGAGTTTCCCGTAATAATGAGCAAGTGAACTACGTGTTATGAATGATGTAGAAACTAAGTTTCCATAGGAGACTATTGGAATTAGAACAAGAAAACCAAAACCCTGTTTCCTACATTTAGGGTTTCCAATTACCACATGAGGCAACCTCAGAATACTATTTAAGTTCAGTGAGATTTAGTTTCCTAGTTTATGGGATGAGAACAATATAAATACAATTCTGTAAGGTTGTTAAAACATTAAATATATTTACATAATTTACACAAACCTGCCTTTTATGATTTGAGATCTACACACTATTTGAAGTACTATAAAAATACATACCCCACATATATGTGTATAGTTATACATAAGCTTCTGTATGCAAATATTTATATAGATACATATACATGGAGTGTTATGTGTTTCCTGTCACATAAAAATTGATACATTTTTACACTTATTTTTACTACTTTCTATCAATAAACTATAATCCATGTTTTCAAAATTCAAATGACTTCTTCTTCTAAATATAACAAATATTTTTATGTCTATTTAATTTTAAATTACAATATCTGTTCACTTTCCAAGGTTGATTTTTAGAATAACACCAGCTAGCAATAGAGATTATGACAAATATTATGCCACTATGAGGGTCACTTTAATCTCTACATTCCCCAATGGGAGAACTAACCCTAGAACACAACTAAAGGACAACTTTAGCAAACAGAAATCTTAACTTTTGCCAAATAATGTACCTGCAGAGGCATTCGTGGTATTTCAATGTTATTTAAAGAACAGATTAATCCTAATCCTTGGCTTATCCTGTCTTGAATCCTGTTTTTGATAGGAGCTTTAGCAGATGTATTGAAAACATTTTAGAAACAAAGAAAAGGCACACCAATCCTCTTAGAAACCAACCCTATGGGCTATGCACATCCTAGTCCTTCTTCTAGTTCACACTGCCATTATGAGGACTTGCATCCAAATTTTCAAACTTTATTTATTCTTATTATATGGTAGATGCTGTTGTACAACTGTGTGTCCAGTGAAACTCACCGAAGTGTCTATCTAAATAGTCTCATCGTGTTTATGTTAGATTTGACTGACAATACCAGATTTCCAAGTTGATTGCTTCATGGATGAAGTAGATCACGATTTCACTTCTTGTCTTAATCCAAAAGAAACCTCAATGATTTAGCTAAGAGGGGGGCTTTAGAATATGTAAAGTGTTTTAAGACTCTGAAATCCCCTTACCTGTCTCGGGATAGACAGGGGCTTTAAACAAGTACAGATGTTAAAATGATCTGGGGGAATTTAGGCACAAACAGATTAAAGATTCTATCACATCATCACTGACACCTGCAAAGTTTAATTAAGCTGAAAGTCACCAACTTCTGCTCAAAATGCTGACTGGTGGCTTGTTAATTAGTCAGGTTTTTTCCATTGATTAGCAACTGATGCAATGCTCAGGTACAAACGACTGTAATGCTTGCCTTGTTTCAGAGTTTAATTAATATGACATAGACTATTTTACAATAATGTCCTTGTTTGGTTTATGAAGCAAAAGCACAGTACTTTATGGCTAACCCCAAATAGTGACATGCAAATACAATTTTTAAGGCAATGCAAAACTGATAAAATGAAACTTTCTTTGACATGTAGGAAAACCTTGAAGAAACAAGCCATTGCTGCTTGCCATGAGCAATCAATGAATTTCTCTGTAACAGTGCTGTCAACAAAATTTCAAGAGAAATGTTTCAATAAATAGCTACTCTGCAATATTCCGTTATCAAACTATTCTTCAGCTTACATCTACATACACACCTGATTTTGATTCATCCCAGAGAACCACTCTTCAACAACACTTAAAACAAAAGTTAACACATGCAATCCTTTCTTGCATTTCCTCATTCTTAACTTTTTACCTTCAATTTTCTAATGTTACATTGTATGAATAGAGTCTCTCTCTCTCTCTCTCTCTCTCTCTCTCTCTCTCTCTCTCTCTCTCTCTCTCTCTCTCTCTCTCCCTCTCTCTCTCTCTCTCCCTCTCTCTCTCCCTCTCCCCCCTCTCACCCTCTCTCTCCCTCTCTCTCTCTTTCTCTCTCTCTTTCTCTCTCTCTCTCTTTCTATCTCTCCCTCCCTCTCTCTCTCCGTGTGTGTGTGTGTGTGCAAGACAAAGGTTGATGATGAATATATTCCCCAATAATTCTTTATTTTTTATTCCTTGGGGTAGTCTGCCAGTGACCAATTCAGCTGCATTGTATGGCAAGTATTGTCTCTACCTTCCCAGTGATGAGATTATTGGTGTGTGCTGCCATGTTTGGCTGTTCTGCATGGATCATGGGGAATCTGAACTTTGGTTGTAATGTGTGTAAGGCTAGCATGTATCAATTGAGTTTCCTAAATATACACACACTCTCGAGTACACACACACACACACACACACACACACACACACACACACACAAACTGTCCCATCAATTTTACATTTAGGAAGCAGGTAAACTCACTGTGCTCTGATTATTTCTGTACCAGTATGTTTCCTACTTTTCATCTACTGATTCACTCTGTCAACTCTTTTTTTTCTTACAACTTTATTTAAAAAGGAGAGATACATGTACAGATTTTTTAATTATTTAAATTAAATAATTAAAATATTATTTAATTATTTAAAATAATTTTGGCATAACACTATATAAATATATTTTTGTCAGTAGTTAATTCTTTTAGAAGTTTGATAACATGCATTGAAATCCCACCCGTTACCATAAGCATAAAGTACATGAAGAACAGAATGTAACATGGAAACAGAGTTTTCTTGGTGTGTATAGATTAACCATAATGATCTTTGAATACCAAAAATTGCCACAAGGCTATATTTCTAGCTCTTGGATTATTACTGATTTATAGTCTAGGTGTACCACACTCTGAGAAGGTGCTATATACTTTTGTTTTTCCTCAGAAGGACTGAGGATTTCATTTTTTGGCCTTTGTTTTTCTTGAGCTTCATATGGCCTGTGAGTTGTTTCTGGAGTATTCAGAGCTTTCTGGGGCTAGTATCCAATTATCAGTGACTGTATATTATGTCTGTTCTTTTGTGACTGGATTGCCTTACTCTGTCAACTTCTGTACTTGTCTTACCCTGAATCACAAAATCCTACATAATCTAGCACTCCATTGTTTTCTTCTTTCCTCACAGGTCCTATTTCAAGGTTATTCCTGTTTGAAGGTCTTATTTTGACTATATTCCTTTAAAGCTGAGAATGCATATTTGCCTGGTATTGCTTGCTGGGTTCTTGTCTGACTTGCTTTCAAGTTTAACTTCATTTTTCCCAGAAAAGAAAGTATCTTCAACTCTTTGAAACAATTACCCATTTTTCAGTTTCCCACTCACTTTAGCTAATCCTACTTTGTGTCATTGCTTTAGTAGTTGACTTATCTGGCTATATTCTTTTTCTTCTGCCTCATCCATTGCTCTCTTTACCACAGAAATAAGAAAAATAGTGGGCACACAGAAGAAGAAGGAGCATTAATTGTACATATATTTGTGTGCACAGAAGGATCTAACAAGATTTGACCAGTGGAATGGAGACTGTAAATCGGTATTTGCATTAATTTGAAAACAACAGCAATAACAGATATTTATGTTTTGATCAGATTTTTATCAGAGCCAATTAGACTCTCTATTCAACATTGAAGTAATGCCTAACTGGCTAATGGGGCTAATGGACAGTATAATAGTAAAGTACTTTACTAATAAGAGTGAGATCCTGAGTTCATATCACACCACTACCAATAATAAATAAAACATATATATTGATTATGACAATATAATAGTAGAAAGTGATAAACTGAGGTAAAATCTATATTAGTGTAGTTTTTTTTTAATAATCATTTACTTGCTTACATTTTAAATCAAATCCCCCTTCTTGATTACCCCTCCACAAACTCCCCCTTCCCTATTTTCCCCTCTTCTGTTTGCCTCTATGAAGGTGCTCCTCCACCCACTCACCTATTCTCACTTTACCACTCTAGCATCCTCCTTAGCTGGGACAACTAGGCTCCACAGGACCAAGTGTCTATCCTACTGATGTCAGATAAGGCCATCCTCTGCTATGTATCTGGAGCCATAGATCCCTCCATGTATACTGTTTGGTTGGTGGTTTGGTCCCTGGGAGTTCCCTGTGATCTAGTTAGTTGATATTGTTCTTCATATGGGGTTTCTACTTCCTTCAGCTCCTTTAGATCTTCCCCTTGCTCTTACATTGGGGCATCTGGGCTAAGTCTGATGGTTGGCTCTGAGTATCTGTATCTATAATGGTCAGGTGCTGAATAGAACCTCTCAGGGAACAGCCATACCAGGCTCCTGTCAGCAAGCGCTTCTTGGTATCAGAAATAATGTTGGAGTTTGATGTCTGCAGATGGGATGTATCCATAAGTGGGGCAGTATCTGTATGGCCTTCCCTTCAGTTTCTATACCATTTATTGTCCCTGTCTTTCCTTTGGATAGGAACATTTCTGGGTTAAGTATTTTGAAATGGGTGGGTGACCGCATCCCTCAACTGTAGGCTGTGCCTATTTTCTGGAGGTGGTCTCTTCAGGTTCTATCTCCCCTTTGTTGGGTATTGCAGCTAATGTCATCAACAATGGGTCCTGTGAGACTCTCAATTCCCTGGCATCAGGGACTTTCTAGTGGCTACCACCAGTGCCCCTCCCCCCACTGCTTCATATTTCAATTAAATTTCCTGACCTTCTGTATGTCTCTCCTGTCCCTTCCAAACCAATGTTGCCCCTGCATTTTTTCCTTCACCCACCCAGGTACCTCCCTTTTTCTATCTCCTGTGATTATCCCTCCCCCATCTATGTAGGATTGAAGCATCTACACTTTGGTCTTCCTTCTTCTTAAGTTCCATATGGTTTGTGGATTGTATCATGGGTATTCTTTGCTTTTTGCCTAATATCCACTTATCAGTGAGTACATACTATCTTTGTTATTTTGTGTCTGGATTCTCTCACTCAGGACAATATTTTCTAGTATCATCCATTTGTTTACAAATTTCATAGATTCATTGTGTTTGATAGCCAAGTAGTACTTCATTATGTAAATGTACCAGAGTTTCTGTATCCATTCTTTTGTTGAGGGACATCTAGGTTATTTCTAGCTTCTGACTATTATAAATAAGGCTGCTATAAACATAGTGAGGCATCTTTTGGGCACATACCCAGGAGTGGTATAACTGGGTCTTCAGGTAGAAATATTTCCAATTTTCTGAGGAACCACTAGATGGATTTCCAAAGTGGGTTTTTACCAGCTTGCAGTCCCACCAGCAATAGTTTCATTCATGGATTGGATGTTAGCTCTAATTTTACATCATGTATTCACGACAAAAATATGTCCTACCATAATGTATAAAATATGATATACATAGACTTCTTTCATTTTTATTTATTTAAATTTCTTATTCTTTATATTGAATATTTTATTTGTATTTCAGATGTAATCCTCTTTCCTGGATTTTCCTCCATATTCTCTATCCTCTCCCCCCACCCCTTCTATGAGGGTGTTTATCCACCCACCCACCACCTTCTGCTTCCCTGCCCTATCATTTCCCTACACTGGGGCATCAAGCCATGGCAGGACCAAGGGCTCCTTCTCCAATTGATGCCCCCAAGAAAATCCTCTGCTACAATACATGGTCTTCTGTGTTTCATGTTCTAAAATATCATATACATAAAATACAATTTAGTTTATAGTATATTAATCCATATCTCACAACCCATGTAACTACTAATTATTTTCCTCCATTTCCTCTAATAGAGTTCATGGTCTTTCTCCGGTTGGCCCTGTATAATAGAAGAAAGAACCACCTGTAAATCAGTGGTTGAATCATGGTTGAACTAAGAAAACCGTCATTGTACCATTTTCTTGCCAGGGCTGACACAACAGATGCCCTCAAATTCTTGTGTAAGTAACTGAAGAGATAGTCGAGGTACTCTGAGGACAAGGCATCAACACTAATAAAGTATTTGAGAAGAATTTTATACACTGAACATGGAATCTCCTTGTGAGCTTAGGTCTAGTTAGTGGTCATAAAGGAAAAATAAGATGACAGTCTCCGAATCTCAGGCAAAGAAAATTAATAAATCATAAAAGAAAAATATTAGGTCATTAGTGATGTCAGATACTATTGATAAGCATACAGTGCCTTGGCTAAAAGATGCAAAATGAAGTTTTACAATATTTGCTTCCACAGAGACTGTCTTCAATGTTCTCTTTTCTAGTCATGTAAGAGGTAAAACGAAGTTTTCTCAGCAACCAGACAATTCATCTCTTTTTTTGTCAAATCCCCAGGCTCCATTCTCAGAGTAACACGGTGAGAAGCAACTTATGTAATATGCTCCCTGCCTTTTTTAGTTTGCACCATTGAATTTCACAAAAATAAATTCTTATTTCTTAGCATACATAATTTTGGTCTATTTAAAAAAGAAAAAAAAAAGAAAACATTGTCAGCATCTTGACTTCTTTAAAAATAAGAAATACAAAAATGTTTTCTTTTACGTGACACCTCTTCCAAATAGCCCCAAATTCTAGTTATATCATTATACAGGCTGAAGCAACATTTTCTGAAGTTTCTCAGCACAAAAAGCATCTGGAAAGGTAACTGTATATCTGTGTATAATAGGCTTTGTTGCATTGAATACATTTCTACGGCACTCGTTCATCTCATGAAGAATTTATTAGGTTTTGATGTCTGTCTGTCAGTATGTGTACATGAGTGCAGGTACCCATGGAAACCAGAGGGATTGGTTCTCTGAAGCTGAAATTATATATTTCATAAATGCTGGGATCTGAATTTGGATCATCTTCATAAGCAGTATATCAACCAGTGAGCTATCACTCTCATTGTGCCAAAGGACTTTTGCATTCAAACTAAATATCCATCTGGCATAAAACATGTAACCAGATGCTTTCGGCTATCTGTACAAGAAATGTGTTAAGGCTATCTGTGATGTGCTAAAAAGATAGACAGCCACTTTACCCAACTTGTATACTTCAAATATTTAATAAAACTTCTCCAAAATTGTCTTTCTCTCGACTGTCTAGTTTCAGTCCCCATCCCCACTTCCCTTATAACTATGGAGCCTTTCTTTAATAAAGACAATTTTACATTTTAAAAACAAAGCAAACAATCTACCCAGGTTCCTTTTACAGTACATGTCACACACTGAGTAGTCACCAACAAAGCCCAAATCAAGTGGACATCCAGCAGTGCAGAGAAAGAATGGAAATATTGAAAAGGTGTGAGCCTGTTTGAGCCATAATATATTTGGAGTTCAGAAAGTGCATTCAGAAATAGCTCCCTTAAGCAGGCACTGAAGTATCATTTGTTGCTGTTGAGAAACAGACAAGAACAGAATTTCCCATGAGCCTATAACTAGTTACAGCCACAGTGATGGCTAGGTTTATGACTGTGTATCCAAGTGAATGTGTATGAAGAACCTGTCATAGACCAGTAACATTGATAGCTTTTGAGGAATGGAAAACAATAGAATTAAAAACATCCCCAAATTTGGTGTTCCTATAAGACTTTAGGAACTTAGATCTCAGTCTGGGAAGGATCAGACTAATATTAACCCAAAAATAGCATTATAGTGTTCAGATAATTACCAACTACCACAGTAGAGGGGCAAAACTTGTTCCTTTCTTTTGTTCTTTGAGCTTAAGCTACTACCAGTGCTGGTTGACATTTTTTTTTCAATTTTATTGAATATTCTCTGTATTTACATTTCAAATATTATACCCTCCCCTACTCCCCTCCCTCCTCCCCCTCAACTTGCTTCCATGAAGGTGCTCCCTCTCACAATCACCCTCTCCACCTCAGTGCCTTGGCTGTTGATGATGTTGTTCTTCCCATGAGGTTGCCAACCTTTCAGCTCCTTCAGTCCTTTCTCTAGTTCTTTCCTTAGGGTCCCCATATTCAGTCTGGTGGTTAGCTGCAAGCATCCTTATCTGTATCTATATGACTCTAGCAGAGGCTCTGAGGAGACCTCCATATCTGGTTCTTGCCAGTAAACACTTCTTGGCATCAGAAATAGTGCTTGGGTTTAGTGACTGCATACGGGGTGTTCCCCAGGTGAGCCAGCCTCTAAATGACCTTTTCTTCAATCCCTGTTCCTCTATTTGACCTTGTATTTGCTCCACCAAGTGTTTTGCTCTCCCTTTTAAGAAGAACTGAGGCATCCAAATTCTGGTCTTCCTTCTTTTAGAGTTTCTTAACTTCTGTGGAAGGTTTCTTGGGTATTCAGAGCTTTTGGGGCTGGTATTTACACTTGCTTTTAACCCTTTCCCACATTGGTTACAGCTCTTGAGAAACTTATAGCAATTTTAATATGATTTTGGGTTTGGGGTTCTATGAAAAATATGCCTATTAATCTTTTAGATCTTCATGAGTTTAACAGTGGATACATAATGAATGTTATATAATTACTTCATGTATGTCAAAATGGTTAAGAATGATGTTTATTTTTAATCTTAAAACTGCTCACATTTTCCATATATTGAGATAGTGGAGACTTTTATTGAAAATACTCAATATGAGGACTGAAAGAGATAAAATGTACAAAGTACATTTACAGTGGAGATGTTATAAAATGTGCAGAAAAATTACTCAGGTTAAAAAGAGGAAAAGACCCATCCAGTTAGTTATTGTAATACAACCCATTCAAATATAAGTTCCATCTTTATAAACTAATTTGTTGTAACATATATATATATATATATATATATATATATATATATATATATATATATATAAAGATTTTTCTCATATGTTAGAACACTCAGCTGATTAAACTGGTAGTATTAAACATTATTGTAGTCTTAGAAAAGGCACTCCACAAATATTTACAGTGACTGCTTTCTTCCTGGATGTATATTTGTAATTATAAGAATTTTCAAATTATTACGAGATAGCTATTAAATTGTTCAGTGGAATAGCACTGACAAACAAATACGTGTGTGTAAGAACAAATCATCCTCGTGGATTCCTTCATCTGCAGGATTTGTTGCTGCTGGACAGGATTGCACATTTATAATACACGAATCTTCCCCCACAATGGCAAATGGGTAAAGTATAAGATTTTACTGGATAACAATTTGTCATGAGATTTCACAAGGATGGAAACACGAGTTAATGGAAATAGCTGCAAAAAAAAAAAAAAAAAAAAAAAAAAGGTGAATAAAGTAAAAGAAATAAAATGAAAGAAAGAATAACAAAAAAATGCAAATGCCCCCCTCACGTGTGTCCTGTATAGCAACAGTGATTTAAAATTAGCAGCAGATTTCTAAAGGAGACGAAATGTATATTTAGGGAGACAGCAGAAAAACAAACTCACTAAATGAATGCTAACTTACCCAGTGTGCTCTTCTATACATTGTTTCCTTTATAAAAACAGTATGCCATTCTCAGAGTCAAAATGGGAAAGTTGCATTAGACTGATAAGAGTGAAAAAAGGCAGATTTCCCTCATGTCCACTAGAATGAACATGATACCCGTGCATAAAACATGATTAAATCCAAACTCTTCTCTCAGGAAACACAGAACTCTCTGCTTAAATCTGGAGAAGATTTAAACAATTTGTGCTTCTTATCTTTTTATGAATTATCTGTTCAATAGGTACTAAAAACTTTCTTCATTAATTAAAGAAAATGAACATTCAGGAGGGTTGATGCACATAGGTGGTTTCACATATTCATATATATGTGATATATATATATATATATATATATATATATATATATAAATATATATATGATATACATATATATTGCTTATAATGTTACTGAAGCAGTTGACCAAGTTTTCTATTAGTTTTATATGTTTGTTGTTTTCATTTTATTGTGACAAAATACTGACCCAAAACAATTTCAGTGGACAAAACGTTTAGTTGTCTCAAAGGTCCAGTCATTATCTCCATGCCCCTCTGTCCTTCAACAGTTCCTCATTCCATTTGTACTCCCTGTCTCCAAAGGAACATCTCCACTTGCCACAGCCATCCCACACACTGTGCCTGGCCTCCCTATTTCCTGGGGCCTCAGGCTTCTCAACGGTTTGGTGTGTCTACTCTCACTGAGGCCAGACAAGGCTACTCTTTGTAACTGTGGGTTTGAAACTGTCCTCTGAAACTGATGGGTGATCAACAAGTAAAGATCACATCACATCTGCCCCTCCCCCACAATCACTAATATTCAATAGTTCAGAAAGGGTGGAGGATCCCATGAGGACCTGCACAGTATACTTTACCTAATGACAGGTAGCCCGGCTGCCTACTGCCCTGTGCTCATGCAAATATTGCTTTGGTGAATTTCCTTGTATATGTGCTATATATAACATGTTTTCCTCCGGTGTTATTGCATCTGCGTTGTAGGTATCACAACATTTAGTCCAAGGTTCTGCATGCTCTACCGTATGATTTTTAAACTTCATACCACTTTTATTTGCTTTTATGGTATTTTCTACTAGGAACATAAAGGTTGAATCAGATACAGAACCCAGATGTCCTTCAGAAGATGAATGGATACAAAAATTGTGGTACATATACACAATGGAATACTACTCAGCCACCAGAAACAATGACTTATACAAATTCTTAAGAAAATGGCTGCATCTAGAGAATATCATCCTGAGTGAGATAACCCAGTCACAAAAGAACAGACATAATATGCAGTCACTGATAGTGGGATGCTAACCCCAGAGGCTTGCACTCCCCCAGAAACAACTCACAGACTGTATGAAGTCCAAGAAATAAAGAAAACAAAAAAATATACAAAAAAACAGAATATTTAAATAATATGTAAGAAAATGATGTTTATAATTCCAAATTCTTTGTCCAGTGAGAGGAACAGCATTGTAATAAGACAGACTAAGTGTTTTGGAAAACTTGAAAATAAGAAACCATAAAAGTGAAGTACAGGACACTATAACTAGGAGTCAGTATAGACAGGAAGAGAGACATAACTGTAACTCACAAACTGAAGCCGGAGGTCATCACCATTACCAATGATAACAACAACATGGATAAAGCCAAGAAAAGGCTAGGTGTTCTTTGCTATCTTGATTTAAATGGTAACTATCTGTTAAAATTTCTGAAAACTCTTAATGGAAATGTAACATGAATTTTAAGGATATGGAGTTTACATCAGAATTACAGTTATATTCAAAGTTCTAGGATTGGCCATTGCTCTCACGGGGAATACTGACAAGTAGTTATGGTAGCATACACGGGCAAATATTTATTTTACTGTAAAAACATAACTAACATCAGCTTGGTGTGCAAAGGTAGAAGAGAATACAGAATTAGTCAACACTCGGGCTTTCTGAGTGTCTTCATTGTCAAAGTTTTCTTTAAAATCCATTTTCATCCCAGCAGTCAGAAGACATATTTTTAAAAAGATAAATCAGGTTATATTTTTCCCTGCTTGAAACCTTCCAATGTCAACCTATTATCAAAGAATTGCGACAATGTAAAAAATTTCCTGAGTCTGTAGATCTCAGTGTGATCTGACCCCCAATGACATCGCCATCGACACAGATCTGCCACTTGGTGCCTTCACTGTGAGTCTAACAAGGACACATTTTCTATGGCTAGCTAAGCCTTCAAAGCATTGCAATGATTCTGTGTCTGATTAGAGCAGTCTTGCTCCCACTAAGACAGTGGTTCTGATTTCTTTTCATGTGAGTAACTCAGTGTAGGCCTGCCCTCACCTCATTTGCTTGTCTTATGTTACAAAACCCAAATCCCCACGCTTACTTATTCTTTCTTCTAGCATTAACATCTCACTATTTCATAATTAATAATTTATTTGTCACTGGCATCCTTTGAATAGAACCAAGCCCCAAATTATCATTCAAATGATGAGCCTCAATTCTCTACTAGTAATAGTAGCTGATAGGATACTAGTTACATGTACTGAGTCTAGCAGCTTTAACTTTCAAAGCCAAAATACTATAAAGTCAGAAATATGTTGAGAACCAATATATCATAAGTTAAAAATGCACACTATAAAATGTATTGCTGAAAAATTTGAGAAATACCATATAATATTATTTTCAATATATACATATAAGTTATGTATTTAGTGAAAATTTGTTTGATGTTCAGATGTTTAGACTTGGGTCCTATCCAATATATGTTGTTATGCTTATGGAAATATTTCTTCTGGTTCACAAATCTAGTTAACCTTTATAAATGAATCACAATGATGTAGTAATCATGGCTGTTTTAAGCTTCCATGTACTCCATCAAAAAATATTACAACTGCAACTTCAAATGGAAAATCCAGTACCTCAACCTCAACTCTCTGGACCAAACACTCATGGTCCAGACACTTCAACCAAACACTTCAACAGCTGTCCAGCTATGGTCCTTGCACCTATCTTTTGGTTATATGGGTTATTCTACATAAAGTATCTATAAGCTTTTTAATCATGCTATGATTGCACTCTATTTAAATTCTGCAATGAGCAGCAACACCTTGCTCAGAGAGATTCCCTCAATTTTATGGCCCATATAAGATTGCATTATTGGCTATTTTATCATTTCTCCTGTTAAATCTCAGATTCCTACTACCCACTCATCACACCTAAAAGAAAATGAGAAAACCATGCTGCTCAAATAGAGGGTGTATGGTCATGCAAAATAACTGTTCTGGATGGTTTCTTTATAACATAGGAAATGTGATTAATAATGTGGTGTCTACTTAAAACTTTTTGCTAAGAAGGTTTGTTATATATTATAGCTTTATCTTTCAATATATATATATACACACATTGAGGCAAATATGTTAACATAAAAGAACATTCCAGCTACTACTTAAAATTATTTTTAAGTCATTTGACATATAACCAGTAGCAAAAATTTTCAGAACGTCTTGTATCTGTTTTTCTCTCTTTCTCTGTGACTCTGTCTTTCTGTCTCTCTCTGCTTTGTGGTTGTCGTCTAAATATGTAAGCTCTCAACTATTCCTCCAGCATCATGTTTGCCTACCTGCTACCATGTTCCTGGCTATGATGGTCATGGAGTCAACCTGTTAAACTTTTACCAGTCTCCTATAAACTCTTTTTCCTTTAAGTTGACTTGGTCATGGTGCCTTAGAGAAATCGGAAAGTTTCAAAAATTCTGTGATACACGTTAAAAATAAATTACATTCAATTGATGTGCAGGAAAAGAATCTTCTGAACATCCACTTGTTGATCACATTTTCAAAGTAGGCTTACATTGGCAAAAAAAAACAAAAAAGAAAGAGAAATGGAAGAACAATGAAATGACAGGTCCTCATCCATGGGCTGCACTTGCTTTAGTACCTCTGTTCTTGTATTTGACACCTGGTTTCTCATTTTCACAGAGTATGTTGATTTGGCTTGACTCTCTGACCAGCAAGAGCCAGGATTTCTCTTAACTCTTCCTCAGCAGTGTTAGGATTGCAGTAACACACCTCCAGACCCAGAACACCCAGATTCTTTCTTCACATCAATTCTGGAGCTTGAACTCAGGTTCCCAGGGTTTCTCAGCAAGCAGATAGTTTATTCTTTATTATTTATCAGATATGTGATCCGGAGAGTTTATTTGAGTTCTGTATACCTAAACTTGATCATCCTTAGAATGAGACAGTGCAAACTATGACAGCAATGATTGTTAAACTGTCGAGTTTCTGCTGTCCACTTGTGCAGCCCCCATCCATTAAGTAAACATTAGACAAATGCCCAGTCAGATATATACTGTGACTTTTGTTATTTTTACAATGTATTGCTATTTTTATTGCTGCATAATATGTGTACTGAGAAACTAATTTTTAAAATAAGATTTTTTAATTAAACTACAAGTCACATTATTTAAACACAAGCAAAACAAAGATACCAGAACTGAATCTGATCTATAATTTCTGGGTACAGGCTGGCCAGTTTTTCAGATGAAAATCAGATTGTGCAAGACCAGACACTGCTTCAATGACTAAGAAACAGAGACTAAAGAGGCCAGAGATCTAGGGTAAGACCAAATACTACTGGTTTGCAAAAGAAGTATCAATCAGTGACTACAAACAATAATCTTCTATGCTCATAGATCTGGGTCTTTGTCCCATCATCCTCAGGGACACCTACTCTGGCAGCAGATAGGAACAGATGCAGAGACCCACAGCCAGAGATTGCATGTATATAATGGAGAAAGACCATAAGTAGGAGATCCCTATTAGATGCCTCCCCTCAGAGCTTGCAGAAACCAGAGAAGAGGAGGTATTTGGGGAACCAGAGGGGATGAAGGACACTAAGACAACAAGCTCCTCTGAATCAACTAAGCAAGGTGCATATGATTTTACAGAACCCACAAAAACATTATGCCAAATCCATACTATACAGTCAGTTGACCAGGTGCAGATCTATAAAAGTTTTGGTTTAATGTCCTTTTGGGACTCTTGACTCTGATGCCTGGTCTTGGGATTCTTTAATTCCTTTTGGGTTGACATATCCAACTTTAAGATGATTGTTTTTCTTCATCTGACTATATTTTAATATGTCAGGTTTGGTTTTTATCTCTTAGAGTCTTGTTATTTTCTAATGAGAGACAAGGGGGAAAGAATCTGGAGAGAACAGGGGTGGGGAGAATCTTGGAGGGGTATAGGAAGTGGAAATGATAATCTAGACGCATTGTTTGAAAAGATAATCTATGTCTAATAAAAGGAAAAAATAATAAAAGTATAAAACAGTGCATGCAAACACTTTTGTACAATACTGTGTCCTTACTAATTATTTAAAAGATTTCAGTTAGCTTTAGGAAATATTATGTTATAGAGAGGAAAGTCTACTTTCCTTAGATCATAAATGGTTTTAAAGCCTGGAAAGAAAAAAAAGTCAAAAAGAAAACCTTTTTTTCCCTTTGAAAATGTCTTTCATATAAGAATATTTATTACTGTAATAAACAACTTGAAAAAATTGGTTTAGTTACACCCGAATATTTATTATGTGGATATTTATTGTCCAGGTTTGTGTGTGTGTGTGTGTGTGTGTGTGTGTGTGTAAACATTTATGTAAAAGGGAGGACTGTAAAGGTAAAGGCACAAGTAAATGCAGATCTGACTAAGCTTCTTGGTAGGGATTTGGTTCCTGGCAAGTATTTGAATTTAGGGGTCCTTCATTCCAAACTTTACTTAGTTTCTATGAGAGGTCCACAAGCATCCTCTTTTATTGTGGGAATACAAAAATCAATGTGATGCACACATAAACCTGAGGAACAGTGCTGACTCTTTATCAGTATAAAGTTTTACTCATCAGTATCAACATTAAAATATCCATGAGAATGTGTGTATACATACTCTCTAACTTCAGTTCTAAATAGCAATATCAAATTTGAATGGGCTCCTTAAATTCTAATGTTTTGTGATTAGAGTATTGACAGGCAAACACAATGTGTTCTCACTTTCTTCCATTCCTTTATCCTTTCTGATGCATTTTCCTCCCTTAAACCAAGCCAGAGAATTCCCCCATAATAAGGGCAAGAGAAGTTTGAATACACAAGTTTTCAATGCTAATGCCAGTTTACAGGACACAGGGACTGCTCAGGACTCCTAGCACCACCAACTGGGTTCTGTGATAGGACTAAGAAGGCTGTTCACTGACACAGCAAGTAAATATTAAAATCAGAGGAGCAATCTTCTTTGATATGGGGAGACATTAACAGAAGCGAAAAAATCCCCAAAAAGACACTGCCATGCTAGAAGCACCTGCTGAATTTCCAGTGTGTTACAACCTCAAAACAGGCTCAGAAATACAGGCTGTAAAAGAGAATTGTAAAAATCAATGCTTGGGGCAAACACGGCATGAATAAAACTTTCAGTAGCTGCTTGGTTAGAAACTGATGGATGTAAAAATATTCATTATGAGGAAGATAAAATTGGATGATTCCCGTGATGTTTTCTCCTACCATACTTGGCATTTGCTTTTAGATGTATTTCTCTTATACATCCTAGTAATAGGTTTACAGGGGAACAAAGCAGGCCGTATCATGGAATTCATGAATGGTACTAAGTCACTTCCAGACATCCTAGGTTTGATAACATTGAAACCCCCTCTGTCATAGTCCTTTGATAACAGTGTAATTTTACACAAGGGATAGTTCAGATTAGGTCTGTGCTATTTACTCTCACTTGGCTCTTTCCTAGGTACCAAGCACCACTTCTCAGGTGCCATCTTTCATGCCTTTAAGCTGCTGACTCTCTTTTGCACCTTTCAAGAGGAACAGCTGGGTTATAGTCACCAGATGTCTCCTGCTGCCTGAACCGCAGGCTGGAGTTTATCAGAATTATGATTCATGAGCTGTGAGTCAGGAAAGAAATGTCTTTCTATTTTGATTCTCCTCTTTTTTTAAAGCAAAAAAAAAAAAAAAACTCACTGTTTACTTTGGAAAAATCCCTTCAAACTCCATATGAAGTGTCATATTGAACCTTGAAGGCATTTTCCAAAGACAGAAAGGTAGTGTTTTCTTATTTGCTATCTACTGTTTAAGAGTTCAGTCAATGCCCAACAGAAAGAACATTACTGTCATTCCCATGGAACTCCTATGGACTCCTGTAGAACTAGGACTTGGTATAGAAATCATACCTGTTATTTCTAGTCCTCTACTGTAATGATTCATGAACATTACTTAGGCTTCTAGTAATTTGCATTTTTGCTACTATTTTACTTTTTATTGCTTATTTTATTTATTTACCTTTCAAATGTTATCCCTCTTGCTAGTTTCCTCTCCACAAGCTCCCTATTCCCTCCTCCCTCCCCCTGCCTCTAGGATGGCACTCTCCCACCTGCCCACCCACTCTTATGCATTCCCCTATCCTGGGTCATCAAGCTTCTACAGGACCAAGGGGCTTCCTTCCTACTGGTGCCCGATAAGGCCACCCTCTGCTACATATTCAGTTAGAGCCATGGGTCTCCAACATGTGTACTCTTTGGTTGGTGGTTTAGTCCCTTGGAGATTTGGGGGTTTGGTTGGTTGATATTGTTTTTCTTCCTATGGGGTTGCAAACCTCTTCAGCTTCTAAAGTCCTAGGCCTAATTTCCCAATTGGTGTCCTCTCACTCAGTCCAATGTTTGGCTGTGTACATCCACATATGTATTGGTCCAGCTCTGGTAGAGCCTCTCAGGAGATAGCTATACAGTGCTCCTGTCAGTAAGCACTTTGTGGCATCAGAAATAATGTCTGGGATTGGTGTCAGAAGATAGGATGGATCTCTAGATGGGGCAGTATCTGGATGGCCTTTCCTTCAGTTTTTGCTCTACTCTTTGTCCATGCATTTTGTTTGACAAGAGAAATTCTAGATTACTATTTTTGAGGAGGGTAAGTGGACCTATCCCTCAACTGGGTGCTCTGCCTATCCACTATATATGATCTCTACCGGTCTATCTGCTCCTCAACCTCCAAGGAATTAGGCTGGGTAATATTTCTAATGATTAAGGCCTGTTGTTTTCCACCACAGGTGGAGGAAATTCTCCCTGTGCCCAGTATGCATCTGTTTAACTGGGACTCCAGAGTCTTAAGCAGGTTCTTGTACCATGGAGCTTTCAGACTCCTACCAGATACAAGGTGCATATGTATAGGTGTTCTGAAGCACAGTCAAAGACTCAAATCATATACAAAATTTATATTAACTATTTACATAAACTGTAAAGTTATGAGTAAAATGACCAAATAATTTTAGTGCACACTAATTCTGCTCTGACTTTCACCTCTCAAAATCCCAACACCAATTTTGTATAATAGAAATATGAAAATATCTGACATTATGACTTTAAGGATGTATGGCTCTCATTTTCAAACCTTTGAGAATTTATAAGAGGACCAGAATAATTATATAACATAATTAGAAACACATAATGATTACACATATAATATTGTGATACAAATGGTCACTAAAAAGAAAAAATTTCTTCCCCAATACTTAGACACATTTAAAGAATAGAACATGTATATCATAATATTTGTTGACTTTATGCAGGTGAAGGCAGGCATAAGATAAAATGAGGCCTGTTATTAGATGGGGAAAAAGGGGTAGGCAGGAATAGAGTTTTAGAAAGAAGGAAGGAAGCCGGAAAGAGAGAGAAGCAAGATGGAGGACTAATATGAACCATCTCCATATGGCACTGCATAGCTACAGGTTGTTATGAATATTGTATAAGAGCTATATTTGTATAGGATGACTTGTCTTGTCTAGGTAGGCAAATTATGTATCAATTAGATCAGTGTTTATTGTGTGGTGTTTTTCTTCATGCAGTGACTCAACTGAGTTCAAGAGAAGGTACAGTGGCAGGACACACAAAGTTTGCCATGAAATTGAGGTGTGTGGGGTTGGTGTGGCAGCAATCCACCAAGGGAAATTCCAGAGGGATTTACTGCTGGGACTGGTGCAGGGGGGGGGGGGGGAGCAGCTACGGGGAATGTGAGCAGAGTTCCTGGGTAGCAGAGAAGCAGCTGGGAAAAAGACTAACCACAGGGTGGCCACTGATGAGATGAATATAATTGTCTTAGTCAGGGTTTCTATTCCTGCACAAACATCATAACCAAGAAGCAAGTTGGAGAGGAAAAGGGTTTATTCAGTTTACACTTCCATATCTCTGTTCATCACCAGAGGAAGTCAGGACTGGAATCCAAGCAGGTCAGGAAGCAGGAGCTGATGCAGAGGCCATGGAGGGATGTCACTTACTGGCTTGCTTCCCCTGGCTTGCTCAGCCTGCATTCTTATAGAACCCATGTCTACCAGCCCAGGGATGGCACCACCCAAAATGGGCTGTGCCCTCCCCCCTTGATCACTAGTTGAGAAAATGCCTTACAGGTGGATCTCATGGAGGCATTTCCTCAACTGAGGCTCCTTTGTCTGTGAGAACTCCAGCTTGAGTCAAGTTGACACAAAACCAGCCAGTACAATAATGTTAATTCCATATTGCCCACTGGTGCCAGAGCTAACATGGGAGAAATGACTGGTGTCAGAGAGTACCTGAGAGCAGGGTGGCCTGGTGCCATGCTGGAATGGGTCCCCACCAGAGCCAGTCGCTGGACACCTACACAGCTGCCAGAGACTAAACCACAAACCAAAGAGTACACATGAAGGGACCCATGGCTCCAGCTGGATATGTAGCAGATGATGGTCTTATCAGGTGTCAAAGGGAGGAGAGGTCCTTGGTCCTGTGAGGGCTTGAAGCCTCAGTGTAGGGGGATGCCAGGACCAAAAGGTGGGTAGGATAGCACCCTCATAGAGGCAAGAAGAGGGGGAATGGATAGGGGATTCAGAAGGGGAAACTAGGAAAGGGGATTTGAAATGTAAGTAAAGAAAATATCTAATTTAAAAAAGTGTTTTATTTACAACAAACCCACAGAGATCTTTATAACATTAAATTTAATGTCAAGCATGTTTAAGCACCTTGCCTTATATAAGTGATAGAAGAGCTGTGATTGACAGGGCTAGCTGATTCCCCATGAGAATTTGTTCAGAATATCTTTCTCCTGGCTTTCTTTCCCATAAAGAAGCCAGAATATTTGTTCAGTAGCATACCTTGTTAAAAACTACCTTACTTTACATGTCAATGTGAAAAACAGAAAAAGCCCACAGAGAAAATAGAGTCTTTAAATCTCAGCTGCCTAGATTCAAACTATTTTTACCTTAACACAGTTATTGGAACAGACCACAGAACTTTCATTAAACAAGGTTAACCTAAAAGTAGGCTCACACACACACACACACACACACACACACACACACACACATATACATACACAAAATCAACTTCCCATGATTGATGTGAAAATTAAAAGGTATGTAGAAAAAAAATGTGTGTGATGTTTTGGATATGGTTGTCCCACAGGAAGTGACATTATTTTCAAGTATGGCCTTATTGGAGGAGGTGTAGCCTTATTGGGGAAGAATGTCATTGAGGAGCTGGACTCTGCAGTATTGTACATATCTTCAAGTCTTGTCAGTGGGATCTAGAGACTTATCTTGGTTGCATTCAGAAGAGAGTCTTCACACATCTGTCTTCAGATCAAGCTATAGAACTCTTGGCTCCTCCAGCACCCTGTCTGTATGTAAGCTGCCTTGCTTCTCTCCATGATGATAATGGACTAAACTTCTGATTTGAAAAGACAGCCACAATTAAATATTTTTTCCTTTTTATTGGCTATCCCTATATTTACATTTCAAATGTTATTCCCTCCTCCCAATACCATTGCCCCCTCCCCAGTCCCCTTGCTTCTATAAAGGTGCTCCCTCTCCCAACCACCCACTCCCACCTCAGCACCTTGGCATTCCACTACACTGGGGGAAAATGAGCCTTCACTGGACCAAAGGCCTCTCCTCCCATTGCTGCCAGACAATGCTATCCTCTGCTACATATGCACCTGGAGCCATGGATCTCTCCATGTGAACTCATGGGTTGGTGTTCCTGGGAGCTGTGGAAGGTTTGGTTGGTTGATAATGTTGTTCTACCCATGGATTTGCAAATGCTTTCAGCTCCTTCATTGGGGTTCCTGTGCTCAGTCTGATAGTTAGCTGTAAGAATCCTCATCTATATCAGTATGGCTCTGGCTGAGCCTCTAGGGAGGCATCCAAATCAGGCTCCTGCTAGTAAGCACTTCTTGACGTCAATAATAGTTTATGGGTTTTGTGGGTGCATACGAGGTAGATCAAAGTCATCATTTTTAATAGTTGAGTAGTACTCCATTTTGTAAATTTAGCATGTTTTCTCTATTCTTTACTCTGTTTAAGGACATCTGGGTTCTTTCCAGCCTCTGCCTTTTATAAATAAGGCTGCTATGAACATGGTTGGGCATATGTCCTTGTTAAATGTTGGAGATATGCCCAGGAGTGTAATGGTAGGTCGTCAGGTAGTTCTATGTCCAATTTTCTGAGGAACCACTGTAGTGATTTCTAGAGTGGTTGTATCAACTTGCAATTCCACCAACAGTGGAGAAGTGTTCCTCTTTTTCACATACTTGCCAGAATTTGCTGTCACCTGAGATTTTGCTCTTAGTTATTCTGACAGTATGAGGTAGAATCTCAGGGTTGTTTTTATTTGCATTTCCCTGATGACTAGGGATGTTGAACATTTCTTTAGGTGCTTCTCAGCCATTTAGTATTCCTCAGTTGAGAATTCTTTGTTTAGCTCTGTACCCCATTTTTAATAGGATTATTTGATTCTCTGTAGTCTAACTTCTTGAATTCTTTATATATATTAGATATTAGCCCTTTATCAGATATAGGATTGGTTAAAATATAATTTTTCCAATTTGTTGGTTGTTTTTTTTTTATCTTCTTGACAGTGTCCTTTACAAGACATGCTTATATGGCTGTTTCTTGAGGGGTTCTACCAGCACCTGACCAATAGAGATACAGATACTTACAGCCAACCACCAGACTGAGCCTGGGGACACCAATAGAAGAGCTAGAGGAAGAACTGAAGGATCTGAAGAGGGATGGGAACGCCATAAGAAGAACAATACTAACATCTGAATCACTCAGAGTTCCTAGGGACTAAACCACTAACCAATGTGTATACATGGAGGGAACTAGGACTCCAGATACATATGTAGCAGTGGATGGTCTTATTTAACATCAATGGAGAGAAGGAAGGCTTGATGCCCCAGTGTAGGGGGATGCTATAGGGGTGTGGCAGGAGTGGGTGAATGAGTAGAGCAGCACTCTCATAGAGGAAAAGTAGAGGTTAGAGAGGGGACGGGATGGGAAGATTTGTGGAGGGGTCACTGGGAAGGGGATATCTTTTGAAATGTAAATGAATACAATGATGAATAAAAAAATCAACAAGAAAAAAATAGGTGTCTTGGTCATGGTATTCCTTCACAGCAGTAAAACCCCAAGGCAGCACTTATATATGTGCCTATATATAGGTATGTAAAGTTATATGGATCATAACTTTAGGGGGCAGTCAGCAAACAATTGCCACTGCTATCTCTAAACTGAAAAAAATCACTGATGACATATCATCTTCTCCTAACTGACAGTTCAGAATCTTGAGAACAACAACCATTTTCCTTGTAGGCTAATATAAAATAAACATGTCCAATGGATGCACTACTATTTGTAGGGTCAACTCATTTAGATTTAAAATGATGTTTATATGAATTGAATTTAATTATAAAAATTCTCCTTTTTAACTCTAAAAAAGTAAGTATAGCCAGATTATTACAAGGTTTATATTTAAGGTTAAATTCCTCTGAAGTCAGAAGCATTGTAGTCACTCTTTGTTTTTGTTTTTTATTATGACCTTATGTATAGGAATGTCCAAAGAGGTATCTTTAATTCATGAAATTTAGACTTTGGGAATTAATTCATCTTTATAAACTCCTAGTCACCTCATTTGTTTTACCTAGTATTATTAAATTAATTAAATAAGTTAATTAAACATTAAATAATCAAGTCATTAAATTATTGAATTTTACCCAGTATTCTTAAATGACACTTTGATTTATTTCCCCACTCTTAGTTTAATGCCAGCCACATATGAAACAGATGTTAATAAATACTTCCAAGGTAATTACAGTGATTCCTCCACTAAAAGATGAGCCTCTGTCTAAAGGTGACCAACTTTGAGAGCAACGAGTGCCTGTCTGCTTAGGGATAAAGTTATTCTGCAGTTATCATTTAAGGAATAGAAGTGTGAAATTACTGCTGGTTGCTCACCCTGAGTGACCTGAGTATGTGACATGGCCAGGATGGAGCCATTCCTGTGCTTTCCTGGTAGAGGGGATGCACTCATACTTAATCTCAGCCTGTAACCGGGGGCCCTCTATCTCAGTGACACTATAGACACTCAGTGACACTCAGTGAGCATCTCTAGAACCTGGGGAACCACATTACAGAATTTCTTCAAATAGTGTGTTTGAAACTAAATATTTTAATTCACTAACATGACAGAACCTTAATGTGTATAGGGGCGGGGGTTAGGGGTTTACAGAGACACATATCTATGTTGCAAGTCAAAGGCATGCTGACCTGCCACATCCTTAAGTATGATGCAAGATTATGGGACCATATATTTATTTTTGTTAGAAACTAACATGTGTAATTTTCTTAGTTAATTTCCTAGTCTATGTACATACAAAGAATTTGTCCTCATGCTTAGGGAACATCTGTAGAATAAGATGGGGTAAAACTGGTTTGACAACTATATAAATGATAATTTTGGCATGCTGTGTGTGTGTGTGTGTGTGTGTGTGTGTGTCTGTGTGTGTGTGTGTGTGTGTGTGTGTGTGTGTGTGTTTGGACTTATAAGAGTATGTATGGATGTGGAGGCCCAAAGTCAACTTTGGGTGTCTTCACAATTGAACTCTACTTTATTTATTGAGACAAGGTATCTATGTGAACCTGGAAATACCAATATTAGTCCTGGTCTAGTTTAACAAGTCTGCTCACCTCAGGGATCTTCTATTTTTGTCACCTGAGTGCTAATATTACCTTCAGCTAGCATAGTTTCATGTAGTTGATATGTATCTAAACTCTGGCATTCACATTTATGTAATATTTTTGTAAACTAACCCATCTCCTCACATGAATAGTGTTATTAAAGTACATAGAATATTCATTGAACATAAATTTATTTACATTGGATATAACAGAAATAAATATGAAAAATACTTAGTAAGTCATATTTTTTGCCAGTATTTTGAAGGAGGTAACAAAAATACAATATGGCATTCAAAGACTATATTGCTATCAAAACATGGAATATTCCCATTAACACACAATCAGTTACAGCCCGAGTTCTCTGTTTCACCTGTCTAGTAGTTGATCATATCTATACTTTGAAGGGGAACCCTGATCAGTGCAATAAAAACAACTTTTATAAAACAGCTCAGCCCTCACCAGTTATGACCAAAACTAGAAGGCTCATACAAATAAGATTGAAATATCACATGAAAGTTGGCTTCATTTAAAAATGAAGAACAAAATTATAGAAGTGTGAACATATTCACATATACAATACAAAGGTATACGACAACCGCTCACTGCTGGCTTATTAAGATAGAATTCTGGAATCCCTTTTATATCCCAGACACAAGATTTCTTAGCAAAATTATCCTTTACGAGAACATACAGGTACCTAGAATAATTAATTTTAGTTTTCAAGTAATGAGTAGAAATGTTTATACTGTATGCAAAGAATTGGCTTTAAACACGATTAATTGTAATTTTTTGAACTGTCAAAAGAAAACAATTTCTCAGGAACTGTGTTCAAAATTACTCTAAGAAAATACGGCTCTCCAGTAAAATGATAGACCAAGAGGCAGAAACCATGCAAGCAGAGTGATGCATTATGATTTCAAATCAGCTTTTGCCTGTAAATTGATTTCAAACATACGCCAACAGGGTGTCAGGGAGTCCAATTTACATGTCATTCCGAAGTAATCAAGGTCCTCAAGGCACTGTACTTTTGAAATATACAAATTGTTAGACTGGCTGAGAACTTCTAGTTTTGTAATAAAACTAATGGAATTTTTTCCAGGGCTGTAATACTTATTGAAATATATGATTCTATGCAAATACATGTCTCTTTGGATCTCCCTAACACATTACTGGGAATAAACTACATATGACTACTTCAGTCAGTGACAGAACTATTGACATTGACTTTACTTCTTTTTCTCTTCCTGACTAATTCTTTATCAGATGCTGTTATATATCCAGCTTTATTCAGAAGCAGATGAAACATGACATCCAATTGAAATCTAAAATATTTTCAAAGTGTCTAGGTGTGTACATTGAAAGTATCATTTTTTTGTGGGACCTAACTCTGCAAATATAAAGGTGTTATATTGTTTTCTACCCCTAACACTCAGTCTACACATTATCATAAAACAAAACTTTGCTATCTCATGGGCCTCAGGAGCTTAATAATTTCAGGAGAATCAAACCCAAAATCCAGTCTTCCATTCTTCATATATAATGTGGAAACTTTTACTTTATCCTTGTTTTTTTTTTTTTTTTTTTTTTTTTTTTAACTTTTAAACTGAGATAACCTCAAAGGACCCATGTGGGTTTAAGACATCAGGAGAGTTAGAACAGGTAGAGACCTTGTGAAAAACTCATGCAAACTAATTGATATACTGCAGCTGGATATTTGCATGCATGTGGTATGTTCCCACTCTGCTATTTGTTGATTAATCAACAACCATTAAAACATGAGAGGTAAATAAATAGGATTAGTTGTTTATATTGGGTCTGGTATTTAAAGATATATCCCCAAACACTGATGAAATATATAGACCAGATATATGCTTTTGTCTATTAATGTATGTTAAATATGTGAGGAGGAAAATATAAAGTAGCTTTAAAGAATAGTATCCTATATAGGATCAAAGTAGGGCTGGCTAAAAAGAAATTTCCTTATATTTAGACTTTCTGTGTTGACAGTATCTTTCCTTAATATTTAGTCCCTAGACTCAAATTCCTTAATAAAACAAACACAAAATAAATGTGCACAGAAGACCTAGCTTGTTACATCTAGATCTATTTCATAACATCTGTGTGAGAATTTCTGAGGCTTTGAACATCTCTAAAATGTTTGTGATAGAGGATGGGAATACCAACTCTCCCTTTCATTTAGTTTTAGCAAACATAAAACAAATACTTTGACTTACAGCACATATCGTTGTATTTTCTCCTTTCTTTATTAGAATGTAGATAAATGGTATAAATATAGATAAAACAAAAGTTACTAGGACTTACACATGCTGTTTTGTCTGTCAGAGTCATATTAATTACCATGATAAGAACCCAGCACAGCAGAAAGGCAAGACCAAAATAATCCTTCAGTGACTGCTTCTCAGTCCTGACTGAAATGAAGTTCAGACTCCTGGCAATCAACACTCACTCTGTCATCTATTGACATATGGCCACAATGAGACTTTATTTTCCTGAGTTTATGCCTTAGAACTATGTACTTCATCTACTTGCCCAGAAAGCTTTTCTTCCTAAACAGTAACTAATCTCAAAAGTCATCTTCCTTGTACCTTGTCATACAAAGCTTCCAGACACAGATGACCTTAAAGTACAATCATACTTGCTTCTCCTAAGGGCTCTTGTTAGCTGATGATACAATTAACTGTCCACGAGTCAAAAACACTTTATTGCACACCTACAAGGTTCTGGGCAATATAGTCCCACAATTGTAGCACTGGTCCCTAAAGACACATCTTCTTTTGATTTGGACTTTCATGTAGATGGCAAGATGAGAAGATGACATGTACTAAATTGACATTAGTCTTTGTTAATTATAAGAAATATTGAGTTACTCTAACTAATATTTTTGAGATACTAAAATGTAGAAGTTCTGTTGTCAAATTTCTCTTTGAATTTGAAGATAAAATTTCATTTATTTAATTATGTACTTATTTATTATGTACAACAGATTCTGACTTATATACCTGCTGTAAAGTGGTTAAATTTAATGAATTAATGCATATCTTTCCCAACAGAATTTATTTTCTCAAAAAAAAATCATCTCTCAAGCATTTTGATAGATTTTTTTACCTAAAAAATGTGTTAGTATGTGGAATCTCAGGCTGTGGTCATAAAAAGTAAGAAAGGTTTAGAGAACGCACCACACTTGAATGATCAAGAAATATATTTTGTAATATGTGCTCATTATTTTGATTGTGCAATGATTTTAGTGATGTTTAGAGTGTGATGATTTATGAGTACCGTCATACAGTGGACATTTTTCATTTATCATTTATCATTTATCATATATCTATTCAGTATCATTATTTTTAGAAGAAGAGTCGTACATCTCTATACATAACAGTACATATATGCAGACAAAGCATGTACCCAATGGACAGAATGTCAAAGAGCACAGGAAAGAAACAATATTAAATGCTATGTGAAAATGCCAATGCATCTGTAGAAGAAAACATAATACTACTTTATCTTTTATCAGTACCTCTAAAAGCCATAAAATGCTTTTAGACAGCAAGTCTAACAAAGCATTCCCTTTTATTAAATATTTTTATTGCATAGTTTACATATTTATATTTCGAATGTTATCCACTTTCATGCCCCTTTGCCTGATTTTATGAGAATGCTGCTCCACCAAAACACCCACTCCTCACCTCAACACCCTGACATTCTTCTACATGGGGGAAACAAGGGTTCACAGGACCAAGGGCTTTTCCTCCTATTGATGCCAGACAATACCATCCACTGCTACATATGCAGCTCTAGCCAGGGGTTCCCCATGTGTACTCTTTGGTTGGTTGCTTAGTCCCTGTGAGATCTGGAGGGGTATGGTTGTTTGATATTATTGTTTTCCCTATGGGATTGCAAAAATCTTTAGCTCCATTCTTTTTTTTTTTTTTTCTTTCTCTAACTCCTCCATTGTGGTCCCTGTGCTTGGTCTGATTGTTAGATGCAAGCATCTTAATCTGTATCAATAAGGCTCTTTCAGAGCCTTTCAGGAGACAAACATATCAGGGTACTGTCAGCAAGCACTTCTTGGCATCTCCTAAACTGAAAGAAAAGGCCATCTCTGATTCTTTTGCCTACTTTTGGGACCATTCCCTCTTACTGGATCACCTCATACAGCCTTTATGTGAGGAGAGAGAATAGTCTTACTACAACTTGTATGTCATATTTGGTGGATATCTATCAGAGTCTTTCCTTTTTCTGATAAGAAATGGAGGGGTGCATCAGGGGAGAAAAGTAAAGGAGAAAGACTGGGAGGAGAGGAGGGAGTCGAAACTGCAGTCATAAAGTAATATATGAAGGAAGAATAAGTAAAAAAGTAAAAAAAATCTATAAAATCATAAGGGCATATTTTCAAACTTTATGTTTTCTATATTGAAAACTGGGCAAAATCCTAAATATTATAACCTACCAAAATTAAGCTAAGAAGATATAAAAAGTTACTTAAGCAGAACCTTAGCAATCATGACAACTAGTGCTATCAGGAATGTGGCGGAGGGGGAATCATATTTCCCTATTGGAGGGAATGTTAGCTTCCACTGCTGCTAGAATCACTAAGATAATTTCTCAAAAGTTTGACTGCCAATTCCTGAGGGAATACTGAATCAAAACTACCTGTTAAACTGCTCATAATTCTGACCTAAAAGTATGTACAACTAAAAATGCAGTATTACTGTATTATAGAGGAAAAATACAATTGATATATTGGGAATGGTAACTACATTCTTGAAAGGATTCCGTGACTCTAATAAATAATTTATGGTTCAATAACCACCTTATGATAAGGACATACAATGACCAAACACACAGACCAGCCAGTGCTTTAGCAGCTTGGTGAACAAAAAGACACTTGAAGCGACATTAAAGGATCTGGCAAGGAAACACATAAATTGTGTGTTTGAGAGCCAATTGGGCTCCCAAAATTTTGGAGAATGGTGTCTGTGTTGAATTGCACACTACAACTGACAAATACTCAGCACTCTGTCAAAACATTGTGCACTCAAAGGCCTTCTAGTCATAACAATGTGGCATGCCAGGCTTGCTATTACTATTCCAGAATCCCAACTTCAATGTTTACATCCAGCCTCTTGAATTACCCATATGATATTCTGGGTGAGGGGAGAAGAGAGATGAAATAGGCCATAGCTCAGAAAGCTTTCCTGTATGCTGATATCAAATCATGAAAGCAATAGTCTCGTTACATTTCTTGGACTCAAATTATACATTACTATGTGTCCTGTTCATTTTTATATGTTAACTTCAAATATAAAAATAATAGTGAGAGAAAATTTGTTGTGGTAATCATAGGAATTCTTTGGTCTCATCAGATATAAATGAAACCTGACTCTAGGTTCCTAAAAGAAATTTACATAACACATGGAGATAAAACAACTGTCATTTACAGAGATAAAAATATAACAACATGTGTTTATTGCAGTCAGTGTAAAAATGGGATATTTTAGGTTGGATCATTACAATATTTAATATTTTAAACATAGATGAGACTTACTCTGACATTAGTTATTCTTAAAATGCAAGGAATACAATACTTGTGGATGAGCTAAATTTTAGATAATATAAATATGAGGCATTGAACCACACTGACTCACTTAGGAATGAGTCAGTGAGTCATTTCTCTTTTGGGTTCTTCTGCTTTAGTTAATAAAATGAGTTGCAGATGGCATCACAGTGTCTTCCAAAGCTTTGTACTGTATCACTGTCTAATTTTCATAAACCAATGTCTCAGAATAAGACAGGCTATAATAAATGCATTACATATACTTTAGTTTAGAGCTGTTTAAATACATATATATACAACTAAATATATATTATATACATATACAATTGAATATATATATACACACACACATACACACACAATTGAAATGGTGTTGCTTCTATATAACCTGGAGTAACTGTAGGAGAGGAGTAAGAGATAATTTTGGAAGGGCAGAAGTTCAAGCTCTAGAGAGGAAATGATAGTTTCTATTAAAAGAGGAAGAAAAAGAGAAGAATTGTGGAAGGGGTAGGCTAAGAGGGAGAGGCAGGAAAGGTAACAAGGAGGAAGAAAGAAAGAAGGGGAGCCATGTATACAATTAAGGATGTTTGAAAAATCTATAGATAAATTTTATCAGGTTTAAAAAATATATAAATATATGCATACATGCATTTATCCTATATTGAGAAAATGGTATAAGTTTCCCTGTTCCAATTAATATATTTATAATTCAACCCCTATACCTAAAGTTCAAGGATCATTGCAGAAAGAGAGAAGGGGAATTATAAGACCCAGTGATTCAGGATTTCTGAAGCAAGAGTGTCTTCTAGGTATGACAAGGAAGGTGTTTTTATAAAAGTCTCAACAGTTCGTTTGCATAAACAAGACCTACATAATAATTATGGTAGCTGACATGTTAATGGGGGTGTTAGAAAAATCCATTGGGCTCAGCTCCTAAATGAAGACATTAGGGAGACAATGGCCTCTGAAGGAGAATCTGGTTTCTCCAGGGAGCAGAAACCCATATTGATTATCCAATACAAAGTAGCCAGCTCTAAGCATATGGGCATACCATAACTATAAGAAGATTCAGTAACTCATGTGAACGTGGGTGTGTATGTTTGAGGTAATACAAGGGACTAAAGTGAAATAAATGTGAGAGAGAATTCACAGAATCAAAAGAGATAATCAAATTTTGGAATACATGGGCTTAGAAACCTCAGTGTAGACATAACCCATGCCTTGACATATATGGGATCTGAAAATGTAAGTGGTAAAGTGAATTTCTAGATGTCTCTGATGTTTGTAGATTATTAGTAGGATAGTGGTATCTCTGGATATTTATCTCAATAACTTTCAAGGAAACAGTAAAGACTAAATTTCCATAAAGATTTTTAAACAGTGAACAAAGCTTACATTTATTTAAAATTAATTAATTTACTCTGTTTTGTAGATTTACTGAATTGAAGATGAAGTTTAAATAATAAATTTATTACCAGGCAGTAGTGGCACATACCTTTAATCCGAGCACTCAGGAAGCAGAGATGCAGGTGGATCTCTGAGTTCGAAGCCATCTGTGTCTACAGAGTGAGTTTCAGGGCAGCCAAGGCTACCCAGAGAAAGCCTATCTCAAAAAAATAAAAAAAAACTAAAACAAATAAATTAATCAATTATGAATATAATTGACAATCTTGCTTATGTCTCCCATTCTAAATGTAACTGGAGAGAAAATGCAGTGAGAATTGTACAGAAACTATAATATATCTAGAACATCAACTTCAAAATAGCTAGTTTTATCTCAACCAGACACCAGCTATAGTCACTAGACAAAGGAAAGACTCATCTGAGGAAATGTCTCTTTAAGACTGAGCTGTAGGCAACTTTATAGGGCATTTTTCTCAATTACTGATTGATGTACGAGGTCCTACCTTATTATGGGTGTGGCCGCTCCTGGGCAAGTGGTCCTAAGTTCTATGAGAAAGAAAGGTGAGCAAGCCACTGAGAGCAAGCATGTACACAGCATGTCTCTATGGCCTCTTCATAAACTCTTGTTCCCAGAATCCTGCCTTGTTTAAACACCTGCCCCAACTTCCTTTAGTGATGCGGAAGAGTAGGCCAAATAAACCCTTTTCTCCCAAATTTTTTGATCATGATATTTCATCTTGGCATAGAAACCCTAAGACAATCTAGTATAAATATTATATTACAACCCAGGTCTATGTAGCAATATTACAGCATGGAAATAACCTTCTCAAGAGGTTGTCTGAAGAATCCTATAGAAGAGAGAAATGGAAAATGGGGAGGAAGAACTGCTTTTCACTTGACAATCTCTGTTTTCCAAATATCACTGCGTTCCAATTATAAACATCTGTCTCATTTGTAAGGTGCAACTTCACAGCGGGATTCTCTAGAGAGGATCACCTCAGAGTCTCACAAAAGCAGTAAATGGTTGACCCTGACAAATATTGCTGCATTTTAAACATCTAACCTTTGCTCTGAGAAGATAAGAATGTTATTTTGGATTTGCTTGCTTCTTTAATTTCATACGTGTGGGAGGGTGCAATATTCTTTCCTACATAAAAGAATATAGTAGAGTATTTCACATGTTCTCTCAAAGGAGCACAGAAACAATACATATAAAACATCTTGCCATATATGAACATATTAGTATAGTGAATTTTAAACAAATACATTAAAACTTTATTCATTTCTTCACAGAGGGAGGTGAACAGTTCCAAGGTGTGTTTAAACACAATTTCATTAGCTTTAAATCTGCATTCTATGGCAAGGTATAATTAGACTTAGAAAGCAGAGGGGTACAAGTAGGAAGAAAGAACACAGCTGAGTTTGGTCACAGGGAGTGATAATGAATATTACAGCAGGGGGTGGAAAGAAAAGCAAGGCAACAACTCACAGAGAAATAAAATCTAGGGAGCCAGGGGAGGAATGTCTCCCTGGAGGAAAGCAGAAACCACCATGCTGTGGTTAGTTATGAACAACAAATATAGCAGTATAAAGGGGGTAACATACATCATTCCATGTTTTATTTTTTAGTTATTAAGTAGCAGATCACTACTGCGGATGGAGCAGATGAACTGCAAAGCAGAGCTGCCATTAAGGACAAGGAGGTTAAGTGTAAATTCTGGAGACCAATGCAGGATCTGTTGGAAGGACCATGGTAAACTCAGGCTGCTGTTATCCAAGATAAAGTTGGTCAAATATACCTCCTCTGTTAGTATTTGTGTCTTTATGAGGAAATATTTAATAAGTGCAACTTCTGGAAGAAAGTGCTTATCTTGAGTTCAGAGTATAGTGCATAGTGGTAGAGAAGCTGTGACAGTATGTTGGGCTAGCTGTGCTGATGGTGATATACAGGACTAGCTTTAAATGGATGCCAATTTATGCTGGTGTTCAGGTCACCACCAGCACCAACACCAGTACCAGCACCAGCAGCACCAGGACCAGCACCAGCACCAGCACCAGCACTGGCACCGGCAACAACACCAGCACCAGCACCAGCACCACCAGCAGCAGCAGCACCTCCTCTTCCTCTTCTACTTTTTCCAAATTCATCTTTTTCCTACCCCCTCCCATTCTTACACTTCCCCCTCCTTTTTCTTTTCTTTCTTTTCTTCCTCCTCTTCTTCCTCTTTCTTCTCCTCACTCAGGGGTTGCTATGTCAGCCATTGGACAGATCATCAAAATGCCATAGACACAGAGTAGATTTTCTCCTGTGTTTCATGTTCCCCTTGACTTGTTTGACATCTAGCTGCACTCTAACATGAGCACAATGTTCTTTTGGTTGTACACATGACTCTGTGGTATGTTTGGAGCAAAGTGTTTGATAAGGGGGTTACTTGTATTTTATACTAATTAAGATTATATATGCATGGCAAACCATGAGACACCCAACCAGAAAGCTGAGAGAGTCACGGAAGATATACTGGGTTATGAAAAATTGGGTTCTGTTTATATTTCTCTTCATGTGTCAGGCTTTAAAAGCACCAGTGAAGAAAGGCAGAAAGTAAGAGAGCTGGGGTAGATGTGAGACAATATGGTTCTCCTCATTAAACATGGAAAATTCATCTTGTGAGTACCTGACAAAGAGTTACAGACAAGACAAAAACACCTTTGTCCTTTTGTACTCGAACATTATGTGTTTATAACCTGTAGATACCACATTATATATATATATATATATATATATATATATATATATATATATATATATATATATATATGAGTGTTTGGCCAGCATGGATGTAAATGAACCATTTATATGCCTGGTACCTGTAGAGGTCAAAAGAGAGCACCAGCACCCTGGAATAAGAGTCAGAGATGATTGTGAGCTTCCCCCTGAGTTCTGAAAACAGAACTGCATCCTCAGCAAGATGAACAAGTGCTCTTAACTACTTAGCAATCTCTCCATTCCCCAGAACATTAATTTTAATGATAAAAGAAGGAAAGTAAATGTTTCATTCATCTTCATTCTATACCCAAGTCTGACTTCTCAAACAAAAGTCAAGGAGGAAAGTAAATGTTTCTCTAATAGTGAACCCCTCTGCAGTGTCACATGGAGTTCTTCCCTGGGAAAAGGAGCAGAAAGAAGTCACCAGGGAGAAAGAGGGCATGTGTGGGTGATTTTATAAATGGGAGGCAAACAAAATCCTCATCTCTTTCAATTATTTTTGTCTGGGAAGAATGGCATCTTTTCTGACACATCATACTATTATAGCCCTACAGTAAGCAAAATTGAAATTTGTATTATGTGTTATTGATCCAATACATATTTTAAGAGCGTTGCTACTTACTCTTTAAACACATTTTAATTTTATTACTATTTATTAATTTCATAAAATAATGGGTTTGATTTTGGCACTTCTTACTTGTGTATAATAGAATTTTATTATCTTTAATTTCATTTTATCACAGTTTCCTCCCCTTCTACTATCTCCTTCCAACATCAACTTCCCTGTACTTTAATGTATTATTTATATCATTTTCTCTTTTCTCTTATTATTGTTACACATATGTACACATATGAAAGTATAAATGCAGTCCATATAGTGTTGCTCATGTGTACAGTGTTTTAGACCTGACCACTTGATAATGGATAACCAAAAAGAGTGTTCATGCCTAGGTAACATTGAATTTCTATCCCTCAGCAGTCATAAATTGTCTAGTTCTTCATCTAGTGATACATCTTTGTAAGATTTCCTCTATCCACAATAACATACAAAAGAGAAGAAAATTTTGTGCAGAAATAGAATCAGAAAAATAGCATGAGGTCAGGTATATTTCAATGGAAAATTTATTGATAAAGAAACAACATTCAATTCAGTCTTTTGAGATGCATAGTTAAGTCAAATGATGGGGTTGGGCAACTCTAACTACTATCTAATACTAATTATTCTCTTCATCATAGAAGAATTCTCTCCCAGTCCTGTTCTTGTTGAATACAAACTTATTTTCTCTTTTGCTTGATGTTTCTAGGGGTTTATATAAATGATTTATTATGACAGATAATGCTTGGGTATGGCTTTACCCACTTATAATAATGTTTTTAAGGTTCATTCACATTGTTAAATATAAACATACTATTTCCTTTACATTTTATTGATAAATAATATTTTATTGTTTGGGCTACTGCATCTTACTACTTATTCTTACCAAATGATAAATATCTGAGTTGCTCTCATTTTATGAAGCTTATTTTTCTGAATATGGAGTACTGCTTAATTTTTTTCTCAATGCTATTTACATGTCACTCAAAAAGATGGTTTTTTTAAAAAGTCTAATTTTTTCACTTTCATTTTTTTTTGCTATATATAAATCTATAAATCAGGGAATCTTTAGGAAGGTGTCTCCTGTGGCTATGATTAAGCCCCCTACCCCATCTCTGTGGCTGTCTCAGTAGCTCTAGCCGAGACTCTTATCAATAGGGACCGTTGGAGTGCAAAATGGCCATCTGTAACAAGGAAACACTTTCAGTGGATGCACTAGTACACCAACCTAGCCAAAAAATCTTAAACCCACATATTTTTTTCTGTCTACAAGATGTGCAAGGTTAAAAGAAGAAGAAGACATTGAAGCAATGGACAAAACATGATTGGCCAAGCTTGGGACCCCTAACACCATAAAGGACAGTCTGCTATACTTGCAGACAATAGCCTAGCATAACTGTCATTAGGGAAGCTTCACCCAGGACTGATAGAAACAGATGCAAAGTTCCAAAGTCAAACATTAGGAAGAGCTTAGGGAAACCTGTGGAAGAGATGGCACAGGGGAGGATTGAAGTAGCCAGAGAGGTCAAGGACATCATACTGAAAGCTACAGAGTCGACTAACCTGGCCACGTAGGGGATCATAGAGATTGAACTGCCATTCAGAGCGCATGTGTGGGATGGGAATAGGCACTCAGCACATATGTAGCTGTTATGCAGCTTGATCCTCATGTGGGACTCCTAACAGTAGGAGTAGGGGCTGTCTCTGACTCTGTTACCTGCCTTTGGATACATTTCTACCTTCTAATTGGGCTACCTTGTCTAGCTTCTATAGGATATAAGAGACAATGCTCCCGGTCTTACTGCAACTTGATAAGCCAAGGCTAGTTGATATTGAAGGGAAGCCTCCACTTCTATGAGGAAGAAAGGGAGGAAGGATTGGAGGGAAGAAGAGGTGAGAGAAAAAGACTAGAAGGAAAGGAGGAAGAAGAAGCTATGATTAGGATATAAGAAAATTAATAAACTAATAAAATAATAAGAATAATAAACATTCTAAATATGCACATATATGTACACAAAGTTTATTTTAGTCAATACCTTACTATGTTTACATATATCATTTCCTTATTTTTTAAAAGGTTTGTTATTTTTTTATTTATGTGCTTATGTATGTACTTGTGTGAGTATAAACCATATATGTGTAAGTTGCCACAAAAGCCAGGATCATGTGTCATATTCTCTGTAGTTGGAATTACAGGCAATTCTGAGCCATCTGACATGCATGCAGGGACTAAACTTACAGCCTCTAGAAGAGCAAGCAGGAGGTGCTTTTAAACAGGAGCCATCTCTCCAGGTATATAATGCCTTTCTCAAAGTCTTTTTTATTTCTTCTGTGTCTTCCACTTAACATACACACTCTTTTTTAAAATTTCTTTGGAGGAAAACGACAGGGTTGCATTCTTCTTTATGGATGAATAACATTTCGTGGCATGTTTATATCACTTTATTTAGATGGTCATCTGTTGTTGGCCATCTCTTCCTTTCCATATCCTATCACCATGAATAGTCTCACAGTCACTTTGGGAATGCCTCAGCTCCTCACTGTATATCGTTTTGATTCCTTGGCTATACACACAAAGGTGGGACAGCTTGGAATCACAGGGCTGATCTACTCTGCACTTCACTATGTCGATCAGGTTGGTCTTAAGCTCACAGAACCTGCCTGTCTCTGTCTCCTCAGTACAAGAGGATTAAAGCTGTGCATGAGCATGCCGATCTTAGATCTTATAGCAGTTGTCCGAGGACGCGTCATACTGTAGTCCAAAATGGCTGAGTTGATGAACACTCAAAGACACTGCTAATTCCTTTCTCTATCTCCTTACCAGCAGTTTATGAAGCCACTATTCAAGCTACCTTCCTCTTCCTCCTCCTCCTTCTCCTCCTTCCCCTCTCCCACCCTCCTCCTCATCTTCCTCTTCTTTTTCTTCTTGTAAATGGTTATTTTGTTCATTTACATTTCAAATGTTATCCCCATTCCTGGTTTCCCCAGGGCAAACATCCCATTCCTCTCCCCTCCCCCCTGTCTCCAAAGGATACACCCCCACCCACTCCAGTCCCACTGCCCTATGTGGGGCCCTCAAACCTTCACAGGACCCAGGGCTTCCCCTCTTGTTGATACTAGACAAGGCCATCCTCTGCTACATATGCAGATAAAACCATGAGTCTTCCATGTGTACTCTTTGGTTGGTGGGTTAGTCTCTGGGAGCTTTGGAAGTTCTGGTTGGTTGATATTATTGTTCTTCCCATGGGGTTGCAAACCCCTTCAGCTCCTTCAGTTTTTCCCTGAACTCCTCCACTGGGGTTCCTTGTTCAACCATCTCAAAGTCTTTATCTTTAAAGCCCATGTTGTTCATTAGGAATTCAAGGTAAGTCTGTACTTGCAGATTCCTTAATTCCCACACTAAAGCAAATGAAAAAATGAAAGAGGCAAAGCTTTATTTTACACAAACTGAAAAATCAATTCCAACACATGATCATATAAAACCACTAATGAAGTGCTCTACATTCAACATCCTAAACAGACAGTGAACAGAGCAGAGAGGTATCTTTAGGTGGGGCCACATATTTCCAACGTTATATCCTTAAGCCACAAAGTAATTAAGATTGCTGTCACAGTCAGACACCTGTAAGAGGAAGACAGAATCTGCCATCCTCAGAATAAATGTGGCCAAGAGTTATTTAGCAATTTCTTCCAAATGTAAACATTCCATCCTTGTAAGAACAGGAACATAAGGGATTCAAGAAGCTAAGGAAACTTACAAGACCAGGAAATAATCAAAATTACAGTAATCAAAATAAATTGAGTAATTACTGGGACAAAGGAGCCTTTCTGCAGGGCTCTCTAAGAATGAAAACTTCTGTGAGCAGCCAACTTTTCCAAGAAACAGCTACCTTTAAGTATTTAAGTCATCCATGTACCTGTTAGTGATTTCTTCACCTTGTTGTCTTAGTGAGTTAGACCTGAGTAAAGTCTTTTCTGGGGGTTGCTGGTGGTGCCTTACCTGGAGATCCAAGACATTTGTTTATATTAGCCAGGAAAATATAACACGTATGCCTCTTGGATACTGATCTCCAACCTCAAGAACAAAGATACTAATGTTCGGTTGTTTCAGACCCACCATTGGGTCTGAAATGCATATTGGTAGATCAGTTTGTACTAGATATATCTCATACACTCAGGAATCTCAAGCATCATGGGAAAGCTGAACTTAAAAAGAAACAAACAAACAAACAAACAAAAAACTTCAGTGATTGTTTCTTTTCTGACTGTTTTCAAACTGCTTTCAAAGTGAAAATATTTGAAATAAGTCTTAATTTGGATCTGAGGTGGTGAGCCCGCTCCCTCAGAATCAATTATTTTCACAACAACATAATGTCATCCTTCTTAAGGGAAAGTATGCTTGATTACTCTGAGAAAACACAGAACAATCTGGCAATCCACTAGGGGTTTTGTAAACTAGGAAAACTTATTTTATCTTCCAAAGTACAAAATTCATACCTAATAATACATATTATCATTTGCTAAAATGATGTGAAATTGTACTCTACTCGTATGCTCAAGGGATACATCTAAATAGTCTACAACACATTTTCCATTTCCATTTAAAATGAAGAAATAATATTTTCTGTATTCCATCATAAAGTTGATATCACAGGGCAATATCGTTCCTAGGAGTGGGTCAGAGACAACGAAGAATGGTTTTCCCGAAAGAGTAAGCAATATTAATATGCAGAGTACACTTCTGAGGAAAAATCATTCATCATTTGAGATTTTAACTGTTTTGATGGAATTCCTGTCTTCTTGAAACCTAATTAATTTCTGAGAATCAATCATAAAAATTACCGCGAGTAGTGCCAACCCTACAATACTTGTCCTGGATGCCTGGGTGGTAAGAGGGGGAAAAATGTTTGTCTCCAGGAAAACATTGGATGAGCATAGATGCTCCACTGGCTGTGAGACTGTTGTTGCTCACACTTACAACGAGGGTATCCACAGAAGCAGCAGGGTTCTGTTCTCTGTATGAAGACAATCTCTCTTATAAGTGCTCCATGCTTCTACACTTACACACACACACACACACACACACACACACACACACACACCATGTTGTCATTGTTTAAAGAAGGTGACACTGTACATTTGGGAAAGCAGATGTGCAATAAATCCTGGTACATAAAAAACTTTAACTTCTAAAGAGGAACAAGAAAAAACATGTTGAAGGAACTGATAGTTAGAGTCAGCAATCTCTCCATAAGATCAACACCAGTTCTGCCTCCACACCATAATCATCATCATTATCCCTGTCAACATCTTCATCAACATCATTATCATTTAGAAGATAAGAAGTATTTAATTTAGAACCAAACTACTTTCCTACAGTCTATCACTAGCAGGTCATTGAACATATGCTGAATGAAGCAATAAATCATGATTTCACCCTAGCATTATAATTAACTTGGGCTTTATCATAGACAAAGTATATTACTAGGAGTACAGTCCTCACAAACATCAAAGGCAACAGGATTTTGTTTTTTGTTTTTTGCTTATTTTATGAATGAGAAAATAGTAATAGAAATTGTCGTCATCATCATCATCATCATCATCATAATCATCATCATCATCACATGACTTAGAGGATGGAATCCCTTGGTAGCATAGCTAAGAAACATAAGATAATTAGTAATGGCAGAGTCAATGCTCCTCAGTGTGAACTCTACCAAATTTCTAGGTAATGGTATTCTTGGCATTAAACTCCATGTTCAGAATCAGAAACCAAGTCATTTCAGTTCTGCATGTTGAGTGAAGTGGCATCATTGATTCACATTTCAAGCAGGACACTGGTGAACTGATATTTACAGCACCCAATGTTAATGTTTTTGTCTCTTAAATTTCCCTCTCCAAGTCATCCTATTCGTCAGCATTCTATCACCCTTTTCTGCATGTGATATGTCATTGGCACTAAACAGAGAAATTAGGCTGGATGTAGAGCAAGGAATTTAACTCTAAAAGCCCACCTCTAGGGACATACTTCCTCCAGCAAGGCCAAACCTAAATCTCCCAAAACAGTGTTCTCTATTAGGACTTCATGGTTCGAATGGATTGCACTACAGAGGTCATTTCTCATATCAACAACCACAGCATCCATCTAGAACTGTGATCATTTGATTTGCCTATTGCTTCTTTTTCTGTCTTATGTGGGAGAAAATGGGAAAGTATCTGAAATTAAAATATTACACCTGTTGCACTGTGAGATCAAGCCTTACAACTCCTTTCTAGGCAATATCTCTTCCTTTAGAGTCTATCAAGACACTGAAGAAAGAATGAAGTATGAAGATGGTTTTTGGTTCTGTGCTGTGCTGGAACATTTTAATAACATAGCAAAATGTGTGACTATCATATTTTCTGTACTAATATGGGTAACCTCAATGGAATTATTTTACATTTAGTGCCTGTAACCTCAGACAGCCCACTTTCCATTTTAGGGACCAAGGCTTACTGATCTTAAAAGAAACATCCAAAAATGAACATGGGTCTTCTCATGTGATCTGACCTCAGGTGTTAACCTCTGCTTAGAATTTTCACTATCATATGTTGAGCTACATCCCTGCAATTCCCTCTTCTACTGAGGACACCTTCTTGTTCCAATTTTATGAACACTCACTATTCTCAGGTTAGTCTCAGAATTTCTGTCTCTTATGTATTAACCAGGATCTTTCTCCATTAGTCATCCTTAGAGACAGCTATAACAATAGCGTAGGTATGGTGTATGAGTGTGTGTGTGTGTGTGTGTGTGTGTGTGTGTGTGTGTGTGTGTTATATGGTCTGTGTAGTATGTGTGTATATGTGTGTGGTATGAAGTAGTATGTGTGTATGCTGTGTTTTTGTGTTATGGTATGTTTGTGTGTGTTAGTATATATGGTATGTGTGTTGTGTGTGTAGGATATGTGTGTGTGTGTGATATGTTTGTGTGTGTATGAGTGTGTATGCATGTGTGCATGTCTATGTGTGTGCATGTATCTATATTTGTATCTATGTGTGCTGTGTAGGATATGTATGTATGGTATGTTTGTGTGTCTATGTATGTGTATAAGTGAGTGTGTATGATTGTGTCCATGTGTGTGCTATCTGTCCATGTGTTCATAAGTGTGTATGTGTGTGTATGTGTGTATGGTATACATATGTGAGCTATTTGTGTGTGCTATCTGTATGTGTGTGGTGTGTGTATGACCCTATGTATGAGTGTGTATGTGTGTGTATGTGTGTTAACAAATCAACAAAATGTTCATAGTTGGCAAAGAGTCCTTTTGTAAAAAAGTGATAACTGATGAATTTGGTAAATGGCAAAAAAGGGAATAAATTTAGCTTCCCTGAAACCAAGACAACCTGAGACTATACAAGCTTACATTTTTACACATATTCACAAAGGGTTTTCTCTTAAAGTCTTCATGCTTCTTCCTGCACATCAACATATGGCCTAGGCATTTCATTTTTTCTTTCAAACTCTGCCAATGTGAACAGAATTTGGAACACATTGAAAAGCATATGACTTGTAAGAAATTTCATATTATTTGAATTAAATTGTAGACTTTTTTTCTAGCCCTATCAATATACATATTTGTATCTCCAACTATGAGTATCAATAGAACTGTACATTTCTAGAATTGAAAAGATTTTGGGGATCATCTGCATCACTCAGGGGTGGAAACTGCATCCATGATAAGCAAAATGACTTGTCTAACATCTGTTAAACAATAACATTAATAAATGGAGGAAAGAATGCATCTATCCAGTTGCAGGACCTAGATGTTCATAGGCTTAACTGTTTAATGCTGCATGTGCATGAATTGCTGTGTCTAGGAACATGTTTAGGTATACATGAAGAACCACATGCAGGAAGCTCTCCCATTGTTACCCAAAGCTATGCTTTCTGCCTGGTGTCCTTCCTAATTACTGATATGAACATTAACTATCTCTCTTCTATTGATTGCTATGTATATGTTATTTGTTTGTAGTCTCTCAAAAGCAGTGTCTTAGAGAAGTACAAGAGAAAAGATAAAAGAAAACAAAAATCAGAAGTTGCTACTGTGGGCATTTGGGGCTCTTCCTACAGGGGCTCCCTAAGGCACTGTGAGAGAGACTGCCTAAGAACTGACTCTAAGTAACAGAAGACTGACTCATTTATCTGTGGACTGTCATGCTTCATTGACTGAGGACTGCCCCCATGGAGAGGGTTGGCGTTTCATGGTTCCTTGTGCTTATGATGTATGAGAATGGCTTGAGGCGGAGAAAAATAGAAAAATGCTAGCAGAGCTGTAGTCAAAGTAAGAATGGGTAAGGGGCTGTTAGACCAAGAACATGTGATACAGAGTTTCAGGGGTACCAAGCAATAGAAAGCAATTTTAATATTTTATACATTCATTGCTAACTTGACAATACATGTTTGTGTTAGTTTGATTGGTTAGTTACTTACTGATATGAGTACCCCATGGAATGCTATAACTGCACTAGAGCATACAATTTGTGATCTTTGTTTTACTTTTTCTGTCTCTCCCCCCTTCTGTCTGTTTCATATTTTATGTGACTTACTAATATAGTAAAATCATTCAATCAATATCAGCTTTATATGTGTAACCTCTAGTTGTTAAACATTTAGCAGGGAACTGAAAGGACAAAAATCTTTCAGAAATATAACTAACAATAGCCTTTTAACAAGAATCTTCTGAAATAGTATTCTTTAGATACTGATAAATGTTCTGAAGAAAATTGGGAAAGTAGAAAATGTGAGCAAAAAGGAACAATGCTATTTTAACCCATTTATAGTTGTCATGAAAACGTTGTGTAACATATATAATATTGTAGAATATATTTTAAAATGATAGAAATCAAATTCTAAGTGGATTAAAGGTATATTCTTAACCAAAGGAGGCCATTAAATTCAATTGTAAGTGATATTATTTATATATGACAAGAAAACCAGTGTTAGGGGAAAGTAATTAGGAAGTAGAAGGACAAGAACTACATATAGACCTTTTTGCTTTTCTTTGGACAAATCTTGTATCAGGAAAAATGATCTTAATTTTATTTATTATAGTATGATACTAAAACTCCATGAACATATGCATAAAATGTCAAACACTATAGGTTCGTGTACAGTCACAACTGCAAGTCTGTATTCTATTTTCATAGTCATCAGCATTCCTGGGTATGTGCCAATTTTGCTCTTTCAAAGGGTAGTATATTGCCATTCCAGATTAAAGTGTCTTTAGGAGTTCAGTAATAAACTTTCAACTTTCAGATAGCTGCTACAAGTACATTTTAAATTACAACTAGAGACTGAGCCTCTTATTTGCTAGGGTGAAAAATAAAGAAAGGAAGAAAAAAAGAAAGAAAAAGAAAGATAAGTGCTCTAAACCAAAAAGCACCATTCAATGACCCTGAATATTTATTAAACCTTAAGGTGGCACAGTTAGCCTGCTTATGTATGTGCAATGGAAAATGATGAAGAGAGGGGATATTTGCAAGTTGGTAATTACAGTAAACATAAGCATATACCATTCTTGCCAAGCTCATTCTGAAATTTAAGGCTAAAGAAGTATAGAAAAATATGGATGATACACAAAAACATGAAAAAGAGCAGTTAAGGAAATCTGTTCAGCACTGAGAGTGTCAAGTGCTATGGAAATTAATGAAATCAAGGCAAATAGCAAGCAAACAAAAACATTAATTAAAGCTTGACTTTACCTACTCTGAAAGAAGCATATGGTAAGAGAATATTTATACATGTAAAACAACTCATGGAAGACTCATGGAAACAGTCAATGTCCCAAGTGTATACAAATGAATAGGTGAATAGTGTACATTCTTGAGGTGGCATTGCCAGTTGTTTACACAACACTGAAAAGGCTTATAGCTCTCTTGATTTTGAACCCTTTAATTTTTCAATATCCCCATAAGAACACCGGATTAAATGAAGGCACCGCTGCTGGAAAACTAAGAAATCTCTTCACTCTTAAATACTTTAAAGGGTATCTGTGCAGAGGCAATATGATAAAAAAGAACCTTTTTGGACCTCAGTCAAGGTCTTTAGGGCATTGAGTATCAGACAAACCACCTGATGTGCATAATTTGGGTTATATTGTTGAGATGGTGGTAGGAGTTAGGCTCCAAACATACAAGGGAGATTCAGATGATCTCTCAAGAGAGACTCCACAATGTTCATTAATTATGAAGGAGTGAATGTGTTCAGTTCAACATTCAGGCGAGAATGTTGAAAGTGTAATTTTAAAAAAATGTATTCAAAGAATTATAAATAAAATACAACAAATTAAACACTACACCAGTGAGATAATAAAGAATTTATCAATGACTGACAGTTTAATGTTTAAAAAAATAAGAATGCAAACACAATTTTAAGAGAATTTTAATCCTAAACTCAACAAATTAACAATACCAGTGAAAGAAGGTAACTCATGATGCTGGACACTATAGTTTGCTTGAGTTGGAGACAGATGTCTCAAGTACAGGATCTACTTCTTGATTGATCAGCAATATTTTTCACTACTGGAATTTAAAAAAATCATAATAACTACTTGCCTCCTAGGGTTAATGGAGGAATGAAATGAGGCTAAACACAAGTACTTAGTAGAATGCCTGTCATGCAGTGAGGAATCTATATGTATTGGTGCTGTCTGTGCTCCAATGGTATAGTCTATACATGAATCAGTGGAGCCCCCAAAGCATGGGAGTTGTGTAAGTTCTTCCCAGTATAGTCTCAGTCACCAGTCCTGAAACTGCTCACTGAAACTTAGTAATATCTAAATTGGTGAATCAGTTAAAAGCAGTGAGATCCAAAATCTCTCTTTGTTTCAGGTTGTAAAAAAAAAAAAAAAAAACCAACCAACCAACAAACAAATGCAATTATATTAAAATAGCATTGTAGGCCTTAGCACTGTGAGCAACAAAGCAGGTCAACCAGAGTCATTTCTAAAGACTGAAAGATAAGCAGTAACTCAACACCAGAAACATTTCCAGCCCGGGCAGATTTACAATGCATCACTCCTGAATCATCCATGTCAGGTGCTAGGATCAAATCTCACAGCATACCAAAAAAGCAATAAACAGCACGTTTGAACTTTTAAAGCCTCTTTTCTAGTGGTTAGCAATAATCACATCGTCTATATTTTGTTTTCAGGTTCCTAGTAGACTATAGGGGCATTGAAATGCAAAAACAGATAATAAGATGGAGTGGATTGAAAGAACTATTCTGATAAAGCCCCATCCACTAACAACAAACACGCAATGCTTTAGACTATATTATCGGATTTACTTCCTAATACCTCTGTGCAACTGAGCTCTGGGATGAACAAAAGTAACAATGTTCAAACTAAATTATGGCTTAAAATGCTGTAGAGATCTATCCTCAGATCAAACCTCTCTGCAGATGTTTGGCCAGATCACCATGGAAAGAGCCAGGGAAAGACTAGAAAGAAGGTGTGTTTACCACTGTCAGCAAATGCTAGTCACAGTAACCTGTGGACTTATGATTTTACCATTGCCGTCTAAAGCAAAGACCCACTTTTGAATTAGTGTGAAACACAGTGACACTTTTAAATCAAAAAGTTTTGAAATGACACTCTACCTGCAAGGCACAACATGAATGATTGCAGCACTAGCAGTTCCCATGGCAACCTCATCTTCAGTTTCCGAGGTCAAAGGAGTTTCAAGTCCAATAACAAGTGAATAGAACTGCTGCTTCTGTTCCTTTTAAGCTTTGTGCAACCTTTAATCTGTGGACAAGAAGAGATATTACAATGAGATTTGGCTCCATGTCTCTTGATGGTCTCTGCATATCTGCCTTTAATTGAGTAAGAATAAAATTCACTTGTGGAATATATTACTGAAGTCAAAGAAGGAACACTGAATGATGAATATAAAGAACAAATTAAGCCTCCTATGTTTCTGTATAACCCACACTGGCTCCAAACCTTAGATTCTTCTGCCTTAGTCTCCTCAGTGCCAGGGTTATAAATGTAGACTCATATGCCCAACCCACTTAATATTCTGTTCTTTCAAATAGTACTTAGGAGAGGACTGGGCTGATATGCCCTTGTACATACATCAAGAACCTCTCCTGATTGGGTAAGTATTAATATAAAGGCAGAGGAGGAGACTCTGATTTACCTGATGATTTTCAGTCATTTAGTATTGTGTCTTGATATTTTTTTCCAGCAAATAATAAACTGAAAAAAAAAAATCCAATAGGATGGAGACAAATGCCCACAGAATAAGATAAATAATGTTAGCGTTCACAGACTTTATAGTGAACACTGAATTTCCAGGTAGGCATTGTGTGGGGAAATTGAAATTACCCCATCCATCTATGTATTTTCCTACTGTGTTCCACATTTTATTTTGAAACTTGCTATCATATGGCTATGATTTTTATGAATATGCTCTTGGAACGTTCATGTACAAGATGGTTGGCACAAATGCTTTAAAGTAAGAGATAATGAAAGCTGAGAAAGGGGAGGCTTAGTGGAACATCATTATGCTTTTGAAGGCCATGTCCTCAGGAGGGATTAAGATAAGTTCTCAATGGGTCCCTAAGTCCTTGCAAGAGTGAACTATGAGGAAAAGCCCTGATTTGCTTATTGATTCACTCATCCTTTGCTTCTGTCTGCTGTGATTTCTTCCTTCTACCGAGGACAGAGTTATTGCCAGAATCTGTACCAGACTGTTTAGACTTTAAACTTACAAAACTATGGGCTACAACAACCTTCCTTTTCTATGTAAGTACTTGCCTAAGGCATTTCATTAAATTGAAGAAAAATGGACTAATAGTAAAAAAAACCAAGTACACAACTCTACTGTCTAGTGAAATAAATCTTACAAATTATGAGTTGCTACCAGCTGGGTTCACATGGAGAAAACCAAAACAAAATTAAAAATAGAAGAAGGAACTTACAGTGTTTATAGGAACATGGATGTAACAGAAGATAATCACAATAAGTAAATTAACACAGTCTCAGAGAGATAAGTGCCATTTCTTTTCTCTCATTCTTGGATCCTGGTCTTACAGGGATTTAAAATCACATATGTACAGATGACATGAAATTAGAAGAAAAACTGCCTAGAAAGACAAAGGGAACCACTGTGAGGGAACTGGGGAGAAGAGAAAGCATTGAGGGATTTTGAGGAATAGGCTTGCGGCATGTCATGTACTTGCCTGAAAATAGCCTTATGCAATGGTGTAATACAAAACCGAATTAAATACAAAGTATGTAGAATTTTAAAATAGGGTAATCAGTCCTAGAATAACTGCTGATAAACAACTCTTTTAGACAGACAAGCATAACAGTCTTCCTATTTGGTCAGAAACCTTCAACTAGAACTCTGCAGTAAAGACAGCCTCTTTATTCCATGAAACTTTTAAAAGCTACATAACAAAATGTAAGAAACCACAGGCATTATGGAGAGCCCTGGTAGCGACTGACAGAAAGGAGCTTGTTCTATCCATGCCCTGGGCAAACAGAGCAAGGACAGATTTGTAAATGTTTCAAAGAAATACTCAACAGTATTGTATTTTGAAAAATGATCAAGTTTTAATGACTGGTAATCAGCTTAAAATCTTTTAAGATGAGATCAGGTATTTGCAGTAAGACTGAACTTTTGATGGGAATGCTTGGCCTTAAAACATCTATAGCATTTCTTCTAAGGCTCAGAGTACATTGCAGAAGAGGGAATTGAAAGCATGTAAGAGGAAGAAGATGGGGGACGAGCTATAAAAATGCCATCTTCTAGGCAAGACACAGCAGTGTAATCAGGAATTCCCAGCAGCAGCCTATATCTGCACTGGCTGTACTCAAGAATAGCTCTACACTCAGGCATGGATAGATGAAGTCCTAAATTTCTGCTACAGATCTATAAAGGAATAGGACAGTCACTGTCTTCTAGTTTGTCTCAACTGGTAAGCTCACTAGATAATTCAACCAATGCTCACACAAATGGTTCTAAATAACCAAGTGGGTCAAGAATCAAATCACATGCCATAAGGCACAGGTTCGGATAATGTTTATGTGGGAGACTGGATAAGAGAGGGTGTGGTGTGAGATGAGACTCATCAGGATACATTATAGACATGTGTATAAAATTCTAAAATTATGATTAAAAATAAGGAATTTACAAATGCACAATAAATGATTGTTTTCCTTTGAACAAAATTCAGTCTTGGAATGAACTTAAGGGCTACAGGTTCCCAGGCATTCAGCAAAAACTGCTGAGTCAGAGTCTCCAAAGGCTAAGTGTAGAAATCTTCAAAAGTTACCTGTTTTTGAAATCTGGTCCTTTAAAGTTTGAAGACAGTGCTTTCATGAAATACTGTATGTGTTTGCATCATAGAAAATAATTTCATACTCTCATTAATGTGTATTACATATCCACTGTGTCAAATTAACACAAGCTAGAGTTATTTGGCAAGAGGCACTCTCAAGAATAAGAATGTTCCCACCAGATTAGCCTGTGGCAAGCCTGTGGGATATTCTCTTCATTGCTGATTAATGAGGGATGTCCCAGCTTACTCTGGAAACTCCTACCCCTGGGCAGGTAGTCCTTGGGTAGACTAGAAAGCCAGCTGAGCAAAGAATCAAGAATAAGCCAGTTAGCAGCACTTTTCCATAGCTTGTAAAAATATCTCCTGTCTCCAGGGTCCTGTCTTGTTTGAGTTCCTCTTCTGATTTTCTTTCTCTACAATGTCAGGGTGCTTTATATCAGGAATAAAGCATAACAAAGCAGTTTACTTAGGTGATGCTACTTTGCAAATAAATCTAATAATCAAAACCTTTAAACAAATTGCACTCTGGTCTATTGCTCCATGGCTTCAGTGCTTCCTCTCATCCTCATGGCTTCCATACGGCTGGCAGGCAGCCATACATCATACTCATATGGATGACCATCTGTTCTCCAGATAAAATGGACTTGCCCAGATGAACAGGAGACAGTCTCTAGCTCCTAGCAGCTCATGTTTCAATTGAGACAGCTAGCCACAACTTCATCAAGTATAAAATACACTTTTATTACAAAGAATAAAAACTTTCTGATTTGAGAAGCCCTCAGCAAGTCCATGAAAGTAGAGTAGGACTCTTCCAACATATTTGGTTACCATAAATGTAAAAGCAAAGTATTCCAGAGAATCTCGAAACTGGAAACTGGCAGTAACTGGTTGTGTAGTCATAAGTATTTCTTAGCCTTTCTATGAAGGTTGTTTTGGGGAGAAATGTCTTTGTTAAGACTATGAATCCCCTTTGAAAACTATACAGCACCAACATTATCATATATACTGATTATTCGGTCTCAGCCACACATACACACACATCAATATGCATATACATTATAAATGAAATATATATATATATGCATATTGTGGAAACACATGGTTTTTTAAAATTAAATATAGTCTGAGATTTCTCATCTCATTCTCAAGTATGACGAACACAATGTGAGCAAATATAGGCTTCTGTGACAAGGTGCTCTTAGGATTAATTTACCCTACCTGCCACTGAAAAGCCACTCTGTCTGGCAGGAAGACAAGAGAAAATAAGCTCTCATCATTAGAGAAGTTGTTTTTCTTTTGTGGTCTTAAATAGATTCAACTGTGAAAGAGCCAGACTTAATATGTTGTGAAGACAGGAGGAACCCTTGACCTGCGATCTGCTGATATGGCTGAAAGTGGGTAGCATCTCAAATTGGATCTGTTCAGATACTCTTATAACATGAATGGTGATTAGGGCATTTAGATAAACAGGATGTGCTGATCAATGAAAACTATTAAAGTCTAAAGTGAGTGATCAGAGTATTAATAATTAATTTGCCAGGGTAATGTCATCTCAGATCTAGAGATTGATCTATAATGTTAAGCAGTTTCTAGGAGCAATTAAAACTAGCTTAGGGAATATATTTAGTTACAAGACCAAAATTTAGCTTATGATGTGACACTATTTAGGCAACATATTCTGTGAAGAGCTTAACATTCTAAAGAAGGAGAAATTCTAGAACTTTATGGACATTTATTTACATCAGGTGTATGAGGTTCACCCTCAATAATTAGAAATAATGGCATCCTTGATAGTCATTTTTCTAGTAGGCAGGATTATCAGAAGCAGGAAGTTTTCTGAAGGGTGCTGGAAATTCATGACCCTCATGTGACACTGTGGTGCAGGATAGAAAGTTTCATAATTTCGGTTTTCTTGCCAGTGCCAGAAAGGAAGGTGCGGGATAAGCTGAGAGTTATGGCGGCAATAGATCTCCCGTACAGCTTTGAGCTCTCTTTGCTTTATTGGAAGGTGGCTGCAGCAGAGGTAGTATACTATGCACTAACTCTGAGATCTTCTCCAGGACTGACACACATAAATCCTGGAGAAGATGCTGCACAATGAAACAGAACTTGCTTATTTTTCTCTGAGGAAGAAGGAGATGGATAACTGAGAATTCTACTTTTCCTGGTTTCCTTTTCTGTATATTCTGATACAAAACAAAATGTCTCCAGTCCTTCAAGAAATGGGGGATAAACTACTGATGAAGCCACAGAAGAGGGATTCAGCCCATTGCTGACATGATTACCTTAGTCATGTATTCACCGTCCTCTGACACATGGCTAAATTAAAAATATGTAGGCATTCAAATAGCATCAATTCAGTCCATGGGTAGGGACAGAGCTAGGTGGAGAGTGTGAAGAAACTCTGAGGGCAAAACCTGGTCTTCTGTGAACTCACAGTTTCTTTCTGAAAGGCAAGTAAACCAGTAATACTAACTCAGCACAAAGCTTCTAGTGAATCTGTTAAGGAAAGCTGTAGAGGCAAATAAAGAGGGAGAGTGGATTCAGGGATGGGTAAGGCAAGGTCTTCAAGAACCACATCAGAGTGGCTGCATGAATTATTCTTAAATAACAAATAATGGAGAAAAAGCTTTCTAATCCCAACTAGCAGGAAAATCAACAGTCAAAAATTGTGATCTCAGACAATAACAGGCTGGTAAAGACAAAATAGTGTTAAGTGTACTCTGCACATTGCCTTGTGCTCTATCTTTGACTTACCATTCTCCAGGTGGGTGGTTCATTTATAAAATAACTTCTTATAACTGTAAATTTTGCAACATATATCTCTATCCCTATCTATCTATCTAATATCTTATATCATACTGTAAAGGTAAAGGAGAATATACATGAACTATTTAGAATGGGTTCATTCTAGAGTTGGATCTTGAGAAAGTACTATTAAGTTATCCCTGTTAAAGATAGCTGGTAACAAGCTATTTTTGGACACCAGAAAGGAAAAGGGTTGTTGGAGATATATCCAGTGTCAATTCTTCCATCAGTCTCCATGGTGTAATAGAGGTTTTGAACTCAGGCTGGAAAGATAACCCAGTAAGTAAAGAGCTTGTCTTCCAAGACAAATAACCTGAATCTGGATGCACATAAGCAAAAGGAACTACTGGGTATGGTAACATGTCTTAGGAACAACAGCTCCTGCATGCACAGAATCTCAGACTTGATTTGGAAGGGTGAAAACTGAGCTAGAATGACATTTGAGAGCTACAGGATCCTAGCAAGCTGACTTCCCTTTGCAGAGATCTGCTTTTCAAGCCCTGCCTCAGAACACCAAATAGTAATTTATTTCTTCTCTTTTTCTCCTCTGGCCAACAAGATAATTACATCTCCGATTACTATGTATGCTTTTAGCCTACAATATTATTTTTAATGCTTCTAGGCATGAAGATAAAGCATGGAAGTGTTGTATTTGAAATCAAGTCCATTGAATTTTTTTCTAGTTTGGCCATGAACGATGTGGTTTGGGGAAAGCTAAGTGATTTCTAATTGTGTCAGATACTCTGTAGTTTGGAGATCACACATAAACCTTGATACCAAATGGTTTGTAAATGATTATTCTTGTGTTGGTTCAGATTATAATTTACATTTTCCCACCTACGTGCTCCTTATTAAACTACGGTTTTAAATTTATGAAGGAAGGGGACCTTTGATTCCTCCTTTGATATTTAATAGGCACATAGAATTAGAGTGGCTTTTCAGAAAGAGGAGTCCATGAGTAGTTACCATGTAAACGGAAGAATGGATGTACCTAATATCTTTTGTCGATCAACTATGTGTTTTTACACTTGCTTCTCATTTAAGCCTCACAAGTACCCTGGTGTCAGGCAGTACTGTTCTTTATAGAATTACTGCTTTGCAATTTAGACTATGAGAGTCTATGCAATTTTTCCAAGGTCAAATATTCAAAAATCAATACAGACTCTATTTAACTCCGTGCCTCCATACTTAAAGTACTTGACTTTTGCTATGAGCAATAAATTCTTTTTGGAAAGTAAAATGTCTTTGGCCTGACATTGTTTTCTGATGTTGACTGTCTCCCCCAACTCTGCTTTTCATGTTGTCCTTTACCCAAAGCCAAACAGGACTATCATCTAACAATATTATAGAGTGTGTATAGAATTCCCATAAAAAGTTTAGCATGGATCTTATGACTGAGCCATTGTCAGAAGACCACTATTCCTTAGTGTTAATTTAAAAAAAAATCCTCTCATACAACAAAAACTTTGGATTTCTTGCTAGCTATTACTGAGAACACTGATATTCTTAAATCAGAAGTATAAGAGATTATCAGTTAAAGTTCCATTTGTATAGTTGATCATTTTCTAGCTCCACTCCTGGTTATTAACCTGAGGTGTCAGGTTAATCACACTGGTAAAAAACAAAACAAAACAGTCACCATAGATTAATACATGAAGATTAGGGGGTTCCATGGAAAGCAGTGTGACTATTATATGAATGGGAAAATGGAATATAGTCAGGATTTACTATTCAATTCCTCAACAGATTTTTTTTTAGTAAAGTCAGTTGTAAATAGTAATGTATAGATTGTAAAGGTCAAGGCCTCTATTTATAAGACATTTTAAACTCAACTAGGTAGACAAGATAAGTGACCATACAAGTTAGCTTAGAATTAAATGAGAATTATAAATAATCTACACCTTTTATTGTTATAACATTTGGCAAAAAATTTGTCCTCAGATACTGAAAACTCATAGGTCTCTTATGTTAGATTACTTAGCTTTCTCTTTTGTATAAGCCTTGTTCCCAAACTACAAAACTTCAATTTACTGGAGATTGAAATAGATAGATTGCTAGTAATTCTGGATAAAAACAAACTGAGATGTAATTAACTGCATTGCTTGGCACAAGAATGTGAGAAATATCAGCAATGTATTTGAGAAGTCACAACTAGTAAACAAGGGGTGGACATGAGTTATATGAAATTCTTCACATACTTCCTACTCATTCATTCACCTAGAAATTCTCTTTGATGATGTCTATTAAGATTGTATTATAGAGGACATCAAGGAATGGTGAATGAGACTCACCATATATATTTAAAGGATTTACCCTTTGATTCTGTTGATTCCATAAAATGATTATGTCAAATTTACATGTTCTATGGTAGAAGGTAGCTATTCAATAATAATTTGAATTTCAATTGAGGACATCAGAATTCCTGAATCTGAAGTTACAGGTGGTTTTGATTCATCCATTATGGGTTCTAGAAACTGGATTCAGTTCTCCTGGAAGAACAGTCTGTTTTAATGGCAAATCAATCTCTTCTGCCATCAGTTCCACTCTTGTTCTCTTTCATCTAAGAGTACTACCAATTTCTCAGTGCCATTTCCCCTCAGAATAATCGACTTGATGTTGGACTTTTATACATAGCTACTGGACATAAATTTGTAAAAATTAAAGTATCTCTAATAATCATAATACAATTATGACAGATTGTTAAACTTCCTATACCTTGGAAAAGCATTGTTCTCTCTGAAAAGAGCTGTTTGTTAATATTTAGTTAAAAATAGTCACCAGGCCTTAGCTACCACTGGGTTTCCTATATTCTCAGTTCTGCATCTAACAAATTAGTTTGACACACCTTGCTTTTAAGTTCTGTGCACAATGTTCTGATAGGGAATTGAATTACTTGCTACAGACACATAGTCACTATCCACACTGCCCACTTAGTGATTGCTTACTGCATTGACTCCTAGACTTTTACTTAACTTGTATATACATTAAAGAAGAGTGTAAACATAGCTTTCTTATTTTTACTCCTCTCAGAAAATGGCTTCCTATTTCTCTGGTTTCTTAATACCGAAAATTAAAGTTTGCCTTATATGCTATTTCTATTATGTCTGTTTATTAATTTCTTTTATGAATAAGTATTCTTATCTGTTAATAATCATATTTATTGACAAAAAGTTCCTTATTCTACTGTTTCCAAATTTATACATATCATGTAATTTGGTAAATAAATTTTCACCCGAGTCTCAGTAATTATATTTCTTTTCCTCTAGTCTTTCCTCTTTCCCTCTTTCTGTAACCATTAGCAATTTCTTCATCTGGTTCCATTTTAAACTATATATCAAAAATTATCTGGCTCTGTCTATTGTTGTGAATACATTCAATAAGTTCAAATATACCTTTCAACACATCAGCTTTAGTAGGGGCCATCAACTCAGGACTAAGAGGTACTAAACATGTTTAAAGAATGTTTTCAGCTTATATGTACAAGTGTTTTGTTTGCCTGCATATATGTGCATCATGTACATGTGTGGTGTCCATAGAAGCAAGAACAAGGGGGTCTTATAACTGATGTTATAGTAATTGTGAGAAACCACATACATTCTGGGAATTGAAACCAAGTTTTTAAGAGAGCAAAAGTGTCTTTTAACTTCTGAACAATCTCCCCAGCCCAAGTATTGAACATTTTATCCATTATGTTTAAAAATAAACCAAACAGATACAGCTCAAAATTTCTATCATTGTTTCATTCTAAATACACAATTTGTCCAGTCTATTCATCAAGCAGGAATGTGTGATTAAACTCTCCAGTCATGGTAGTGGCATGATAAGGTAATATAATACAAATCACTGTGGAAATGATAAATAATAGCCAGGACTTAAAGAAATCCATATGTTACCTTTGTATTTGCTTTAAGTAACATAATCTTTAAAACAACACTTAAGGTAGGCTGCAATGTAGTTTTTATTTGTCAGGCTAACTGATTGTTCCTCTTTAGTCTTACGAGTAAGACAACAGTTGTAACCATATATTTTCCTTGCTAAGATCATTGAAGTGTATTTTACATACTGATACAGGCAATAGACATACAGAATGCTTGATCCCACCCAGAAGTGAATCCTAAAGTTTCATATCTTGGGTATCTAACTACTCTTTAACTTCCCAAAGTAGGGACGTGGAGCCAGCTGTAGCCTATAAAAGCAGAGCATTTTTCTCACATTATTATGGCACTGATGCTTCATCCTTTCATTAGTATGTCGGTCCTGTAGTGTCGTACTCTCATTACAATAAAAACTATAAGAGTAAATCATATATCAGGAAAGAAAAATGCCCGGCACCTCTCCATTATTCCTCTCCCTCAGGAAGCAATGTTAATTGATTGGTACTCATCCTGCCTAGTCTGAGGGCAGTCCCAGAATCTTCTCAACAGAGCCCTGCAAACACACAGGACAAAATCGATACATGTTGTAAGTAAAATAAAAATACCTCTGCTCTCCTTTGGCAGTTGAGCATATCTGCTCTAGCTTCATACTGGGCAGGTTTAAATCCCAGCTTTACTATTTAGCTGTTGACCTTGGGCAAGTCATTTAACCTCTACTAACCTCACTTTCATCTTTGGTAAAATGACAGGAAAGATACAGAGCTGTTGAAGAGAATATGAGAATAAAAAGTCTTTTTAATTGGATTATTTTAGAAAAAGCTGAGCTTGGTTTTGAGCACGGAAAAAATAAAAAAAAAAAAAAACTTGTTGCATGAAAATGGACAGGGCCTGGAAGCATCTGGCATTGAGAAGAAACTGATGTGGAGAGGAATACATAATGACATAGTGAGAGAAATCTTTGGAATCTCTTTCTAGTAAGCATTACAGGACAAAGTCTATGACTGGAGACCAAGGGCAAGGACAAGAAGCTACATTTTTATCCCCACTTTCTTGGTGGAAAAAAAAAAAAAAAAAAAAAAAAAAAAAAAAAAAAAAAAAAAAACAGGCCCTGGAGATCGTTGGGCTCTTAGCACAAGCAGAGGAAATTGCATTTCTTAGCAACCATCTCACGTTTGTTTTCTTCCTGCCCACTGGTGTGCTGCACAGTGCCAATTCTACTAAACTCCCAAATAAATCACTGCTAATGAAGCATGTTGCAATACAGACAGCAACAGGCATTTTTTAATCACCTAAAATAAAGAAGAGCTAAAGGTAAGCACAAAACACTCTAATACCTAATACATTAGGTGTCAGACTTAAAGAGGCAAGAGGCATGCAAGTTTCAGGGCTCTTACTTGCGTGCACTTAGTGGGAAAGTGAGGCTTACTAGTATATTTATCATTAGGCACAGCTTGCCAATTGCTTGGACAGCCAAATCAGATATCCAGGAGCTTAACAGAGAGTGTGTATCTACTTCAAAACCAGACTTATAACGAAACAAAACAAAACAAAACAAAACAAAACAAAACAAAACAAAAAAAACTCCCCACAGATTCCTATGATAGTTTATACCAATAAAGGGTCTAAATAAAATCTTACAAATTATTTATTGAATTCTAGCAGCAAGCTCCTGCAAGGAACAAGAAACAATCTGACCCATGGAGATTATTTGATTTTGCCATAAAACAAACCATCAAATACTATATTCAGAGAGCAGAACTCAAACATTAGGACATAGGTTCTCATTAAGAAAATATATGGTCTTTGGTGATAAACACAATATTGATTCTTGATTCAGAATTTTAAGTTGTTTCCCAGATCCAGTTTTTCATCAAAAAATGAAGATAGTACCACAAGTTTTTACATCTAAAAATAATTTTTATCTTATTAAATTACTAGCAATCACAATCAACTTGTACACTGTGACCAAAGCCATCCAGTATAAGCTTTCAGTACATTCAAAACATAATAACTATAAATAGGGCCATTTTACCAGTCATAGATTCTTTATCATTAAATAAACATCTTTTCACCACTACTGAACTAAATTGAAAAATATACATGTATACACACATACAACATACGCACATACATATATACATACATACATACATACATACATACACACACACACATATATATATATTTACCTCAATTTTTTTAAAGGTTAAAGGGAAACTAATGAGGTATTGCACACATGGATGTATTACAATAATTAAAAAGAAAAAAAAAACTATTATTGTCACTTTGCCAGATGAACAAAATTTCTTCCTGTATTCTGAAGCTTATCCTCACACCCATAGGTAAGTGGAGGTACCACCTATCTTCAAAGAAGCCTCTCATTTTATCAAAGAAATTCACAACTGGACACATTGCAGAGATCAGCCCAGTAGGAATCACAGTTACTAAATCTATGGCTGAGTGATCATCAGAGAAGATGGAAAGCAAAACCTGTTAAGAGCCAGAAAAGGGGGGAGGTGGCTGATAAAGATTCTTTCTGAAAAATGGCTACCTAGACAAGACAGGAGAAAATGGAAATGGCAGTGGACTTGTTAATATGGAATGGAAATTGCGTGGAGTTTCAACCCTAGAGGAAGAACTCCAGGAAACTAATGACTGTTGGGATTAGAAGACAGCAACACAATCTCAAGAGGTTTGTTTTACTTATGGCAAACTTGGAACATTTCATAATAAAGTCAGTAGAATTTTAGGACATGCAATACCCTCCTGCCCCACTCCTTATTTAAAATGCCAAATCAAACATAAGAACCATAAAACAAAATGAGCAAAAATGTTTGGACTCTGTGCTATTACGTAGAGGACTGATGTTTTTTTGAAACAGTCATCCAACAACTGGGGTGGGTAGAAGGTCTGCACAAGATCGGATCCGTCAACATCTTGCCATGAAATTAAAGGGAGAATATGGGCCCCATTCATTCCTGAGGATATTTGCAGTTAAAGGTTATGAAGGAGGAGACCTTTCCTTTGAGGATATTGTCAGTCATATTTCTATTAAAAAACCCTTACTCGTCTTCCTATACACAGCCTTATGAAATTCATTGGGTCACAAAAGTTAAAATCCAGTGGGAATGTAGAAGGGCTAAGTAGTTTGGGGAGGAAAGAGATTATTGTGCATTGAATAAAATCAAGAGAGTAGAATGGGGGAGCTATGTGAATATGATAGAAATGCATTATATCCATATGAGAAAATGTCAGGAGACCTATACCTTGTTGGGCATCAGAGATCTGAATGAATTTCACCAGTTTCTGCTCTCAGTGAGGTCACATCCTAACACTTATTCCCAGGTATTTCTCTGAACATTCTTTTGAGCAATTGAATTTCTCATGAAACAAACTCCTACTTTATTGTTTCTTCATCAGTGACTTTATACAGATATTGCCACATTTCCATATCATCTGAACAACTCTTAATGGAATTTTAGTTAGTTCAGAATGGTTTTTTTTTTTAGAAATTAAAAAAAGAATTATTTAAATAAGTTGATGCCTCCATTTCCTTATCCATGTTAAAAACCCTAAATCTGTATTTCGGGTAAGAATTGGGGGGGGGGGGATAAAAATCATTCACTGTGTTTTCCTTTTTTAAGCAAGTGTCAGGTAGCAGTTGCTACCTAAAGAGTAATACAGATTACCGAGCAATCACAATAACTTGCAGTATATTATGGCTGCCATTTGTCAAAGAGGCCAGGAGCTCAGAAATAAATGGGAGCTACCTATTTCTTCAAGGTAAGTTCTGCTACTTCCTTCTGGCCCTGTTAATGGCCAATTTAACGTCTGTGTGTTACTTCAGGGCAGACATCTGTGACATTCAAATAGTCAGAGAGATCAAGAATCCTGTAAAAATCCCTGGAAGGTCTGTTTTTCTCTGCACTGGTAGGGGGGACTTCCTTGTTAGTTACAGAGTGCAACCAATGAGATTGAACGACAACCCCCGGGTTCAAAATGATTTGGATTCCGAGAGATAGCATGCTTCTACCTCATAGCAACAGAAGAAATACTATATGTGACAGTTTTTGAAAGAATTATGTACTGTTCTTATCAGTGGGTGATTATTTATCTAGTTAATTTAGTTAGCCAAAAATTGGTAGCAAGTAATACTCATGTGAGTGTCTGTGTGTGTGTGTGTGTGTGTTTGTGTGTGTGTGTGTGTGTGTGTGTGTGTGTGTGTATTTTTTCAGATGACTTAGGCTAAATTGGGTAAATGATACAGGTTCTGAGAAAGCCAGGTTTCAGGGCTGGAAACATATAATAGATGTCTCTGTAGCTCTGGAGATGAATGGGCAAACTGCCAATTTACTTCTGAACTATTCCATTTATAATCTTATTTAAAATGGCATGGGTGATCCTTTTGACTTATAAAATGATTTTTATGCAATAACTAAAAGATAGTACACTAATTCTTATAAAATACATTGGGATAGTAGGTAGATGGCAATATTGTAACTTTTGGCAAGGGAAACAGATATAAATGAGTGGAGTGATTGGAAACATTTAACAAATTAAAGACCACACTTGCCTTTGTATACAATCAAATTCAGGGTGGATGGAGTGGTTTTAATAGTGACATTATCGATCTATCTTAACCTAATTGTCAAGTTGACACTCAGCAATGACGATCTTGCTTTATGCTTTTCTATTTTACTGAACAGAAACATGTTTTTTGTCATATTCTCACAGTTTTAAAACTACAACCTGATCATGAGAAATGTCAGGAGCTAATGATTTTCTACAAAATAATTAACCAATAATTTCCCAATATTCAAAGATTTACAACAGACATAGAAAGACTCGGTAGCAGTCATGTGTTGTAAAATGTCATGCTCATACATGGGAACATGTGTAGGCATATAATGATGTACTTGCCACTGACTTGGTGATCTGAGTATGATTTTTGTGACTCAAGTACTGTAGGGAAAGAAGTGACTTCTGCTATCTTCCATAAGTCTATAATGATTTCAAAATATCATTGAGGCATTGAGCTTCCTGGGAACTTCCTGTGTATTCATTGTGTTGGTATTGATTCACCTAAAGCAGAGCTATCTTTTATAAATACACAGTATTAGAGCAGATGTTATTCTTCGGTGGCTAGTAACATTTACTCACAATGTAAAGGTAGCTCACATGCTGGCTGAGGGAAAATAAGAGCATCATAGAGAAGCTCCTGGGAAATAATAAGTGTCTGACATTCCAACACACTATTGTAACATCAATGTTAAACTTTGCCACAGAACTATTTAGACTATGGGGAACCAAGGAAAGTGTTCAAAAGAAGCAATTTTACTCAATAATAATAATGCAGAAAAAAGGGTTGAAATTTGGTATGCACAAAGAGCACAGACATTTCACCTACATTGTAAACTACTTCTCTCTCTCTCTCTCTCTCTCCCTCCCTCCCTCCCTCCCTCCCTGTCTCTCTCTCTCACACTCTCCCGTCCCAAATACTGAAATAGCTCTCAACACCAAAAAATGACATTCTATCATCATTTCTTCTTCTTTTCAAAATATCATTTTAAAGTTGTAGCTGGTGTATAGTGAAAAAGATGGAGAATAGATAGATAGATATACATACATACATATATACATACATACATAGACATAAATAGATAGAGATATCTCTGTTTTAGGAGAATCAATAGCAATGCAGAGAATACAAGTGAAATTCCCAGGCTACCAAAGTCGTTATGACTCAATGATATTTGAAATGGCAATTAAATGTGAAGTGAGTAGAGGACAAAAACATTAAATTGGCCATAGTCGCTGTGGGGAATTGAAAGAAAAATATCTCCTTTAGATATAGATATTTACACACATGGTCTCTAGTTGGCAGTCCTATTTGAGGAGGGTTAGGTACTGTGGGCTTACACGCTGTAGGTGTGTCACTGGAGGTGGACTCAAGAGCTCATATCATCACACTCCTTCCTATTTGCTCTTGGCTCTGTGCTTGCAGATGAAGTTATAATCTCTCAGCTTCTTGTTCCTACTGTCATTTCCACCATTTGTCAAAATTCCTCCTGCCATGATGGGATTTTATCCTTCTGGTTCAAATGACCAAATAAGGTCCTCCTTCAGTAAGATATTCTTGGTCAAGTGATTTGTGAAACAACATGAATGTTTCTAATGGTGCAACTTCAAGCACTTGTATGCTACAGATTTTGGACATCAAACTTTGTCAAATTAGCAGCGGAGAAATGTTGTTAATATAAGATAATATAGGCTCGGCCCATCTGCCACCTGGACCAGCAGTTCGCAAAGGTTTAAAGAATGGTGAGAAGGAGATCTGAGCAGCCAGGGAGCAGAGAGATCTCTGCCAAGTGCACACGGAAAGTGTGCCCCTGTCCTGCCTGATCCAGGGACCAGGAACCCAGCATTGGGACCTCTGTTCAGACCCTGTGGCTTTAGGGCGCAGACCAGGGCTCAGACCATCCTCCACCTGGACCAGTGGAGATCCAGGGACACAGACCAGATACAAGGGAAAGACAAGAACATATCACTGACAACAAGATGGCAAGAGGAAAGTGAAAGGGCATATCCCAAGGAAACCAAGACAACCTGGCAATACCAGTACCCAGCTCTCCCATCACAGCAAAACATTGGAATGCCAAACACACCAGAAAAAGAAGACACAGACCTAAAATCATATCTCAAGACGCTGATAGAGATCCTTAAACAATAACAGGAGGGAAAGCAAAAAGAATCAGAAGCTTTTAAAGAGGAAACAAGAAAAACACTCAAAGAACTCAAAAAACTAGAGGAAAACAGAACCAAAGTAATGAAGGAATGGAAGAAGGAAATTGAAACGGAAATTGACACAATAAAGAAAACACTAAAAGAGATAACAATAGAGGTAGAACACCTAAAAAAGAAATCAGGAGTCACAGAAGCAAGCATTTCCAATAGATTACAAGAGATGGAAGAGAGAATCTCGGGGGCAGAAGACAACATTGTAAACATAGACAAAACAGCCAGAGAAGATGCAAAAACCAAAAAGCTCCTAACCCAAAATATCCAGGAGATACAGGACACAATGAGAAGACCAAACCTAAGGATAATAGGAATAGAAGAGGGAGATGAACATGATAGTGTACTTATGTGACCCCACAAATTCTACCAGAGAACTCCTACAGCTGATAAACAAGTTCAGCAAAGTGGCTGGATACAAAATTAACTCTAACAAATCAGTAGCCTTCCTATATTCAAAGGACAAACATGTGGAGAAAGAAATTAGGGAAAAGATACCCTTCACAATAGTCACAAAAACTATGAAATACCTTGGTGTGACTCTAACTAATCAAGTGAAGGACTTGTATGAAAAGAACTTCAAACCTCTAAGGAAGGAAATCGAGGAAGAGCTCAGAAAATGGAAAGATCTCCCAAGCACATGGATTGGAAGGATCAACATTTTAAAAATGGCCATCCTACCAAAAGCAATCTACAGATTCAATGCAATCCCCATCAAAATTCCAACCCAGTTCTACATTGAGTTGGAAAGATCAATGTGCCATATCATTTCCAATAGCAAAGACATAGAATAGCAAAATCCATCCTCAACAATAAGAAAACATCTGTGGGAATCACTATCCCTGACCTCAAGCTATATTACAAGGCAATTGTGCTGAAAAAATACATGGTACTGGTAAAGAAATAGGCATGTGGATAAATGGAATAGAATAGAAGATCGAGAAATGAGCCCTCACATATATGGTCACCTGATTTTTGACAAAGGAGCTGTAACATTCAATGAAAAAAGGACAGCCTCTTCAACAAATGGTGTTGGTCCATGCCGAAAAATGAAAAAATAGACCCTTTCTTATCTTTTTGTACAAAGCTCAAGTGTAAGTGGATCAAAGATCTCCACATTAAACCAGATACACTGAAACTATTAGATGAGAAAGTAGGGAAAAACCTCAGAACACATAGGCACAGGAGAAAATTTTCTGAACAAAACACGAATGGCTCAAGCTCTAAGGTCAAAGATTAACAAATGGGACTTAATGAGATTACAAAGTTTCTGTAAGGCTAAGGACATTGTCAAGAAAACAAAATGGCAGCCAACAGAATGGGAAAAGATCTTTACCAACTCCACATCAGATAGAGGCCTAATATCCAAGGTATACAAAGAACTCAAAAAGCTAGACACCAGAAAATCAAACAACCCTATTAAAAATGGGGTACAGAGCTAAACAAAATGTTCTCAATTGAGGAATATCGAATGGCTGAGAAACATCTAAGGAAGTGCTCGACATCCTTACCCATCAGGGAAATGAAAATCAAAACAACTCTGAGATTCCACGTCACGCCAGTCAGAGTGGGAAAGGTCCAAATCTCAGATGACAGCAGATGCTGGCGAGTTTGCGGAGAAAGAGGAACACTTCTCCACTGTTGGTGGGGTTGTAAACTGATACAACCACTCTGGAAATCAGTCTGGCGATTCCTCAGAAAATTGGACATAGTACTACCTGAAGATCCAGCTATTCCACTTCTGGGCATATACCCCAGAGACACTCCAATATACAAGAAAGATACATGCACCACAATGTTTATAGCATCTCTTTTTATAATAGCCAGAAGCTGGAAAGAACCCAGATGTCCTTCAAAAGATGAATGTATACAAAAATAGTGGTACATTTACACAATGGATTACTACTCAGCTGTCATAAACAATGACTTAACCAAATTCTTAAGAAAATGGTTGCATCTAGAAAATATCATCCTGAGTGAGATAACCCAGTCACAAAGGAACAGACATAATATGCAGTCACTGATAGTGGGATGCTAATGCCAGATGCTTGGACTGCCCCAGAAACAACTCACCGTCTCTGTGAAGTTCAAGATAAAAAGAAAAGAAAAGAAAACAAAACAAAACAAAAAGTCATGCTCAATCCTTACAAACCAAGAAAACGTTGACTAATTTTGGGTTACACCCTGTTTTACATGTACTTTTTGCTCATTGTAACTAGTAAGACCTTAATACAGAGTATCAAACCTTAAAAAAAAAAGAAAAAAAAAAAGCCAAGCACTGACACAATTGTATTTGTATACATTTATGTAAAAATGTTTAAAATTTTTTCTTTCATCTTTGTTTTTTAAAATAAAGTTTTAAAAAATATAAGATAATATAGTATTTTTAGTTTTTGCAGAAAATAGAAATAGTTTACCATTCTGTGGCTAAAATAGTAATCTGTAAGATAAAATTTGAAACCAATGCTATTTCAGAGGTCTGACAAATAGCAATAGAAAAGTCCAAATTCTTGAATTTATAGTGCAAAAATTGAAATCTATAACATTTTATAAGCATATGGCTACACATATTTCATGTTTTGATTTATTATCTACTAGACCCTCACTTAGTATAAAGCAGCTACATCTTTTAAAAAGTATTTTTTAAATGGAAAAAACGTAGGTATAATGTTATCTTTTGTTGTTGAGGGCAATTTCATTGTCAATATCACTAACCCTTCACTGTTCCCTTGTTTTATGTTCTGATTGCTTGTTTGGTATTGCAAGGTTTCTTGGTTACAGAGAATATAACCACAAAATGCCTCTTGGGAAATACAAGCCTTGTTAGAAAAAACTAATAACCTGCATAAATAGAATGAAACACTTTTCCAAGATTCCTATCAAGTACAGGGAAGACAAATTTTACTAACTACAAGCCAAAAGGCCCAGGTGAAGATTCTTCAATTTTACTTGGGAGGGAGAAGAAAAACAATCATGGGAGGCATAGGGATGAAGAGACCTGGGTGGGAGAGGGGAGAGGAAGGGGAGAAGCAGAAGATGAACAGGTATGGGGAGGGAGACTGGAGATGAGACCTAGGGGCCAGCAGAGTAAATAGAAATTTGCAACTTCATAGGAAGAAGGTGGGAAGCAGCCCTCTAGAAAGTACCAGAAACCTGGTAGGTGAAAGAATCCCAGGATACAAAGAGAATGATCCTAGGTGAAATGCCCAACAGTGGGGAGAGGGAACATGTAGAGTCCACCTCTAGTAGAAAGACAGGGTATCAAGTGAAGGGATGGGGTTGCCACCCCACAGTCAAAAATTCTGTCCCAGAATTGTTCTTGTCTTTAAAATTGTAGGAACAAAAATGGAGAAGAGACTGACAGAAAAGCAGTTCAGTGATTGGCCAAACTTGGAATCCATCTCAAGGGAAGGCTCCGATGCCTGACGCTGTTACAAATGCTATGGTGTACTTACAGACAAAGAGACTAGTATGGCTGCCCTCTGAGAGACTCAACAAGCAGCTGACTAAGACAGATGAAGAGACTTGTGCCCAACCATTGTCCAAAGTTGTGGACCCTGTTGTTTAATTAGGGAAAAGTTGGAAGCTAAGTAGGTGGGTGGCCACACACAAAGACTAGTAATCTCAACTAACTTAGACCCCCGATTTCTCTCAGACACTGTGCTACCAACAAGGCAGCAGACAGGAGCTGGTCCAAGGCTCCTGATACATATAAAGCAGAAGGCAGCCTTCTCTGTCCTCAGTGGGAGAAGATGCCCCTAGCCCTCAGGAGACTTGAGGCCCTAGGGAGGAGGGAAGGCAGAAGAAGTCCTCTTGGAGACAAAGGTAAAAAATAATGGGCTGAGGAAATGTGGGAGGGTAGACCAGGAGGGAGTCAACTACTGGACTATAAAAAATGAATATTATCATAAACATTAATAAGTTTAATAATGCAAAATGCAAAGAAAATGCTGTGTATTTTCTCAGTGTTTCTGGCCTACTATAAGCCCCCATGCTGATGGTATTGCTGGTGAAAACACATCACGCTCTAATGACAGATATGTGTAACTTCTAACCTCTGTCATAAATTCCTTCTATGAGATTTTTATGCTTTTCTGAATTCATATAAGGAGAAAGAAATTATGAATTTTGATGAGCATGTTTACAAAGAGTAGGAAAATGAGGAAACATATTACTCCTCATTGACTGATGTTAACATGGAGTTATGTTAATAGGGTGCTTTGAATACTCAAATCTTACCTATGGTCTTGTTCTATCTGTGTTTTAATGTACAATCTACAATGACATTAACCAGTAGTTAATAACACCATACTACACTGTTTAATTTATGCCATATAAGTTGGATTTCTAGTATGGTTGAGGAAATATTTCTCCTTAAATAGGCTAAGTTCAAGAAAATTTCTTTATCCATCATTCCTCCTAATAATATTATTTTCTAAAAACAAGACCCCCTCAAATCAGTGGAAGACATAATCTATCCATTTATGCAGTCATATCATTATGCATTATATTATCGATGATATACCTTTAGTATCTGTAATATGTTACAAACTTAAGCATGTATAATTATATTATATAGCTAATTTTAACTGTGTGCACATATTTGTTCCTTAGCATAGTTTTTAAACTGAGTACTTGTTTTGAACACAGTATAATTTAATACCATAGAAGAAAAAAATTCACATCCTTTGTTTGTTAGTGTTCTAGCTTGCATAAGATAGACATTCTTTATAGACTGTTATTATAACTAAGAATCACTTGCAGAAATGTCTCATACAATTATAAGTAAACAGTACAAGTACCTAAGAACAGGCAGGGTGTATAATCAAGCATGCATATTTTTACATGACAACTACCTCTGGAGGCTTAAAACCAACCCAAGACAAGTCTCTTCTAGGTTAATTAATGTTGCCAAAGAAAATTCCCAGGATTGTTTCTGTAGTCAAGTGTACCTTCAATTGCAACAATGAGGCTGGCCTCTTGGTGCCAATCTCTGTCACATTATAAATATATAACAAAACCTACCTTGAATTTTTAAGATACAGTTTTAATTAGTCACTCTTTTTAATGTTTCTAATACTAAAAAATGAAGTTTCATTTTGTAATCACCAAAAAATGGTTATGAAAAAAAGTATCAACCAACACTCGATTTCTCATCAAAACTAAGACTGTGTGCACAATATTGCTGTCTACAGAAAGAAGTTGGAGCTATGTGTTTCCATAGTAGATTTCCTCGAGCAATGACAAGATAAATTAAAAAAGAAAAGTTTCAATGTCAGCAGCCTGGCTCCAACCAATCCACTCTCTACGTTCTTATTATAGCTACATACTATTTGTTTTAAATTTAAGTCATTTTGTTTTAGAGATGATAAAACCAGCTGATCCCTTGGTAGTATACATATGTATATTATGAAATGCATGAATGTATGTATGTATAATCTATTTCTTTCTAACGTGTATATTTATCCCCCCACACAATATATATATATATATATGTATATATATATATATAGATAGATAGATAGATAGATAGATAGAGATATGGAGGTTGTCTATAATATTAGAAAGTATCATTTTCTTTCATGACTGATTGAATCAGAAGTATGCCTGAAGATCTTGAGTTCTTTTTTTCTCTAAGTATCTGGTATCCATAAGCAGTCCAGAATAACATTTATCCATTGACAAGTCTTAAATTTATCTCAGAAGCTTTAATGAATATAAAACAACTTTACATAAACATAGTAAGAACTTAATAAAAGTTAACCACTACCTTGGTCATAGTCAGGGCTTTTATATTTCTTTGCTTTCTTTTGCCCTTCCTAGGACATTTATTCTGCTTTGACCAAAATGTGTAAATTTTACAAATGCTTGCAGATTCTGCTCCAATGCATTTCCTCTACTGACCTGGGAGCATGGTCCCATTTGCCTGAGCCCATTAATCACAAATTTACAATTTATTCATCTTATTAATAAAATACAGGTCCCTGTATTTTAATTGAACTGGTATTTGTCTCTACATTGACATGTTTTGTTTTGCCAACTGTACAAACAGAAGTTGTCTGAAAGCAGAGTATAGTCTGTGTCTTTATTTTCTTTGTACTTTACCACAATTGCTATTGCATTGCATTGAAAGTGGGTTTAAAAACTGGCTGGTTTTGTTTGTCTGATAATATTCTACTCCACATTGTCTGGTAGATTTAGCTAAAAAATGATTGGACGTATCCAGTCAGTTTAAAATTGTATAAAAATTTCTTCTCTTTCCTTCTGCAAAGATAATGAAGGTTTCAGAGAAGGCAACAGGCACAGTGTTAGCATTAGATAGTGCAATGGCTTAGATAAGAATGGCCTCCATAGGATCATATATTTGAGGGCAGTATTTAGAAAGAATTGGGATGTGTGACCTTGTTGGGACAGTTGTGTCCTTGTGGTAAGAAGTGTGTCACTAAGGTTAGGCTTTACAGTTTCAAAAGTCCTGGTCAAATGCCATGTCTCTTCCTTTCCTGCTGCCTGCTGATCTGGATATAAACTTCCCACTTCCCCAGCACCATATTTCCCTGCATGCTGTCAGGAGGGGATAACAATGGACTAAACCTCTGAAACCGTAAGTAAGTCACAATACAGCAATAGCACACTAATACAGGCAAGATATTAGCAAAAGAAATATAACCTAATTAATAAAAAGTCATGATGAAATGTGGAGAAACTCAATCATTACAGGCTATTAGTCTAAATGGGATATAACAATGAAAATCAGCACAGACATTTCTTAAATAATTCAAAACTATAACATTTATTTAGCAATTACTTTACTCCTGCATATAGAGCCAAGGGAAACAAAATCATCAGTTAAAACAGATACTTAGAAATATATGTCTCTTCTGGAAACCTTTAAAATACCTTTGGTATGGATTAAGTTTAGGTGCCAATTAATATACGGATAAAGAAAATCACACACACACACACACACACACACACACACACACACACACACACACACCAAATGTTGCTACCTTAGGCATTATATTTATTGAGAGAAGCCGGAGGTAGAAGGTCAAGTATAAATTTGTTCATATGTGGGAACTAAAGGACAGGAGGTTAAAAGTAAGAGTCTTATGTGTGAAGAATGAGCTATTCACTGATATGGAGTAGGGAAAGACAATAATAATGGTGAGCCAATAGTTCCACTGTAGAAATTATACATGTGCAGAAATGTCATAGTGAATCTAGGAGTGGGTGTGGGGAAGAGGAGATGTGGGGAGGGAGTAGGGTGAGTGAAAAGAGAGAAACCTGTGGTTGGAATGCATTGCATTAGAGAAGAATCTACTTTTAATAAAAATAAAGATAACTCAAATATTGATAATCAGAATATTTTCAAAAACCCATGGCCTATCTCATGAATAATTGATACAAATAAAAATCAATGGTATTTATAGAATTACTGTAAGTACTGGAAAGGTGCTGTCTGAGCAAGTTTAATAACATCTTTCACTATGGCTATTAGGTTCTCAACTAGTAAACACAAATACGTAATGTAGAAATAAATAATATTTCAAGAAAAATTTGAATAATTAAGTTAATAACAGGGACTGTGCTCATTGTCTCTGGAGAAAAAATGACATTAGAGATATCATGGAAATTGCAAATTTAGTGTCAGTACAAAGAGAGTGGGTGCAGCTATTTCCCCATGCAGAAACAATTCTTTATTAGGCAAACAAATAAACAACACCATTATGTGTATGTACCATGCTATTCTGTTCTTAGTACCTAGAGACAAACAGACATTGGAAGCTAAATGTCTACTTAAAAGCTCAGTGTACAGAGCTACAGCATGTATCCCTGTAGAAAGAACACTGGTCTCACATCTTGCCTGAACATAGCTTCAATTATATTACAACTCTATTCTTTTACATTAAGATATACTATACTTTATATTAAACCAATGGCAGCCAGTGATATCTATGTTTTCTGAACGTGACAAAATTAGATTTCCAAGAGCAGCAGGCAGATGAAAATAACTAGAATGGCTTCCTCTTGGTGCATCCTGCAGAAAGATACATGTGTACAATACAAATGGAGCCTCTCATGAAGCAACTAGTGTCCAAGCCGATACCCTCTACCCCAGCCTTTGCAGCACGTGTCTACTCTGGTGACAGCAAAATAGGTAGGATTTTACATTTCAGTGTAATTCAGGACACAAGAGGAACATGGTTAGATATTTTCTAGTCTTCCAGTTCCATGGAGCACAGTGAGTGCTCTCTCCATCCTGACCTCCTCCCCAGCTCAGGAGATATGCCACTCGCCCCCCAGGACTCCCTGTACAACTGCACTCAGACTTTTCCTATTTGACTTAAGAGGCAATTTTTCCACTTCATTTATGAGGGTAGAAAAAGTGCCACAAAGTGTCTCTGTGATGGGAGAAGCCCCATGCTGGGAGTTGCCACCCTGAAACTAATCTGGAAATATTTTTACCTTAATCTCCTGTGGAAATAAACCTTCTGGAGGTCTCAATCTGACTTCTAGCAAAATGTGTGCTCTATAAGCTGCTGCAAGCACACTGTTAGAAATAGAATGAAAACACAGACGCCTAACTCTGTGCTTGAGAGATTATTCCTTGTTTATATTATTTCTTTGTAGAATATTTTCTGATACATATCCAACCCTGAGCCTCCCTCCAACACTCCACTATTCTGCCTTTTCTTGTTCTCTTCCTTGGCCTTTAAATCACATCGCATGATCAAGACTCTAAGCTTGGATCCCTGCAAGTCCTGTTTTGCTTATCTGACCATTAACAGGGTCCTTTTTCATTTGGAAGATAAGACTGAAAGCTGAAATACCAGGTTCTTGTAGTGAATTCATGTTTAGTCTGCTTCTAGCATCCTTTTTGGTTTTATCAAGATGATTCTTTCCTCAGTTAATTTAATCTGCTGCTGAGTTCAGGGTGCAGATATAAATGCTAACGTGGCATTATATGTCAAGGGCTACTGTGCCATTGACCCAACACCAGCTGATACTGTGCTATCTGTTATGGTGTACACTGATGGTTAGTTTTAATGACCTGCTGGCAGGTGCCACATTGCTGGTTAAAAAACTTGAGAAGAAGTTTGAAAGCACCTTTCAGTTCACATCTCAGGTCTATAGAAATAGATCTGAGAGTTGCCAAGGTCAGTTGTCCTGCTTAATGGCATCTCGGACAGCCATTCAAGGTGGTCAACGCATTGCCTACTAATTAGGAAGGGAAGGAATCTTTACCAGGTGCCACAAGCAGAGCCTCCTTTACACTTATTTTGCCTTTGGCAGTCTGAGAACAATCTGACAAGCACTCTGGCACACGCCACTGTGCTTGCTCCATCCAATTTAAGTGACTCTACCCTCTGCCATTGACTGCCAATTAATTTTAAACCAAATGTCTGGAAGAGGTTATGTCAGGTATCATGAGAAAATTGTATGTGACAAATGCAGGAGATGCAGTGTCAGAAACAGCGAAGAGTCTTAAAATTCCACAGTTTACCTTCTGTTGGACCTATTTTATGACAAAGGAAGTGATACTAAATTCTTTGAGACTTCCATAAAACATCCAGGTTCATTCAGTCTGAATCATCTATGAAAAACTAGTATTTTCCTTTGACTTTATTTTTTTTTAAACAAAGTTCCCTAGAGAAGAAGGGAAATGGGTGTTGTGGCTCAATGTACCTCTGACACTTGGGGTGGGCAGTCACAAGTCTACAAAAAGCTCCAGGCTAGCTTGAGATATAAAGTAAGACACTGTGTCAGAAAAAAAAAAAAATGTGAAAGAGTTTTAAGCACAGGGCTGTGAATAGATACATGAGCACTTGTCTCCATATTACTTATTTATTACATCTTCACCTTACTGCAGAAAGAAAACACTGGAACTCAAAAAAAGGACCCATTGCCAAATCCCTAATGCCATTGTTGGGCATAGCCAGAGGCAAGTGCGAAAGCATACAGGGTGACCCCACTTGACAGTTTTTAAAATTCAGATGAGCTATGACATGCAAACAATTCCCAGCGTTTCCCATATCAACCTTGAGCATTGAAAAATCATTATGGAAAGCTCAGAGACTAGAAGGGGAAAAAGAATCTGGACACCCATTCTAGCTACCCAATGGCAATCAATGGATCTGAGATTCTTCAAAGCAATTATAGCTTCCTTCCTGTGGCTATACTCTGGTCCATATGGAAGGGAAAGCATTAATTTGGAGTACCATCAATCTCCACTCTTCTTTTACCCCTTTACTCTGCTGACTCACTTTTAGTGTAAAAATCAAGAAAAACAAGTTAAGTACACAAACACAAGTGACTGACTCAGTACTCTAGGCAAGTTTCTTTGGTTACATTTGTAGTTTGCTTCTTTTATGAGGCACACTATAAAATTATAATAAGTAAGTAATAAATGATAGTAAACAATTCATACATAGTTTTTACATATTTATTCGTCTTTGTGCCAATGAAATTTCTCAGTGTAATAGTTATTAACTATTCTATTAACTTTGTTTTGCAAATAAGCTTAGAGAAAAATAGTCTTTCCACTGAAGAAATTAGATAGAATCCATAAAGCCCTAAGCATGACTTCTTTCTTCCTAAAAGAGGTCCATGAAATGTAAACTTCAGATCCAGACAAATAAATACAACTTCATTGCCAAATAAAAAATTATGTTGAAATCTGCACCTAATATTTTTGACAAGTAATTATTTATCAAATTGTATTTACAAAATTAACTGTTAATTAGCTTTTAGATCATGCCTTAAATTTGTCCATTGGAATTTCTTTCATATTTTTTTTTCTTTTGCTTTGATTCTTTTATTAACTTGAGACAAAAAAAAAAAAAAAAAAATCTCACTAATTAGTGCCGGGATCCTGAAACATAGTATTTACTGGAAGAGTTTGTCATTGAACATGTTGTCTTTAGGGTTGAATCTCCCAAGTGCTAGGATTACAGATGTCTCCCTGCCCCCCACACATCGTCCACACTCACACATATTGAGAATTTCTACAGACAAAGGCAATTCAGTGTCCAGCATGAAAGCAAGACAAATAAAATTCAATGCCCTTCTCATAGCTTCTACCCTACAGCCAAACACGTCTGCCTTAGCTCATTGCTTTTTATTTTGTTTCAAGAGGATTAATACTCAGTGCCCATGGGAGTTATGATGCAAATCAAGCTGTCTGGAGACTTGGCCAAGGATACCAGGGAAGGTGATGCAACTCAGTGTAATCAAACCATGACTGGGGGAGTTTAAAATGCAGCTCTACCTGTCCTCAATTTCATTACTAAACAGGAGAGAAGATAGGTTCTCAAAAGAGGGGCAAAAAGTATGATTATTTATGGTAGCTTTCTTTGTTTTTTGTGGTTCTTGGATTTTCTAAGCTTATCAATCACTTTGAAATGTACTTGCTGGTAACACATAAACACATACTAATGATGCTGATCCCTGTTCTTCTTCTCCACCTTGCCACTTGCTTTTCACATGATGATGCCTGTTCATTAAAATACTTTTCTTTTGACATATTGCTTGAAATATGTACTCAAAGGAGGAAAGGAGCATCTCTTAGTTTTCTCCACACTAAAGAAGAGAGCAGTAAGTGATTAGTTGAATTTATAATACAGGTTGAGAATCCTTGATCAAGGCATCAAATCTGAAGTAATCCAACACACTCTTTTTTCCCCCTGCTTATATGACACTACAAAGAGAAAATGCTACATGCTATTTTTTACAACTGGTCAGACTTTAAACACTGGAGTAGTCACAGCTGTATCAAACTCAAGTTCAGGTTATGAGCATAAAGTTTGCACTGAACCTAAGAAAATTTTAATCTTGAACTTGAGCTTTATTGCCTTAATATCTCACTCTCTGTATACAAATGTTTAAGACTCCAAAATGATACAGAAATATAGAAATTTTTCTTATCACAATCATTCATGGAAGCAGACACCTGATGGTATACAAAGGTTGTATTTCTCAACACAAACTGAGTTCTAACCTGATATATTGTATATTAATCACCAGAAGACAAAACGCAAAGCAAAACAACAACAACAAAAAAACTCGGAAAACAAACCACAACAAAACAAACAAGAGAACCCTCCTCCCCCAAAATATCTAACTGACCCTACTTTATCTTCGGCTTCTCTATTGTCTTTGAACTATGTAGATGCTCAGCATCAGGAAGAAAAACAGGAATCGAGTTATTTACAACATTAATTTCATATGATTCCATTTATTATGAAACATAAAAAAAAAAGACGAACTATATAAAACCAGAATGCTTCATTGATAATTGTTTCTGGACCATGTGGTGAAGGACAAAATGTTAAAGTTTGTTTGCCAAGTGTGATACAGATTTCATATCTTGAATCTCCTTAAGGATTAATACTTAGAATATTTCCAGGAAATTTGTTGTCAAGATTATTATCTTTAAGAAATAATAAAGATAACCAACTAAAGAAACATTTTTTTTCAAGGTCCCAGATATAAAATCAAGTTAGTGTCAAAGATCATGGGTTCTAAGCCAGAGGTTTGAGGTGTCAAATGTGGAGAGATCTGAGGTTCCTGTGAAGAGTTTCAACTTCTGAAAAAAATTATACCATGTCTTAAATATTCAAATTCCCTGGACTAATACTTAGCAAAAAAGTCATGGCTAATCTCATGACATTGTATTATACTTCCGGTTTAAACAAGTTTTTAAAACCAATAGTCATGTTTAATTAGACAATTCCACTATTATTGTGCTTAAAATTAATCAATATTGAAATAATTACAAAAGAATTCAATACAATTCTTCAACTTGCCCTTTCCTTCTTGTGGTTTGAGTAGTCACAGGTGGCGCAACAAATGCTGAAAGCTACAAATGCAATAATTGTTTAATAGTGGAAAGTAATCACATAAATAATGTGGTAGAAATACAGTTTACCAGGTATGAATAGCTCCTTTGAACATTTCATAAAAGAAGAACAAAAGTGTGGAGTGTTTTAACATACTAAGTAATGAAATAAATTTACAGCCTATGTATGGTAAGGCACACTTACTTGCAATTTCTGGACATAGGAGGCTAAGGGAGGATGATCTATAAAAGTCTGAGGCCAACCTGACACATACATACACACAAACACACACACACACACACACACACACACACACAGACACACACACAATGCTAGGAGAAGCTAAAGAGTGAGATTTCAGCCTCAAAATAAAATAAAATAAATGTGAGAAAATAGCTTAAGTGCTAAAGTGCATGCTGTGAAGGAATGAAGGAGTAGGCTTAGATCACAAGCACCCATGTAAAAGTCCGTGCATTGGAGCATGTCTGCAAGCATAGCCACAGCAGGGGCAGGGGCTGTGGAGACAGATGGAACACAGGGTGAAATGGGAAGCTAGCAAAGCCAAAAGGCAAACTCCAGGATCACTGAGAGACCTTATCTCACAAAGTGAGGTAGAGGCCAGGGAGATTGTTCAGAGTAAAGATATTAACTTCCAAACCTGAAAACCTTAGTTCTATTCTCAGTACCCACAAGGCGATAGGAGAAAACTGACCCTTAGAAATGTGATTACATAAAATATATAATAAAAAAATCCATTCTATAACATGTATTTTCATGCTATTTGTGTAAGTGAAAAAAAAACCAATCAATAAATAAAATTTACCAATAATGATGATGATGGCAATGATGGTGTGCAGAATAACTGTGGAAGAGACACAATTTATGGCTTCCACATGTATATATGTGGGTGAGTGTACACACACACACACATGCACATACATAATTATTACGATTACATAATAGTTTATATATATTAACTTTAGAATTAGAAATATATAAAATACGTATCCACAAAAGTAAGATTACTTAATATCTAAATCAGACTATATAATTAATTTAAAGAATTTCAAACAGAGTCAAATCAATACACTTATATGTATAATTTTATGATCATATTAACAGGTTTTATTTTCATTCTGAAAATTAGCACACAGCCAAATTGTTAGAAATGTTATGGAGACGTATGAATAACACACAGAATTATGTAAAGCGTATTCTCGAGGATATAAAGAATAATTTGCACAAGTAACAGGAGGGTTAAAATCCAATAGTTCTTTTGCTTTGACTTGCTAGAGCCAGGATAGCACTGTATTACAAACCGAGTGATAGAATGGAGCTTAGAGAATAGATGTTCTGGGACATAGGAGACTCTCATCAAGGTTTCAGTAGAGGCTAAGCACTAGGAAAAATTTTCACCTCAGACAGAATGACTCCAATCTTTAAGTGGGATTCACAATGTATGCCTCTCTGTGTCCTATCTTCATACCCTTTTAAGATTGAAAAGAATTGGAGTATGCATGAATCTGTGCACATACATGAGCACAGTTGCTAATGGTACCAGATGAAGGTTTAAGATCCTCTAGAGTTACAAACAGTTGAGAGCCCCGAACATGGGTGCTGTGGAGACAACCTGGTCCTCTGGAAGAACACTGAGGCACTTTTATCTGGAAAGCCCCAGTTTTCTCATTTCCGTGAACACATCAGGAATACTAGATTGAGGCCACCCTTCTGCATGGCATCATCTTAACTACATCTGAAACAAATTTAATTCAAACTAAGGTCATATTACAATTTATGAATCTGGAAAAGGTCACAATTCAACCTGCTGCATGACTTACTGCTATTAGAAATCTGCTCTCAAGTTCTTCCTCGGCAACTTGCTCACTTTTATAATGATATGTGAGAGGAGAATGTATGTGGATGCATGTATGCATGAATAGATGCCAATTATAACTCATATTTCTAAGCATTTATAAGATCTTAGCCCCAGAGATCAAATTCATAGAGTACTTAGTGAAGGGAGAGAAAATGGCAAGTTGGATAACATACCATTAAATTTTCTGATGAATTTCTTAGCCTGGATACTCATGGGCGAAAATTTTATACTGGTTTGTATTTATCAGACATGTGAAATATATAAGTGTCAAGAAAGAAATAAGGTAGAGATTAGTAATCAGATGTGAAGAATTATAGCTTTGAAAGCATCAAACATCTTAATGACAAATGGATGAATTACAGACAGCTCTCTGAAAAACACAGACCCCTGTGCATTCTGTGGTCATGCTGATGTCTCACGGGCTCCACAGACACATCCTAGAACTTCCAACTCTGTTCTGTATGCTATGTACTAATAGGTTCACTTCTGTGACTCAGGCAATTAAAAGTCTCAAAGACAGTGTTCCAACAATCTGTGCACATTGATAGCAGGACAAAAATAGTAAGTACATGCAAGCAAGAAAGCTACAGTTGTACATATTTTTCTATAAAATATGTATGCATAAGTAATAATTTTCCAAAAATGTAGAAACACACTCCCTCTTTCATATGAATGAATGAACTATAGCATGTAGTTGCTTACTTAACACTATATGCTAAGGCACCTGTGGCTTAGGAAGGCTTAATTCTTATTTAATTAACTCTACTTAATTAAATTTAATACTGGTACTCAGTAACCATTAAGCTCAATGTATTAATGTTTTAATTTGCTTTATTTCATAGACAAAAAGTGAAAGAAGGATGTTTAATTGCTTTTTATGATTACATTGATTACATATGAGACCCCAAATCTAAATTATAATGCATTATTCTCAAATCTAGACTTTTCAATATTATATTCTAAAACATTACCTTGCTATTAAAGGTATTTCTGGAATACAAAAAAAGAAAAGGTATAGTGGTTTTGATATTTTAAAATAGATTTACTTACTTTTGTTTTTCAGAATTCAAATTCTGTGTTCTACTTTGATATAACCTTACCTATATTAATATGACATATATTTAATATATGTATATATGAGAACAAAAATTTTAATATGTATATTGAGAACAAGAATATAATATTTTCAACATAAGAAGACTTTCAGGTTAGGATTTAAAAAATAAAAAAAGCAAATTTAAGACAATTTATCTCAAAGTGTGCAATCATATATCACCCCCTGTCCCTGGGGAGTTGTAATAATATGTGACCTCTGTAATCTGAATTTGTAGACAGGCAACAGAATTAGACGTAAAATCAGAGAAGAGTGGGTACATCTGAGTAAATGCCTCTACCAGTTTAACTTAATAGATGTGAAATTTTCCCCAAAGATCTAGAAAGTTTTTAAGCGATTCCTTGGTGTATAAATGTCAGCTGTGGGTAATGTGGTGGGGAGATGTGGATATAATCTGTTAGAGTTTACATCTCTGCCTGAGAGATGGCTCCCAACAGGAAGGCATGCTTCAAGTTTAAGTTGCTGGTGCAGAGGTTTTTTTTTTTTTTTTCTGCTTGTCTTTCCTCCATGACACAGGAATTCTACTCATTAATCTCGGTCTGCATTAACAGCAAAATACTGGGGTTAGTCTTTGAAGAAAGGCTTCAAAAGCACAGCTTCGGGAAGGTGAAGCATCTCTTCGGGCTACCCAGCTGTCAGAGTTCCAGATCAGCCTTTCCTTGGATTAGCCTCAAATATTTTGAAAGTATGCCAACAAAAGCCTTATTTTTGATTCAGTCTGTTTTTGGGGGTCTCTTACAGATGTTTGAACAGACAAAGATTTGCATTTCTCATTTAAATGTTTAAAAATATAATGGAAATAATGATCTCACATTATAAAATTATAGGGGTTAATGAGTTAGTTCAGTCTGTACAGCGCTTAGTATTTAAGCTTGAGGACTTGAGTTCAATCTCCAGCAATCTCATCAAAATCTATTAAGAGGAGGAAGATATGAATGGTCCCTGAAGCATGCTGGCAGTCAGTGTAGCCTAACTGGAGGATTCCTGGGCTCAATGACAGATCCTACCTTATAAAGTTGGATGGTTTCTAAGAAATAATATTTATGGTCGACCTTCTGGGCACACATATCCACACTCACATTCACTGTCCGGGTTGTTCTCTTTACCTCTATCCATTCAGAGTCTCCCTTTCTGTCTCTCTCTGGTCTCCCAGTGTCTGTCTCTGCCTATGTCTGCTTCCCCTCCTCTCCTCTTCCCTCCTCCTCTCCTCTTTGCCCAACAAAGAAAAGCCCTCTCTTCCTAGTCTATCTGACGGAATCAGAGCTCCTTATCTTCGTACCTCTATGGTAGAAGGAATTGGTTAATATGCATGTCAATATATGTAAGAAGGTTGCTAAATATAATGAATAAAATGGAAGGAACTTTCTGGAAAAACAGTATGAATCCCATTTTTCGCAAAATCCAAACTTCTATAGAGCTTGCAGGGGAAAAAAGAAAACCTGAAAGTGTTCTTATTATTTTATAAGAAATACAAGTTCTTTGTTCAAATAAAATATTTATGTCAAATAAAAAATTTTCAATCAAATAAAAATATTTCATAACAGAAGATTGGAAGTATGAAGATGGAACCTATATTTGGAAACACAGAAGGAGGAAGTCTAGTATGACATAGATATTCATAAAAAGGCCTGGTTAAGGTTTCTGGTCCTGAGGGCCACTAGAATGAAGGGAAATATGCAACCTTGGGGGGAGGGGTGCCCGCTAGAAAGTACCAGAGACCTGGGAGGTGAGAAACTCTCAGGACTCAAAGGGAGAGGACTTAGATGAAATGTCCTACAGTGGGGAGAGGGAACCTGTAGAGTCCACCTCCAGTAGAAAGACAGAACATCAAGTAAAGGGATGGGTTTGCCATTCCACAGTTAAAAATTAATGACTCAGAATTGTTTCTGTCTAAAAGAACTGTACAGATAAAAATGGAGAGGAGACTAAGGGAAACTGACAAGCTAATTTGGGATTAAGATCAATCTCAAGGGGAGGCTCCAAGGCCTGACACTATCACTGATGCTATGGTGTGTTTACAGACAGGAGCCTAGCATGGATGTTCGGAGAGGCCCAATAAGCAGCTAACTGAGACAGATGTAGATACTTACACCTAACCATTGGACTGAAGTCAGGGACCACTGTGGTTGAATTAGGAAAATGCTGAAGGAAGCTCAGAAGGAGGGTGACCTCATAGGAAGACCAGCAATCTCAACTAACCTGGACCCCTCATAACTAACAGACACTAAGCTACTAACCAGGCAGCATACACTTGCTGGTTCAAGGCCCCCAAGACATATACAGCTGAGGACTACCTGGTCTGGCATCAGTGGGAGATGATGCACCTAACCCTCAAGAGACTTTAGATCCCAGAGGGCATGGGAGGCCTGGTGAGGAAGAGGGTATCCTCTTGGAGATGGGGGGGGGGGAGGAAGATGACGTAAGGAACTGTGTAAAGGGGAAATGGGAAAGTAGTAATGGCTGGACTGTAAAAAATAAACATAATAAAAGGGGAGGATGAGGAAAAGGAGGAGGAAGAAGAAGAGGAGGCAGTAGTGCCATAACTTCATAGGGTACCTACTGTCATAAATGCTAATAGGATTGGCCAGTTTTACTTTTGCCCTGCCTTAATTATATAAGCAGCTCTTCAAATCTATCAGATAGAATAACAATCATTAGAAAACTGAAGTAGCTCTCATGCTACCATCGCTGACATGACTTTTTCTCTGATGAGAGCTGTCAATACCAACCCACTGAAGTGTACTCTAATCTGGTCTATTTTGATTTTCAAAAGCTTCCTTTAGACAACTGGCTTTCAGAAAACACACTAAAAAAATAGAAGTAAAAATCGCAAGGGGCAGTGGGAAATCTGACTCAAAGCAATTCCTAGCAAAAGGTGTGGGGACATGAGTCAGTGCCTCTCTGAAGGCATCCCTGCCACAGAGAAAGTACTGAAGGGAGTGGTACGACTTTCAGATTATACATATTCCTCCGAGAGAATGACCAGCTAAATATCCAATCCTCCCAACACTATTACTTATCCAAGATTTTAAAGAAAAAAAAAAAAACTTTTAGCTATTTTTGTGTCTTTGTGTGCACATGTATACTCGGTCTACATGTATGTCTATGTACCATGTTCATGCACTGCACTTGGACTCCAGAAGAAGGTGATTGGTTCTCTGAATTTGGTGTTAAAGACAGGTCTAAACCACCAGGTAGTCTCTGGAAATCAAACCAAGTCCTTTGCAAAAGCGACAAGTGCTCTTAAATGCTTAGACACATCTATAGCCCAAGAGAAACTTAAAATCGGTTGTATACAGCACCTAAACTCACTCTCATCAAGTTATGAATATGTATTTAAGGAGATAAAACAAGAGACAATTTAATACCAACTCTGAAGACTAATGTGGCCTTAACCAAGACTTCTAAGATGACAGGGCAGAGATGAAAGGGAGCAGTGTATAACAGTGTATGTTATGGAAGAATTTTATCTGAAAACATAAACCAGGGTCAAGACATTTATGTCAATGCCTTCTGTACCAAGAGATTTGTACCAACCAAACAGAATTCAGAGTTTTCATCAATAATGAGAGAACAGGATGTTTGTTCCATCATCCCAATCAAGGTATCTGAGAGAAGGCAACAACAGCCCCTGAGACCCACAGCAGCTGGAGGCAACCTGGCCCTGAACAAACTTCCAGAACACAGTCATGCTACATGAAAACAAACTGTCTGCCTCATTTTACTAGAGAACTGTAGACAGACAAGTTCCAGGGTCAGGTCTGGGTTCACAAAGAAAACCAACGTTCAAAAATGACAACATTGCAAGCGAGCACATATTATTCTCAGCAGTAATTAAATGAAACTGAAAACATAAGGCCGTGTATAGCAGCCACATAAAACAAGTCTCTAGAACATACTCATTTTCATAGTCTAGAGTTAACACCAGCAGAGAGCTCACAGGATGACTTGTCCCATCCTTTCTACCGTTTTCCAGTTTTCTCCAAACACACATGTATGCATAATTATACAAATATTTAGGAGATTATCCCACTTAGACATGCATTTTCTCAACTTAACCATAAAGGGCTATCTATCTGGATGTGATACGGTGGGAATACTGCCATAACTACTTTAAAGGAGCAAAAGTCTAATTTTGAAATGGGTATTTACATTGATTTTTATCTTTAGATTGTTGATTTAGAAAATAAAAATTATATTTATTTTCCATTTCTGTTATTTATCTGTATGAACCAAAAAAAAAAAAAAAAAAAAAAAACCCTGAAAAGTAAATTATGCTTCTACAGCTGCATTTTCCCACTTAGTGAATTTCTCTGAAAACTGTTCTGTTATTGTCTTTAATAAGAAACCTAGATACCAACCCATCCATAATACCCTGGCCTGCAATCTGTCCTGCTTGCACTTGTGGGAGTAATAAGCCAATGTCTGGTTTAAATTGAGGCCTATGGCAGGAGAGGAAGCCCATGTATTACACTTCCTGGATGGCCAAGAATTAGAGACTGGATAGTCCAGAGGCCTAGGCTAAAACCAAGCGGAATAGGGTAAAAATGATTCCTAATGCTAGTCTGTTCTACCCATAGAATGGTGCCTTGTTCAGTTGTCTTCAGAGAGGCTTCCCCTGGCAAAAGTTGGAAGCAGGTGCGGAGACCCACAGCCAGACACTAGTAGAGAGATAGGGTTTATACTACAGGTCTCCATGGGGTCCTTCACTTGGAGATCAGGAGCCCTTTAGAAGAGGGAGGAAAGAACTTAGAAGTCAGAGGGGATGGAGACCAGGAGAACAGGACCCACTCAGTCAACTAAGCAAGTTTCACATGGCTTCACAGAGATTGAAATTGCAAGCAAAGAGCTGTAATTTAGCCCTAATACATGATGACCCTGCCATAAAGTTTAAACTGTGTTTGGGTTATATTATAGAAGAGAAGAGTCTATTTTTCAATCTTAAAAAAATTACTGATTTAAACTAGGATAAAACCAAAAAAAGGAATGCTTGCTGATTTGATTTTCTGATAATATTAATAATGTGGACAAAAGAAAGAATATTTCTTTTTATTTGCTATATAAACTTTTGAAAAATCTATTGTACAAAATAGAAAAACACTATCACCTATTACTTCAAATCCTTGTAAAATTTCAATCTCACAAGCAGAACATTTAGCCAGTTCTTAGATAAATCTTTGATTAATCAGTTAATATTATAAAAGGAGGACATAGATTTGCAAGAATGATGAGACTGGAGTGTTCTGGGGAGAGTTGGACAGAAGAGTAAGGGCAAGGTACGATCAACATACACTGTATATGTGTATTACAACTTCATGGATTAACATTTATATAAGTGTGAGAGAGATGAATGTGGAGAAAGGCTTATTGTTACTAAGTTAGTGAGTCTTAAAACATGGGTTTTGTCACATTAAGAACCACATTACAAGATAAATGATCTTAGAGCTGATACTACAAGGTATTTTTCTGCCCCATGTCAGAGATAAGATATGTGTCTTTATTCTGATTAACAAGCAGATTTATACTTGAGTCTGATATTGTTAAATTGCACATGGTAAGCTCTCCTGGCGCTTAATATAAGGACACGAATTCCAACCACAAGATTGAATCTTTGCTTTCAGTTACAATACAAAGGAAATTAGAATATGTCAGAAAGTTCATCACAAAACTAAGAAAATCATCATTGCGTTTTCTTTAGTGGAACACACTCTGGGTAAAACTGTAAATGAACATCCACATAAGTCAGTATATATCTGAAATCTGAGGCTGAGAGCTATCACTAGAACATAGAGCACATATCCATTGTTCTAGGTCAATGGTTCTCAAGCTCACTAATGCTGTCTCCCTTTAATATGGTTCCTCATGTCCTGGCACACTAGATTATAAAATTATTTTACTCCTGGCTCATAACTGTAATTTTGTTACTATTATGAAGTAAAAGTAAATATTTGATATGCAGGATATTTGATAAGTGCCACTGTTCTAGATAGTGTAATAATTAAATGAAAACAATGCTGGGCAGTGGCAGTGCGTTCATTCCTTTATTCTCAGTATGTAGGAGGCACAGGTAGGCATACCACAGTGTTCATGGCCATCTTGGCTAAGGAGAGAGTTCCAGCATAGCCAGGGCTACAGAGAGAAACAGTGTCTCAAAGATAGAAACCCTAGAACCACACAAAAACAGACAGTAATTTAGATCTCTAAGGATTTTGGGATGGGATAGGAGGCTTACACAGATGGAGAATGCTCTCCCTTCCTTAGATTAACATTTCCTCTGCCTGGATTTCTGACTCTCAAACAGCACAACTGGTGCTCTATCAACATGATTCTTCTGTTCTGAGCCAATTCTTTCCTTCATTACTCTGATCTGAAATGGTTTGTAGTGATGGAAAACATTGCAGTAAGAGGCTAACAATTTGTTTCCCTTCTTTAAGCACAGGGAAAAGCAGAATCTTAAAATCTGCTGCTGTTTTCTGGTTGATAGCAGAAAACAACAAGAGATGGAGACATGGTTGATTATTGTCAACTACATTTTCTCTCCCTCCAGTGATGATTTTCCTAGATTCTGTAGCCATGCCTTTAACTTCTGATAAAAAGTAAAAGCCCACTTCTATGGGCACTATCTTCAAAACTGTACACATTTTTAATGGTGATGCTAAAGGAACTGAAGGAAAATACTCTAAAGGCCAGGACCATGTCAATATATGGTTAGACACAGTCAAAGGATGTAATCCATTGTGTGTTCTCTTTAAGTCTCAAAGGATCAATTTACTAAGTCTAAGTGTAAAGTACGTCATACTTTTAGAGCTCATGGTTTATTCCTTTAGCCATATTATATCAGAGGGCAGTGGTACTGTGTACCTGTAATTCTGGCAGAAGCAGGCAGATCTCTGAGTTTGTGGCTTAGTCCAAAGATTGAATTCCAGGACAGCCAGACTACACAGAGTAACCTTATCTCAATAAACAAATGAGCAACGAACAACAAAACCAAAAATAAAAACAAACAAAGGGGTTTTATCTCAAGGAACAAAATCTATTCATCTATTCCACTTAATTTTTCCAAACAAGAAAAGGCAAATGCAAAAATCCTGCACAGGATAATGCAAATAGACATGAGCCAAAGTGTAGGATAGTGTGAGGCCAGGGCTAAGCAAGAATGATCTATGAAAGGAGTGTGGCAGATCAGAAAAAGACATGCGCCGAGAGCAGACAGTGCTTGGTCAAGAGGGAATTTATTTATTCGGAGTGAACTCTAAGCTAAATGCAGAAGTTAATGATCCTGCTGCCAACACAGAGTGGTATAATACAGTTCAAGCCTAACAAGAAGGACATCTGAATGCACAGCATCCCACTGATCACTGATGGAAATACATCAACTGCAACTAGTTCATCTCCAGCATCTGGGCCAAGTGGGAAAGTCATCCTAACAAGAATCAAAGAAGAATATTAAGATAGCAGAATTTGAAATATGTTTGAAACTGCTGCTTGTGATACTTTATTGTGTGTGACATCCTTGTTATTATGTGGTAGTCACCACCACAAGTTCACTTAAGAGTCAAGACCACAGAGCTAGCTGGACAGAGTTTGAATAATTTGGCTAATGCAATGGTATTTAATGAGCTACCTCTTAATGCCTATAGTGTTACTTTTCCTGTTGCTTTCTTAATTGAATATCTTGTTATTAAATGTGATGTTTGTATAGATAGGCCATTTTTATACTATAAATGAACGTAAAGCCTGATAGTATAAAATTTATATTTTAGGAATGTGAGAGTCAATAGACACAGCCCATGGAGGGACAACTTATAATTTACACTATAATTTGAGTGTTTTAAAAATTTTAATGGTCAATTAAATCATGTTTTCAGTTCAATGGACAAAGTAACAAGGTCTCTCCTGGTAAATACTTAAAGAGCCTTAAACATTAGGTAGGTCTCAAAGTGTTTGAGGAAAATATATTTGATGCAATAGGTCAGTAAGGCATTATACCTTGAAACAATACAGCTCGGGTGTGCTAAGTTTAAGTTACATGTGTGTCATAACAAGATTTTATTAGTATTGGTCATGTATCCTGTTTGTGTAAATGGGAATGGCTTGATCTCTGGTGTGTATTATGTCCAATTTATTGGCCAATGTTCCAAGTAGCCCTCAGTGTGTGGTATAACATAGCTGGTAATCTTCTTTTATAGACATATTCAAGACTACACAGTCAAAATCCAATTCTAATAAAAAAGGTAATAGCTTAAAACATAAAAGAATCATATTTATAGGTTTTTTTTCATATCCAAAATAAAGAATCTTGACTCCTTTCTGTATGGCCAACAAGCGGGCTGTTATACTAAGGACTGCAAAGGGAGAAGTCAGTATTTGTGTTGAGACAAAAGGACAGTCTTAAATTTACTGCAAGTTCTTAACACTTTCTGAGCTCAGATATTAGTTAAAGGAAAAAAATAAAAAGGGAAACTTGAAAGTACACTGATGTTTCTGGAAAGAACACAGGAAAGTCCTTATTTAAATGACAGAGAATTCAGAACTGAAGCTTGCACATAGCAACAGATCAAAAAAAAAGCAGAAACATCTGCTTCAGAAAAAGACCTTTAGTCAGAGTTGAGGGCAGATATAAACTGGGAGGCAGAAGTGTCCAGCTGTGGGAAAATATGTCACCAGGAATGCCAACAAATTCGATCTCTTCATTTGTAAGGCAACTTTAGCACCACTAGTTCTCTGAAGGTAACAGTATCATCTTTAAAATAATAGCAGATCGTGGCTGAAGAGATGGCTACACAGTCAGTAGTGTAGGCCACAACCTTGCCAGGAGGCATACAACTCTGTAACCCAGCTCCACGAGATGCAGTACACTTGGGGTCCTCTGTGCCCAAGTACACACAGAAACACAGACACATACAGAAATACACACACACACACACACACACACACAGATGGACAGACAGACAGAGACAGAGAGAGACAGAGACAGACACGAAGCCCTGAAAACAGAGTTGGAAAGGGCAAATGTAATACAGGAGTCAATTCTTATGGAATGGTATGGAGTATACTGATGAAACAAGGTTTTCAAGCTGTGTGCTCCTTACAAAGACTGAATGAATGTTATAAAAATCCCGTCTCCCAGCAGCACCTCTCCTCTAAAATAACACAATCTTTAAAGACACTTCCACAACAGTCACTGAACACACACCAATTAATAGTCATGTTTTTTGGAGACAATAACAACAAAAGGTTTGGGTTGGATATTGTGAGTCTTTGTGTTTATAGCCAGCCTTCAAGGAAAAAATAATGGCAACTTCTAAATGAGCATCTAATGTGGCAGAAAAGGGTAGCACAATGCACCGCATGAAACTTCCACAGGAGGTCTGGATAGGCGGCTCAGACGTTCAAGGCTAGGTTCACAGCCAAGACAAGTTTTACAGGAAATGTGGACAAAGGTGAAATGATGACAGCTCTTAGGTCAGGGATCCCTGCTGCAATATGGTGCCAAGAGATTTGAACTCATCACCAGGCACCGGACTTTCACATCAACAGTGAATGCCCACGATATCTCTTCCATTCTGAAAAAGGCAACCCTGCCAAGGGCAATTGCTAGCTGGGAGCAGCCCCACCTGGAACTAGCTGCCTTGTCCTCTCACTGTTCCAGGGAGTAGCCCCCGTCCAGACTTCCTGTCCTACTTCTGAGTACACAGAGAATGTCAACACTAGAAATGGCCTCCATCTTAGTGTAGAGTGTTATGACTACACAAACTATCTCCAGAAAGCACTTACTTTCCCCTTTCATGATCTGTACAAACTCCAGTAAGCTACGCATCCTATATCTTCTACAACAAAACAAGACCTCCTTATCTGCCTCCCTGACTCTCCTCAACCATATGTATATTTATGGAAATATTTAATGAAAATCTCAAATAGGAAATGCAATATTTCAATTCAAATATAATTGTCTCAGACTCAGGTGGGACAGATTAGACCTGGAGTCACAGCTGTTCCTCAGATTGAAGCATTGCTTGGGCCACATAGGTTAGCATTATGATTCTTTATGAATTGAGGGTTTAGAAAGTGACATATTTCTGTTCTGATCATCCATCTTCTCTAGTTACACAGATATACAGCAAGTATCTACTTCTTACATGCAGACAAAGCTGATTCCTTTCTTGCTTTATTGCTTTCTTTCATTCCTTTTGATATTGCTTTTACTAATCACTTTATGTACATTTCAAATGTTATCTATCCCACTTTCTGGTCTCCCCTCTATGAACCTCTCAACCCACACCCCTCCACTTTGCCTCTAAGAGGGAGCTCCCTCACCTACCTACCCATTCCTGCCCCACCCCTCTAGCATCCCCTTCTTCTAGGGAACCAAGGCTGCACAGGACCAAAAGCCTCCCCTCCTATGATGCAAGCAGAGGCAATTCTCTGTTACATCGAAGTAGCTGGAGCCATGGACTGGCCTATGGATACTATTTGGTCAGTGGTTTAGTCCGTGGGAGCTCTGAGGGGTCTGGTTAGTTGATGCTATTTTTTCTATGGAGTTGCAATCCTCTTCAGCTCCTTCTTCCTTTCCCTAACTTTAACACTGTGGCCTCCAGGCTCAGTCCAATGGTTGGCTGTGAAGATCTGCATCTGTCTTTGGTGCAGGCAGAGAAGAGCTATACTAAGTTCCTATCTGCAAGCACATCTTGGCGTCAGCAATAGTGTTGGAATTTGGTGTCTGTGGATGGAATGGATAACACAGTGGGGAGTCTCTGGATGGCCTTTTTTTTTTTTTTCCAGCATCTGCTCCAGTTTGTTCCAGCATTTCCTTTAGACAGGGGCAATTCTAGGTTAAAAGTTTTGAGATAGATATGTGGTGCTATCCCTCCTCTAGGGGCCATGTCCTTCTTTGTTGGCATGGCCCTGTTCTGTAGTTAAGGTTGACTTTGAAGGCTAATCCCCTGATTTAGGTTTCCAAATGCTAGGATTACATTTGCCAGCTCCCGTATTAATCTTTTTTTTTTTTTTAAATAAAGACTTACTTTAACTATCACACAGGTAGGAAATTACCTTAATTTGATAGTTATTTTCCATGATGAAAAAAATTGTAGGCAATCTTATATAGGCTCTGATCTCCCATAGAAACTTCTACTGCATTCAGTACTCTTTACTCTGTAGTGTTGAATCAGAGTATTCTTGGCAGTGAGGATATGTTTGGATCCAGTGCTAAGAAGACACAGAGTGGAACATGCAGGCAGGAAGGAGGGGCACAGGATTTAGGCAATGCAGTGAGACATGGGTTCTAGAAAAGGGTTATTTTTGTTTTGAGCAGAAGGATCATCAATGTAAAAAGTTCACTAAAATTCTTTGTCTCTCTGTCTGTCTTTCTCTGTGTGTTTATGTTTGATTGGAACTTTATTCAGTCTTTAATAATATACTAAACAGTATACAATAGGACGTTTGTGAAGCTGCACTTATAGCGAACATGTTAGTGGTGGTATTTAATTTCTTTTTCCAGGTATATGTATACACTTGTCATGGTAACATGATAACCAATTAACGACTCATTACTCAGTTTTCCTACAGTATTTACATTTTCACAAGGCTTAGGAAGTGGGTATTTGGTAGTGTGTTCAGTTCATGTCTTTGCTGGTAATAATATTTAGTGAAATGGGAATCAACCTCTGCAAAAAGAAAATCAAGCACTAAAGCATTTACAAATTCTGTAGAATATAAACTAGTATAGCGTTGTGCTGGGTGCCATAGAGCTATTTGATGTTATGCAGTGTACAGCAAAGGTCTGTCAGTAACCTGCATTTAGATCAAATAATTGCTTGCTTGGGTTTGGAGAGCAGTAAATAAAATTCATTTTATTTTATTTTACTTAGAGACATTAAATTTAAAATGTCAACAACTGGCTATATTTTACTGACAATATACATAATGGTCAGTCAGTTTGCATCCTCACTTTATTTTTGATGAGTCAGGTCAAGGTGGGTATTTTTATGGAAGTATCTCACTGCGTATTTTCTCACAGCACTTTAACATGTTTACATCCTTCCTCTCACTTATTTTCAATTGGAAACAAATAGAAGGCAGTCCCCACAGAATATGTACAAACCATTAAATGAACAGAGTAGTAATCACATGCAATCCACACAGCCTTCCAGAGTGCAGCTTGCAAGGATAACATTACTGTCCCCTGTGCATTTGGCAGTTGCCTCCCTAACAGCTCTTATAGACCAAGTCCTTTCCAGTGACACCCAGTAACACGGACCCTCTCTAAGTCTTTATTGTGTCAGTTGTTATAATAGTAATGTAAAACGCCAGCCTGGTGTCTAATTACATCTGCAGCCTTGGATTTCTCCAGGCAGCTCAACAGAGTTTACCCATAATTTTCAAAATTTTGCTAAGCAGATGTCAAAAAAACAATGCAACACAACATAACAACAAACACTTTAGCTAAGCTGGGACAAATCACGAGATTATTCTACGTTTTTTCTTGTATACCAACTAAACTACATGCAATTGTTTACTTATTGTTATAATGTTAATTCAATAATGCTATTTAGAAAAAGAATACTTAAAGATTTTCTTAATTCTGCTCAGTATTTGTTAAATGAAATTTATCCTTAAACTGATGTACACACAATATATTGGAACAGTGTTTTGTGTGATTTTTTTTTTGTGCTCATATACATTGTATGATGTTTGAATTTTATTAAGTATGTTTATGTCATTTTTGTCATTGATTTCTGTCATGAGAAATTGTGGAAAGTTGGTTTCTTAAAAAAAAACACTGAAATACTCAAATATTGTGCTTTCATGTAAATTCAGGGGTAGGGATGAGGGGCAGCTTTGGACTGTCCCAAATAGCTGACCATGATTTGCTTTTTTTTTTTGCAAGATAGTGGTAGTTTCTACACTTGTTTGATGGTTAGAATTCTGTAAACTTTCAGTATATATATGTTTATATACATATATGCAAGGTCCCCAAGAAGCAGGTTTGGTAGTTGTTGGTCATTTAGACTTAGAGGTTAGTTGTGGTTTGTTAGTAAGCATAGTGAAATAGCACACCATAAACACTTGCAAAGAATCCAATAATTCACATTTACTTTCCTTATTCTCCCTCCCTGATTTGCTTCCCAGACTCTGGTAACTATGTAAAAATTCACAATGGAGGTTGAAGTGAAAATTTAAATTAAGAAAAATAATCTGTGTGTGTGTGTGTGTGTGTGTGTGTATGTGTGTGTATGTGTGTGTGTGTGTGTGTGTATGCACGTGCGCGTGCGGTGTTTGTTCATTTTGTTTTTAAGAGGTCATTTTGATAAGGTCATGCATTTTTATTCCTAGATACCCAGGAGTGGCCACCTAAATAGCCATGTGCTAGCTGAGGATTCTGGGTAATATGCACATAAGAAGAGTTCTGCCAGTCTGTTCTTCTCCTTTCCAACACTGTCTGCTGCTGTTTACTTTCAACTGCCTTTGAGATCTAAAGATCTCTTCATCCTGTCTCTGGATTTTATTACAGGGAGTAACCTTTGCGAGTTTGAGGCCAAGGTCATGTCCCACTAGCTCGAATCTAGACTGGAGACATAAATCTTTCCAAAAAGATCCTTCCACACTTGCATCACCAAAGCCTCTGACACATGTCACAATGAAGCAACTTTCATTATGTTCCAGCACTGAACCCACTTTCATTCACAGACTCTGAAAATATTGCTCTATCTTTTCCAGTTCCCACGAAAGCTGTCATTGTGTCACAAATGTAGGAAAGTTTAACCAAAAACAGAGAGAGAGAGAGAGAGAGAGAGAGAGAGAGAGAGAGAGAGAGAGAGAGAGAGAGAGAGAGAGAGAGAGAGAGAGTGAGAGAGAGAGAGAGAGGCTTGTATTCTGCTTTCCCAAGCATGGGCATTATCAGCTACAGGACAGTAAGTAATGCTACTAAGGGAAATCAAGGTAGTAGTACCCTGGATGGTGCACAGATTAAAAAAGTTAGCACTTTCTTTTCATATTTAAGAAGACAAAACAAAACAAACAATAGTAGCTTTCATAATACTCTAGAATATTCCACATGGAGACATATATATGTATTTGTATGTGAATGTGTATGTGTATATGTATATAATGTATGTATATATGTATATTAATTTATAGTATTCTAAAGGCATCATCTACCTTAGCAGAAATATTCAATCTTTCACTTCATAAGCCTTTTGGTTACTAACTTCCAGGTTTGAGTTTTACATTAAGATATATCTAATCACCATGAGACAGAAAACATAGGATCCACATAGGCCATAGTGTATGTAAATTTTATTGCAATGCTTTCTCTTGATGGATGGACAGAGTTGTTAGTCTAAAACATGCCCCTACTGGGACACGTTTCACATGACAGAAAGACCAGTGTATTTAAAGCTTCATCATCTCCTAGAGCCTCCATAAAAGGCAAACACCTTGTTAATATTGATAAGTTTTTTTTTTTGTACTTTAAAATACTACATTACTTTTTTTTTGTGAATAGGTGGCCAGAAAACAAGTACCTATGACATTTGATTCTGTGTAACATCAACCAAAATTTGGGTAATGATTTAATTTAAGTGGGAAACAGTATGCTATATTACTGACACCCGAGTATGAAAATTCGAAAGAATAGTTTGATTAATACTTAAGACATCCAGTTCTTTCAAAATTACTGAAATTAATGGTGTTGGTTCCTTATCGTAATGGGTGCTGTACTTGCTGTTAAATATACAGTGAAAGCCAATAATAAATGTATCTCCTTTAAAACCATAAAATAAAATAAAGTAAGATACTATCTTAATTTGACCTATGTTAGAATTTTATATAAGAAGGTAGGATGTGTGAATATTAAAGATAAAACCTTAGATAATAATAAAAATAAAATATGTATCCCATTAGTGAGTTACTTTGTATATGGAATTTATTATTTATGATCTCCTCCCTCCTTCCTTTTTTCCTCCTTATCTCTACACACTGATGTATGTTATCATGAACTATGGAGCAATGCTTCAGTTAGCAGGAATGTATGTGTGTATAGTTATCTCAGACTTTTAAAGTATATTATATCATGCTTGCACAAAGTTCCTCATAGTGCATGCATATATGTATAGTGGCAATAGATATTATATAGCTATATATCGTGAATTACCTATTATATATGAAAGTATATATAAATATAATTAATTTTATATTCAGACCAAATCAAATCATTTTAGGTGACATGTTTTTCCAGTAATTGTGAAAGTATCCCTGAATACTCTGTGTTTAATTAGGGAGCAAGTAGAAAATTACTGTATCTATAGTTATTACAGGGTAAACATCCTTCCTATGATTTCCTAGAATCACGTGGGATCAGTATTATTCTCTCAAAGGTCAAACCCAACTGATCTAAGTGATAAGAATGGCTGCTTTGGCACTTCTGAAAAGTGACATCAGACACTGGCACAGGTTTCATTGCACAGTGAATCCCATGAAGGCAGATATTGAGAGAAATGCAAATCTGTCACCTGTCCTGCACATTCCTCCAACTGGCCACTTCAAAGCTTAAGTCAGCTCCTCAGTTGTCAAAAGAAAGTTAGAAAAGTCAATAGACTTGGGGAATTGAAATTACATGGCAGAGGGACACTGTAGTTTAGTACCAATTTTCTTTTTACACATTGAAATGGAAATGGTTCACTAAAAGCTTCTTTGAGCTTAGTTGCTATAATATTTACTTCTAAATTATTATCTTTAATAGTAATAGTGCTTTGCAGTTCTAAAACATTCTGTTCCAAAAAGATAAAAATATTTTTATATACATTAATTCAGCTCTACTTAAAATCTTATCCACAGAAGCACTGTTGTTCTCTGATCTACAGACTTCTAAATGGGTTTAAAAATACTGTTTGGTCAACAGGATCATTTAAGGCAGGTAGACAAGAAAACATCTGAAAAATGAATGAATTGTTGAGTTGGCAGTGTCAAGCTTTGTTTTTTTGGAACAAAATAGTAGAAGTTTAAACGTCTGCCTTGGTAGCTTCATGACCTACTTACAAAAACCTTTAAATACACTGTGTTCAACTGGTCATTTCAGCCCATTATGGGTTCACAAAAATATCTGGATAAAAGAGCCCTGTACTTTATATGTCCCCAATGGGATTGACTTAGCAAGGATATGTATTCGTCTGAACGAGAGTGGGCAGGGTAAAGGGAAGTAGTGAAAAGAGAGAAAACACAGCCTGGGATTATTGGTAACCTCAGAGTATGTCCCTGCATATATCATTAGAATATTTATATTCTTAGAAGGGAATTCGGACTCTGTCTATTTTTATTTTGATTATTACATCCTAAGACATGATCATGAATATATAGTAATATTTTCTTAATAAATAAATACAGGGCAGTAATTCTATTCACTTCAGAGTGTGACAAAAACTATCCTAAACATCATAGCACTGTATTGAATGTACCTTCAGCAGACACACCTTCTAAAAATATATATTGTAATGAAACAGAATTCAGAATATGCCCTTTATACAAAATATCAGAGTATTATGTCATCTTCCTGACCCAAGTATGATAAAGATATATATTCTATTTGTTCCATTATTCCCTAGGCTATATAAGAGAATAATAATATATAAAAAAATGCTATGACTTTCGATAATAAAGTACATGACTTAAGATATACAGGCCTAAGTTAAAAACAAATGATAAATATGTTAATAAGGTCAATAACTGAAATCTCACTTTAATAAACTGAATTATTAAGATATTGCACCACATGCATACTATTAAATACTATGTAGCTTAGAATATGTAAAATAAGAGTTTTTAAATCTTACTACTATGAAATGAAGATCACTAGGACATAAAAGGGTGTAAAGTAGTCTTATAAATAACTCTTACATACTTTACTTCATCCTCCTTTCTCCCTTCTCTAAAATCTATGCATTAATTGTAATTTTTACTCTTAGGTGAGATTAGTGTCTCTATACCTTATGAACATTCATATTTTCTACACCAACTATGAGATATTCCAAAGTTTTATGAAAATTTAAAGACAAGATTGTATGGAGTTAAAAGATATATTTAGCTTCTTAAAGTTTAATGATATACAGCAATATTTATGATCTATGGGATGTGTTCCAACAGGTCACATGATTTTAAATGACAACAGAATACAGAATTTAGCACGGTCATTTGTAGAGAGTCATAAACAGACCCTTTGGCTTGTTTATTGAATAAAAACTGGTCTACCTCATAATTTTCTTCATTTTAGTATTATTGCTGCAAGCCTCTGACACTGGTTCTCTGACTCTCAGTAGAGTTTAAGTATACACATAGAATCTAACATGAAATCTAAATGTCTTGCTAGAGAAAAGTATACAGGGCTCTGGAAGATTTCATTCCAAACCCAAAAAAAAAAAAAAAAAAAAAAAAAAAGTGGTCATTCTGTCATGGATTGATCTTGGGCCTATGAGAATAGGAACATATGAGACAATTTATAGATCATGTTCAGTAAAACCTATGATTCTAAGATTCTATACCACCATTTTTCCATCAGTTAGGCTGTCAACCATTAACACAGAACACGAAGGGTGTTTTTGAAGGATCCTGCAATATTACACCCAAATATATGTCACTCTGGTATACTGTAAATTAACAAGAATGGACTAAGTGCTGCAATGCTAAACTGTAATTTCAAGGAAGCAGAGCCTTCAAACTAATTTTTCCTAACAAGAGATTCTGGTCCACCAGAGTCAGCAAATCACTCATTCTACTTGCTTTAATCTTCAAAAATAAAAGTAACCTGATATTAATCAATTCTATTTTTTGCTTGTTTCCATCTTACAAGGCACAGGGTTCATTCCAAGCCATGCAGAAATCACCATTCTACTGTGCAAAATACTGTAAGAGATAATTCATGAGTTGAAAATAAAAATCAATGAGATCTACTGCTAAATTTGTTGCCATTTTGTCCTTTGACAACCATAATGATTATTATGAGCCACGGATATTTGAAAATCAATGGTGAAGGAAGGACACTATGACTTTCTCTTTGCTTTACAAAAGTACATTCAACTGCAAAGGCATCCTCTCTCTCTGTAAACCTACAGCAAGAATCCTGTTTATCAACCCAGACAGTGTGTCAAGGCTAGAAAATTTTGTATACCAGGCCGCATTAAGTTAGCTTTTGTCTGCCTTCTGTTTCTCATATAGTTTATCTACTTTTCTACATAGGCCTTTCATGTCTGCTCAATACATAAAAATGATGTTGTGACATTTCTTTGACTCTTCATTTTCTAACAGAGGAAGGCAATCAAAGTTAAAAATAAACAAAAAAGGTATGTGTAAATTAAGGCTGCTTCTTTCTTGTACATTATTTTATTTTGTTTTAATTTTTTTACAATTCAGCTATTTGCCCCCTCTATGTCCAACCCCTGATAGTTCCTTCTCCCCCTGTCTTCAAGGATTTCCCCCCAAGCACCACCCCCCAAACTACCCCCAACTCATCACCTGTCCGACCTCCCAATTCCCTAGGACCTCATGTTTCTCCCGGGTTATGCAAGAGTCTTCTCTCACTGAGACTAGACCAGGCAGTCCTCTGCTATATATGTATCTGTGGCCTCAGTCCAGCTAGTGTATGGTGCCTGGTTGGTGGCTCAGTGCCTGAGAGATCTCTGGGGTCCTGGTTAGTTGAAACTGATGGTCTTCCTATGGGGTTGTCCTCCTTCTCAGCTTCTTCCAGCCTTTCTCTAATTCAACCACAGGGGTATCTGACTTCAGTCCATTGGTTGGGTTTAAGCATTTGCTTCTGTCTTAGTGAGCTGCTTGTTGGGCCACTCAGAGGGAAGCCATGCTAGGCTCCTGCCAATAAGTACACCATAGCAACAAAAACAGTGTCAGGCCTTGAAGCCTCCCCTGGAGATGAATCTTGTATTTTTGGACTCTGAATTCTCAGGAACACTCTGGGTCTTTTGAAGGGAAAGTTATGGCCCACCAACACACCAACAAGAACTTTTACAAGTCAAGATTACTTTAAAACTATTTATTGATAAAGTTAAATTTGCAATCAGAACTTAGTTAAGTCAGAACTTAGCTCTGTGCTGAGTAATTATATATGGAAGAACATGTGCTTTGTATAAATTTCTTTGAATATATTCATTAAAAATATCTTACTGTCTTCAACATTCTACTAGATAAAATCATTTCAAATTTTTGTGCACTAATGCCTGAAGTTTACCAAAACATTTTTCAGAGGTATTTCTAGGTCCTTAGTCAGGCTTTGATTATGGTCTCTCTTTTTCTAATTATGTTGAGATTAAAGATTGTGGTATATGAGATTATGGACATTCCTCAAGTTAAATACACCTTTGTCTATTACTTTCATGATCCTCTCAAACAGGACCCCCACATTGTAAAAACGAGTTGTTAAAATGATTACCTATTGTGTTATATTATCATAATCTCTGATCAAACTGCAAATTTTCCAAGATCACAGCTTGGATATTCATATTCATGGCCATCAGTCAATAAACAAAAAATCTCAACAATAATTTGAAAGGAAGTTTACTTTTAAGGCTTTCACATCTCTTAAACACGCTGACATGCCACAAAAGGCACTTGAAACAAGAACTAGTATACAAAAAGAGAAATTTACCACAACCAACTGAATACACCTGTGTATTTCTTTGGGGATAGGTAAAAGAGGGGGTACACAAGGAAATGACCATGGAAATCTAAATCTGTTACAGTTCTCTCTAAGCACACAGGGTGGGTGGGGGAATCAGAGTCACACAAATTAAGTGACCAAATTCACACTTCACACTCATACCATAAGATGTCAGAGATCATATTTGAAAGCATGAATTATTCTCTTCTTGGAGAGGGTGGATGATTCTGCCCATGATGTCAGACATTTTTGTCTCTGTGTGAACAGCTTTCCCAATCATAAAGGGACACAAACATTCATTGAATCCTAATCATCTTAGAAACTACATTCTTGCAAAGGAGTGTGTCCAGTAGATAATGTCATTTATCCAATCCCTGGCAGATACAGATATATTAATCTTAATAAGACAGTTGGATGGAGGAAAATGGATGGGAATGACTTCAAGATGCCATTCAGTAGAGTGGTGTTATAATCCCATCCTAAACTGAGAACTGTAAATTTACTTCCTTTGAAATGGACTTGATTTAACAAAATCAACTTCCTCTGAATCAGTTTTTCCACTCAATCTCCTAGAAACATTTCAGATAATACACAAGGAAAGTAGTTCAAAGGATTAGAAACATCAAAATTGGGAAACGGGTCAAGAAGACAGACTAGCAATCTGTAAAAGTAGCTGCACATTTTTCCCTGGAACTTGTTTACTATCAGCCACCCAAGCAGACAAGATATACCCACACATTTGTCTAGGAATCCATTGTCACATTAAGGAAATCCAAATCTAGTGACACTATACTCACTTTATTTACAATAATTGTATGTTTAAAGACTGCCAACTAGCAAAGCTGAGAGCCAAAAGCATTGTTTTTTTTTTTTTCAGCATATCTCCATTGATCCAGATTTCTTAATTATGTACAGAGTAAATCAGTGATACCCAGACCAATTCTTCTGGAATAAGCCCCAATGTCCTCTTGTAGCACAGTTTTTGCCTATTCATCTACTACTTCCTTTGTGGACCAAAGCCATAACAGTTTTAACCACAGTACACTTGCATCCATTCCTCTACTATTATATTTGCATTTCTTTTCTGCTTATAGGGCACTCAAATTTCTATCCACCAATATAAGATTTCTACCTTCAAGCCCAGAATCTAATGCCTGAAATATTTAGCTTCTATAAATTCTGCTATTGCTTTACAATATGTAACTCAGCATTTTCTATCTAACTGTTAAAAAGCAAGCAAGCAAACAAAAACATACCTTCTTCTCAACTTCTTATATAACCTCACAGAAATAAATCATTCCATCTCACCCTCTAAGCAACAGAGATGTCATAGTCAAATGCACAAGAGTGTGTATTTCTTGTTAACCAGAGGCAAAGTCATGGGGCACTATATCTGATATCTAGAGCCATGAGTACAAGTTACAATTTTACTTTCTTAACTATGCATAAAAATAAAACCAATGGAGTAATTAATTAAATAAATCAAACATATTGTCTTCAGAAATGCTGCTTTAAGACCCAAGTAATTCTCCTGCACTTTGGGTTAAGTTTATATTCAAGGATTGGAGAGCCACAGATTATCAAACATTAATTATTGTCAGTGTGTTTGTATGTATGTATAAATGTATATATGTATTTATATGCATTATATATATATATATATATAGTGTGTGTGTGTATGTTTTCGTGTGTGTGTGTGTGTTTGTGTGTGTGTGTGTGTGTGTGCTGAAATAGGTCATGAACACAAAATCACTTTGGTTGTAGAACACACAAGTATAAAAGACATGAATTAACTCTCGTTACAAATTTTACTTACAACAAATGACCTGCTGCCTTAAAACCTGGAACATCTACTCAATTTTATGGAATTTGGAAAATTAATTTTATCCTCTGCATGGAAACATGAAACACAGGCTATAGATAAAGTGAGGTATGACATTCACATTCAATCTCCAGAATAGTAAACTGCATATACCAAGATGTACAAATGGCAAAAATTTAGGGGAACATGATTATTTCAAGTAATATTTAAAAAGCTATCAAATCATAGTTCTGATGTAGAAGAAGTTACCCATGACTCCAGCTGCACATGTAGCAAAGGATGGCCTTGTTGTGCATCAATGGGAGGAGAGGCTTTTGGTTCTGCCAAAGTTTGATGCCCCAGTGTAGGGGAATATCCGGGCAGAGAGGGCAGAGGGAGTGGGCGGGTGAGTGAATACCCTCATAGAAGCATGGGGAGTGGCGGTAGGATAGGGAGTATGGAGGTGAATCCAGGATAGGAGATACCATTTGAAATGTTAATAAAAGATATCCAATTTAAAAAGAAAAAGGAAAGGAGGAAGCGAGAAAGAAGCAGATAGACTCTTGAAGACAAGGTTTAGGAGACTCTTAAAAAACAAAACAAACAAACAAACATAAACATGGAAAGAGTCAACTATTCAAGGCAGCATTAGTCTATAACTGTTTGTGTAATTTCAACCACATGACCAGGGCACAGCTTATTTCATCTAATAGTGAGAAAAGCACAAACTCTACAGTTCTTGTTTTACAAATAGAAGTTTTGAATTGACTTAGTCTACTGCAGGATCTGTAGCCAAGTTTGCACCTTGCATAAAATTTATCATTTGGCTTAAACACTTCAAGAAGCTCATAAAGTATTGCTGATTAGTTTAGTAATCTCACCCTGTGTCCACAGTGACTGAGAGGCTTATCTGGCCATACAAAGTTCTGGGATGACAATTAAAGTTATAAGAAATTCTCCTGTAGATGTTTTATTTGACTACATGTACATCTCCAAAAGTTGCTTATATATCTTTTTTTGTGATGGGCCTGAAACTTATCTTCCATATAGTTGGACAAATTGTCCTTTGCCTCCTATTAAAAGTAAAATGCTTCAATATCCAGTTGCATAAAAAATGAACTTTCACATGAAAAATTGCAAGTTTAAAATAAAAAAAAATAATACTTAAAACTGAGTCCTGCTTGAGCACCTTTTACATATAATATATAGTGACTATTATTTTTATTTTCAAGATTTACTTGTGTATCAACTTTTACAGGTGCAACTTTTAGAGGCTTTCAGTCCTTTTATGTCTAGACTGAGAATGTGCACTGGATAGGACTGGGAGATGACTTTGGTACATAAAGCACTTACCATACAAGTGTGAGGACTTGAGTTTGAATACCCACAGAAAGCTGGGCAAGGTAGCACATGTCTGTAGTCTCAGTGCTCAGTAGTTCAGTGAGAGGGGAGGTGGAGACAGGGGGATTCCTTCAGAGCTCACCAGCTGGTATTTTATATGTAGCCCATTAGCAATGACCAAAGAGGCACAGTCATAAAACAGGCTGTAACTGACAGCCAAGGTAGTGAGCTTTATATAAATAGCATAGCATGAATATGCCCTCCTCTCTTTACCACCCTCTCCCCACTCTAAACTCTCCCCCTCTCTTTCTCTCTCTCTCATACACACACACACACACACACACACACAGAGAGAGAGAGAGAGAGAGAGAGAGAGAGAGAGAGAGAGAGAGAGAGAGAGAGAGAGGGAGAGATACAGTGCACACAAGAACAGAATGCCAGCATATTATTTTTACCTGAATAAACTTTCTTCTAGAAGAAGGGCCCCCAAGCAACAGGTTAGGCAAGGAATAGATGAGAACAGCTTGTTCCTGACATCCTGACTCCAGAACAACTCTCAGTGGAAAAGAGTGAGACAGGGAGAAGATAGTAAGGTGGAGACTGAGAACCATTGGCTATGGCGAAAGAGGTCTACTGAGATAAGAACCAGGAAAGGAAGGGAAAAAAGCCAGGTATGACCATGAATATATATAATCCACACACTGGACAATTGGATGCAAGAGAATTACTAGGATCTTGTTTAGAATGGCAACAATACTCCATTTTCTCTCCATTCTCAAGGTAATGGGAGGAGTGTTAATGGCATGATTAAAATGGGTCTATCCCAAGGACTAAGAAAGGAACTTGGAAATGATGTTGGCTTTTGCACACTGAGATACAGGGGCATAAAACAGTGTAAGCACTTCTGCATCAAGCAATTTACACCAGGCTTCCACGTTATGGAGACAGCCTGTGCAGTATATATTTGGGTAGTTCACAGTCCAGGAATGCAAAATTTATAGCTACCCCAAATTACTAAATTCTTCATTTTTTTTTTATGAAACCAAATTCCCTGCTTTAAAATTTTTACTTGGAAGGATCTATCACAGAATTTCGTGTCTCACCTCATCATGCCTGGTCCAATCTATTAAAAAAGCCTAGGGTATAATGTGTCTGCAAAGAGAATGGGCTTGCAAACACAGTTCAGGATGTGATAAAGGTCTTTTTACGCTGCCCAGTTCTTGCAGAAATCCAGCTTTTTTGCTGGCACATCCCTACTCACCTGATTCTTTCTGTTCAAGAACAACACTTTTGAGGAGCTGAGGTCATAGTGTACTTTGGATAGCAGAGATATTGTCTGTGAGACAGCAGGGTGGACTGTGTATATGCAAACATGTCCAGACATACTCCTTTGTACATAAAATGAGGATTCATCTGTTCATCTCTTTTATAGCACTTTAAACTTATTTTGAAGACCAACCAAATCACCATGGAATTAAAAGCACCTCTTAAAAGGTGTATGTACTACGCATTTCGAGTCCCCATCTGTCGAACCAGCAGACCCTAAAAGAGGTCCTAGAGCATTTAAACTCACCCTGCTTTTCTTTATAAACAGATTAAGCTCAACCAAAAAACAGTTTCTCACCACTTAAAAAAAAAAACCAACATTTTTAAAGAAATGAGTAGTATCAGCATACATATGAGCTAGATCTTGCCTTTCTAGATTTATGCCTAACTACCTACCCTGCATGAAATGGACACCATCCATATACAGGATTTGAAATTTCTAACTGTTTGAAGGCAAAATATAAAATATGACTACATGAGAACAATACTTTACCGCAGGCAAAATATATTGTTAAGAAAGAGAAGTGCAGAGGGAGTCTGAATAGGAAAAGTATCATTCAAACATAGCCGTAACTAATTTAGCCACTCAGAGATCAAACCTTTGTTTAAGAGCAACAGAAACCTTAAGAACATGTCCAAGACCAGGAATTTGAATGAGCAAGATAAAGACCGGCAACTATTTAAAAAGAAAATTGAGTGCCCCAGAATCATTACACTTAAAAGTCAGCTTTGGTTTGAGGTTGTACCCTCATGGGGGGGCCCAGGAGGGTGGAAGATGAGCATCAAATCCAACTGCTATTATTCCTGATTTCAATGTCTTAAGGAACTTACTTTGTTCAGGGTCCCGAGTTCTCAGTCAGGGTAGGGCTGAGATGGTTCAAGGCTCAGACTTATTACAGTTTGTCTTTCTTGCCTTCTTGTGTCCAAAACCCACTCTTGTCACAGGCAAGTTGAGATTTCTGGGTTTTGTTTGTTTGTTTTTGTTTTCCTTCCAAACCTCAAATTCTGAGAACACATGAGCTCAAGCAGGCATTTATATTGAGACTTCACTCCTTGATCATCCTCCTCAACCAAATCAATGAGAACATACTCCGTGATACACTTTCATAGTCAGCAGGCTGAAGTTTCTCCTGTGCCCTGAGGATTACTGCCTATTCAGGCAAACTTTATCTCCACTCTGGAAATTATGGAGTCCGTGCTGCTCTTGGGCTCACTATGGGAAACACCATTCTGGTGTTTGGCTACAAATGACTTCAAGTTCTTAATAGTATCCACCAACACTGGTTCTTGATGGCAGAGGCTTATGAATTTTATTCAACTTCATTCTTACAATTATTCTACTTTTAATATATATATATATATTTAAAGAAACTTCTATATAAAAATATTCCATAAATCCTTTTCCACAATGATATCAATCTTTAATTTCACTGAGGCACTGCTCATTTGAAAGATACATCAACTATATCACATTCTAATAGCATCTTAAGATCAATTCATCTTGTGTGAATAAGAAATCCTAACTTGATATAGATTGAAAATGGCCCTATTTTGAAATGGTATGCTTTTGTTTCAAAACAAAATACTTGACACCTTTTAAATTAGTACATTTTAAAACTAAAAAAAAATTCATATAGTGTTATGCCAAAATGCCTTTAAAAATCTGTATATGTATCCCTCCTCTTTAAAATAAAATTGTAAGAGAGAAAAACACTAGTTAAACAGAGATAAAAAATGGAATTATATATTTTAGACACTTAACTATTTCAAACTCCCTTTGGGGAGTTTCTAAACACTTTCAACTGCTGCAACACAACAAAGCAAAGAGCAGCAGAAAAAACAAGCTATGAAACTTTCCTACCTGTTTATTTCCTAGTGGCAAAATAAATTACCTTAAAGTTTGGGAATACAAGACCTGCTTTTCTCATACATATCTGCTTGCAAAATTATCTCCTCACATACATATTAACCTTAAAATTTTTCTTGCGGGGTTAGAGAAGAACATAAAGAAATACCCTGACCACCCCAGGCACCACAGATAACACACCCCAACTTCCAAATTAAAAATGAAGTTAATTATTTTTAACTCCCAGAAAACCATTCTGGAAAAAGTCTGATTTGTTTGGTATGAGTCAGTTATCTAAGAGATTTGACAGAAACAGCAAGCGTTAAATAGAGAACGCTCTCAACAGCTTCCTTCAACAGAGTGCAAGGAACAGAAAATGGAACACATCTTGTAAAATCACATTCACACTGAAGCTATAGGGAGAGGGTTTGGGGGAGACCTTGATACTTACAGACTGTAAAGTAAAACTTCCCGGCTCGTCTTACATGTTACAGCAAATCAAACAGAGATTTCAGTTCTCAGCGAGTCCCTCCTTCCACTACACAGATCATCCACGCAGAACAGGCCCTTATGGATTGGTTAGGCAGCTGGGAGATAATGGGACCATATTCTCAGCTGGGACTGAAGCTGCTGAGCGGCTCTCACTGCGCGCTGCGTGGCTCTCTGCCAGCATTAATCAAGGAGGACCCAGCTCCCGTGGTTGTGCTCCCCAACGGATCGACGTAATTAGCGCATGAATCAAAGACACACACCGGGAGAATCGCATACAGCTATAACCAGTCTCTCACATCAAACCTGATTAGGAAATCAAGTTGGTTCTCAGATCAAATGTGTTCAACCTTTCAGAAAGGCACAGCGACAGCACACAGCTGTCTTTAGATATCCTGGGAGGGGTGGAGATTAAGGCTTCCTTCCCACTGGGCAATTTATGTAATTCCTCAACTGTAGAATATAATTGCACTGCTTGTTTGCTACATATGGTGGGTTTGCCCTACGATGATTTGGTTTGTCTGTTCTGGTTTCTCAGCATCTCCCAGAGCGACTGCAGGCTGCAGCGTTATTTCCCCTACGGATTTGATGCAACGTGTGTGTGCGTGCGTGTGTGTGCGTGTGTGTGTGTGTGTGTGTGTGTGTGTGTGTGTGTGTGTGTGTGTGTGTGTGTATTCTTTTCAAGTTTAGTCTATGGGAAGACAAGTTGGATTAAATCCCTTTCCTATGGTGTGTTTTCCATACCTAAATGTACTTCTGTAATGACCAAGAAACAGGATGTTCATGCAGAGGGTCCTGCAGGCTTCGTGGGATCCCTAGGAATCTAAAAGGAGCAGCTGATGCAGATTGTTTTATGACATTTGCATCGCAAGCAAAACACACTTGGGGTTCACAAGTCAGAAGCTCATAAACTGGTTTGCTTTGGCAAGAGGGAGATTTTAGAATATGAGTGTATTTTTAAATGGGGCATATTTCCAACACTTTATCAGAATTCTGCTACACTTGATGTTGCTTATGTGGGCTTCTTTCCAGCCCTTGAAGACATTTCTATAAATTTGACCAAAGTCTGGGTTTGGGGTATAAACATTCTTTTGAAAACGTGTCACTTTTCAACAGGCCAGTGTGCCTGCACACAGAATTCCCACTGGCATGCAAAGTACCTGTACTTAAAGAGCGTAGAGAAGTGAAAAAGCACATCTTAATTTTATTGGGAAAACACAGGTGATCTACATCATGGCATTTCCAGTTTTTGTCTTGGTCGCCTTAATACATCCATTTTATACCTCCCACAAGGAACTTAAGTAGGAAATCAACTTAGATCTCAGATCAAACCTGTTCATCCTTTCAGCAAAAAACACAGCATGCAGCTATGTATACAGTAAAAGACATCGAGCCAGGCCAGGGAGGACCTCTGGAAGTGGCATCCTATGATTGTGTAGAGAAGAAGAAAGTGGGTTTCTCAGGGTAATATAATAGACAACTCTCTTGAGACTGATGCAGGGGGATTACTATTAATTCAAGGCTATGGAAATGAACGTTTGATCGCCCAATTTGAAAGTGGCTACTTGTGTTTGCCACAGGGGGTTCCAGAATCCAGTGTCCTCTAAGTGGTAACTTAGAAAACTTGAACCCCTAAAATCTTGGGTATTATGTCAAAGGGTAAACAAAAGGCAGGTTGGGGCTGGGGTGGAACTTTGACTAACAAAGTCTGCTCAAGAATAAAACATCTAAGTGAAGGGTCAAAGTTTGCCACCTTTATGCCAATGACCAGGCTTTTGTGTTTTTATAGGTATAGTCCTGTTTTATTCAACCTAAGAGGGTTTGTTTGCTTTCTACTAGTTCTGAGGATCAGACCCAGGCCAGGTGCTCCACCAATAAATTACACCCCCAGTATTTGTTTTAGATTTTTCCAGTTTCTCTTCTTATACTAATAATAGAGAGGTGGTCACCCTTGTCACTAGTTTGTATCTGGTATTGGCTTTCAATTTTTCTAGCTTCTCTTCTTGTACTAATAATAGAGAGGTGGCCACCCTTGTCACGAGTTTGCCTCCTATAGAAAGTATTTGTGCTCACTACAAATCAATCAGTTTCAGGGCTTTGAAGCTGTCACTTAGAAACAGGTGACAGGGAGATCAAGACTCCCTGCTAACTTTGTTACTGACTGGTTGACTGGCTCGCCTATATGATACTTGCCTAGTAAAAGATGTGCTTCCCAGATAGTCCAGAATCCTTATCAACTCTAGCACTGCAACCCTGTTGTTAGTTGTGACAGAGCACTGTGTCAGGAACAAAGGGACCGCAATTAAATGCACCTAATATTGTCCTAAACTTCATTACCTCAAATTGGTTCAGCCATGTATTTGCAAGTATTTCCCAGTCAGTTGTATTAAGTCAACCTACTTCCTTTATTCTTTGGGTGTTGCAGTGTGGTGAACATCTTAAAACCAACTGGTCAATATTTCACTTTTGTTAATCTTATCAAGATCATCATTATTGAGACTTTAACACATCTACTTATGAAGCTTCTGTGAGGTGCTGACTAAAATAGTTTAATTAAATAGCAATTGTATGTCTCCGGCATGTTAGCAACACGTACTTCTGGAGCAGATGAAAAGAGGAGCAAATTAAAATACTAAAGTGTTTATTCAGTGGTACAGTTGAAATAAATAGCTTAATTGGTTTTGGGTTCCATTCATGCTCAGCTTGGATGGTAATTACTTTGATTCATCATTGATTAAGGTAGGTGATACATTCACTTTGACATCATATGCTTTGCACTTATTTTTAATGGCAGGTGATAATTTCTAACTAAAATTTCTAACTACCACGAATTCTTCATATATCTTTTCCTTGAGACATACCACTTAAAATATGAGGTGATTTAGAATAAAAGGCTAATCCTACCACATTTTTTTAAATTTCATGCTAAGCCAGTTATGTTCCAATAAATATGCTGAAGAGAGATGGGAGAAACCCAAACAAATAATTATTGCTGCAAAACTAAAACAACGTATCTGAGTCTGAATCTGAATTTATTTAAAAATATTTGTTTGTGTGTGTATGTGTGTGTGTATGTGTGTGTGTGTGTGTGTGTGTGTGTGTGGTATATGTCCATACATCTATGCACTGAAACTGTATGATGCTGCTTTTTGTTTGAATGTTGAAAAGCCTGCAATTTTAACAACTCTTGTCAAGAATAATAAGAACCTGGGGAACAGGGCTCCTGAGGTCTCTTTCTGGCCATAATACAAGATTCAGCAAGTTAAATAAAGCTTGGAGCCTCAGCAATTCTAGGAACAAAAGGAAAGTTCTGGCAACAATTTCCCAACAGGTTGAAACTTAATCAATATTTTTAAATGCTTTGGAGTCTTCAGCAGTGAGTCACCAGATGTGCATACAATTGCTCAGTGCATCCTCCCGAAAGGGGACATATTTTCCTCTTCTTCGTTTCTCTCACTAAAAATCAGAGTCAAAGGCTGAGACAACTATGACTTTCCTCCAGCTGGTAACAAGTTTTCAAAAGAAGAGAAATCTTTCAAAAATCCCTGCCCAGGACACCCACTGGAATGACAATCTATATAGCAGAGACAAAACTTTCTTTTCCAAACACAAGTAATCCAACCTATAATTATATGCCAAGATACAAGTTAACGGTTCAGAACTATAAAAGGAAGTCTGGCCCTGCTTCTTTCCAAAAGTCGATCATATTTCTACAACAATAACCCCAAGGGGTCATGTTGAGAAAATTAAAATTCTCTAGGGAAAACAATCCATGTCAAAATGTGTCAAAATGACACTAAAGGAGCCCATGATTTAATGGGTGCACCATCTACAAGTTATTATTTCAGATATTTTGAGTGAGCATTCGTCAAATGAATGTATGGATTTTACATATGTATGTGTCTATGTATGTAGTTTGTATGTACGTATGTATGTACATGCCTTTTAATGTGTTTTAAATAACATTGACATACACGGGGTAATTCTTATAGTTATGAAAACTGAAAAGCAAATGCTGATTTTTTTTGATCAGCTAATAAGTACCAACAATCTTTACTCTAAGAACTTTTCATTCCCTTCTAATATAAAGGAAAAGTTTTAAAAGACTGATCTGTGCTTGTTACAACTGGTAGATGCATGCTCTGGCTGCCCAATGTCTTTACAATGTACAGGACAGTCCTCAGTCACAGAGAATTACTAGTACATCAAAGGTTCCCTTGTAAGAAACCCTGACAGGAAGATAGAATGATGGGATTTTCTTTTTTCATGGATAAAATATGTATTTACATTCAAATGTTATTCCCCTTGCCCCACTCCCATTCCCCCTTCCCTTGCCTCCATGAAGGTACTTCCTCTCCCAACTATCCTCTCTCACATCAGTGCTATGGCATTTCCATACACTGGGAAAAAGAGCCTTCACTAGACCAAAGGCTTTTTCTCCCACTGATGCCAGAAACTGCTACCCTCTGCTACATATGCAACTGGAGCAATGGGTCTCTCCATGAGAAGTCATTGGTTGGTGTTTTAGTCCCTGGGAGCTGTGATAGGTTTGGTTGGTTGATAATGCTTTTCTTCCAATGAGGTTGCAAACTCTTTCAGCTCCTTCAGTCCTTTCTCTAACTCTTTCATTGGGCTCCCTGTGCTCAGTCTGATGGTTAGCTGCAAGCATCATGATCTGTATAAGTGTGGCTCTGGCAGAGCCTCTGAGGAGGCATCCATATCAGGCTCCTGCCAGTAAGCAGTTCTTGGTATCAGCCATAGTGGGTGGTGGGTTTAGTGGCTGAATATCAGATGGATCCCCAGATGAGGAAGTCTCTGAATAATCTTTTCTTTAATCCCTGCTCCTCTATTTGTCTCTCTATTTCCTCCTGTGAGTGCTTTGTTCTCCCTTCTAAGGACTGAGTCATCTACATTCTGGCCTTCCTTCTTTTTGAGCTTCATGAGGTCTGTGAATTGTTCCATGGGTATTCTGAGTTTTTGGGGCTAGTACCCACGTAGCCGTGAGAGCATACCATGAATTATGGAATTTTCAAAAGCTAAGAAAACAAAGTGGCCATATGAGTTGTTGTATCCCTAGATATGGCCACCTGCAGTAATCTACTACACTGTCCTTTCAATATTACTTTAGAGTTTGAGACCTAATTTTTGAAAAGAAATTTTTTTCTCTCATATTTATTCCTCTCATATATTCTTGGATATATGACCCTCCACTGGATGATAGACAACCTAACAGAGGTTACACCCATTAAGATACAACAACAACAAAAACAAAACAAAACAATAAAACTGATAATTAACCAAAAGCTCCTCACAGAGGGTTGAGTCTTTATGACCATCTTGATCCTTGATGTTAGAATTCTGTTTGGCTCAAATTTAGACAAGTCTTATGAATGCCATTGCATCCACATTAGTTCCTATTTGCAACTTCCTTGTGTTCTGTGTTCTCAAAACACATTTCCTTATACATGTCTACCATCTCTCGCTCTTCAAACATTTCTTCTCCATCTTCTAAAATCTAGGCTGATTTATGCTAGGAGGCTATTGATGCAGATCATTCTTCAGTCTCTTTCCCCTGAATCTTGATCAGTTGTGGGTTTTTGGTGAAATTTGACAGATATAAAAATTAATCCACAGGTATAAGGATAATTTTTAGGAATGGCTGTAATACCATGTCCATTTAGCAGAACAACAGTTGTAGGTTTTGACCCAGGATTTATGACCAATACAGTCCCGTTCCCCTTTTATTCACTATGACATCAATGACTTATGGATTTCAGTTATGCAGTAGGCCCTACATACACCTAGAAAGTCCTTTCTGTTGTGGTGGTTGTTGTTTTCTTTTTTTTTTTTGTTCTTTTGTTTTCTACACTTGTGATCCATTTCACAACTGGGCATACTTTGTAAGATCGGACATCACTGTAGCTTGCAGAGTTCACATCTGAGTAAGGCAGATGATTTCTCTTTTCCCTTTGCTGGTGTGCATTGTATCTTCTAGCCCCATGAAAGCTAGCAAGTAAGGATAGGCTTGTAGGTATGGACTATCTAAATTCTTTCATATTCTCCAACTTAAATATGTGGTCCTTAGGTCAAAGTTCTGGAGGGCAAGCAAGAACACTGGGAATTCTCTTTAGGGTTTGGTAGTCAATGAGACATCACTAACTAACAATTCCAAAAGAGGTAACCCATTCCTAGCACTAGGCAAACTTTTTGGCAGCCCATAATGTGTATTATTTCCATTGTCACATTATCAGATAAATCTTTACTAGTACATGTCAAGTATATCTTCATATCTGAATGTCACACCAGTCTTTATTGTTCTTTTCCTGTATCCTTTCACCAACACAACAGACGTGACTCATAGGCAAATTAAATTCCATTTATATATGTTCTTTCTGTCTCTGAACTTATCTCTAAATAGATGAGCATCTTTTTCTACGCTCTCTTCTCAGAACTCTCAGCTTCCAAAATAGATACCATTTGACGATAGTTGCTACTTGTTATAAACACACTGTGATTCACTAACTTTTGTTAGAAAATCGGTTTTACACTGCCTTTGTTTATTGAGTCAACAAATATTTATTGAGCACCTACTGAATTCATTCCTGATTTAAATTATTGCCATTTAAAATGAATCTTTCAGCATCTCCTTCCCTTACAGATTCAAATTTTATGCCATTCTTTCGTATCCCTCCCATCATCCTATTTGGCTCAGACAGGGTTTACTGCATTTCTCATCATTCATGAAGGTCAGTATTATTTATAATCAGCTGTTTCCCTAATATGGTGTATCATGGATGCCTCTCATCTGCATCTGAAACCTTTGGTCAGCTCTAGGGTGCATGGGCACTCGGTACATGGCGGGGGCTTTTCATTTTACTCTTTGGCAACCCTTGTGTCAACTATAAAAAGCCTTGCTCAGGTTTTTGCATGAGAGGAGTCATAGATAACTGTTGTTATTTTTAAGGGCAACTGCCTGCCATTAGAATGATGGAGACAGGACAAGATGATAAAGCAGATGTCTCAGTGACAAGAGCAGAGCTGAATTCACAGAGTTCTTTATTTATGGTTACTGCGGATTTAGAGCACATAGAGTGTCGATTAGAATGGGTCTAACCTATTACATATGCTGCGTGGAGAAACAGGGTGAAGCTCATTTTTCTTTATCTGCTTACTTTGAAGAAATTAACTAATGTGTTTGTTTCTCTCATTTCATTTACAGAAACAAAGGAAAACACTTGAATTTAGAATACAGGTTAAATCACATATTAAGACAGAGTCCAGGTGTCTGTCCTTCATTTGTAACTTATCCAATCTTTTATCTATATGTTCTGGCAACTTGATAGGCAGGAACAATCACAGAAGCTATCTTTTATTTTAGAAACATGAACTTCACATACCTGACGTGGGATAGCTGCATAATTTCTTGTAATTTAAGTATACAACTACTCATGCTAAATTATATATGTATTTTTAAAAGATTTTCCAACTTTAAAACACATAGGAAAACTTTAACATTCCTTTGAAATATTGATCTAAGCATATAAAATGTTAACAGTATTAATATTAATTTTGTATTTCTTATATCTCTGACCTCTTCTCCTCTACAATAGTATGTATGTTTATTAAATCACTTTTGAGTACACAATATGTATTACTTGATTTCTTCTGTAAACCGAGTTTCCAATGATATACCAACTATTTTTTTTCAAATAATAGTATTTACCTATATTCCCATTATCCAATTATCCAAACCAAGGAACTGAACACTGACACACAATTACACTTCCTGATACAAGCTACACTCTCATAGTTTAGATTGAGTCAGTACAGACTGCACTCTCTGGATGGGTGCATTTTGTCTGTGTCCCTGTTTTAAGATCTAGTTAAGGTCCATAGAGTGATTGTGTGTGTGTGTGTGTGTGTGTGTGTGTATGTGTATGTGTGTGTGTGTGTGTTTTCCTATTTTCCTACTTTTCTAGTATAAAGGAGAGTCTCTATACTTCTACTCTCTTCGAAAAGCATAAAGAACCTCTTATACCCAATTTGTTTTTTAATTGTTTCTTCCTGACTAAAAATAAATATCAACCACATTATGTACAAATGATTATTGAAGATTTCGGTCAATTTCACTATGTATATATGACATGTTATCTATAGTGCAAGGAATAAAGAATAATTTAAAATCACATAACTTCACTAAATTCATTAATAGAGAGCTTAACTTTGTAGCCAAGGCTGGACTGGAACTTATCATGTAGAAGATCAGGCTTTCCTTGGACTCGAAGAGATCCCAATGCCTGTACCTCCAATGTGCTAGAATGAGGGTATGTACCGCTGTAATCAAGTACATTCAGAACATTCTTAATATGCCTCAATAATATCCATAATTAACCATATCTGAATTTTCTCTCTGGAATGCTCCAAAACACGTGCTGTTCTTTTTTACAAAATATGAAAGTATGGCAATGAATAACATTCAGAAAATATGACATTTCGGACTTATTCTCAGAATCAGATGTCAACAGTTTCATGAAGCTATTCATAAAAGTGATCTGAACCAGAGAACATGAGAGGTAAACACAAACTTTGTTCATTCTTTAAAGGAAAGGAGAAAATACACAAGACAAAGGATGGATAGCTTTCCCATCAATGCTTGAATCTGAAGAATTAGCCAACACATCTGCTAATGCTAAAAATGTTCCTTACTGGATTAGAGTTACTTTGAAGTTTTTCCTGACACACTTAATGTGACAAAGCCAAAACATCCCTCATAGACATTTTATTGTGCACCACTTATTGTTTTTTAAATTCTTCTGCTTTGTTGTAACCTTTTCACTTGTGAATGAATAAAAAAATGAAAAAAAAAAACTACTTTATGCTTATGGTAACTAGTGGAATTTCAATGCATGCTATCAAACCTCTAAAAGAATTAAGTTCTGACAAAAATATATTCATATTGTGCTATGCCAAAATGCATTTAAAAATCTGTATATGTATCCCTCTTTTATTTAAGATAATGTTGTAAGAGAGAAAAAATTATTTGGAATTTATTCTGAACAGTGATGTCAGGATACCTGTTTCAAAATGGAAATCAAAACATAACATGTTTTTTCTAGATATACTTGAGTGGCTTCCTATTAATTATCTAGTAAGGCCAAACTTCTACACCTTCATGCAAATTCATTCTCAGATGACCTCTTTTGAAAATGACTTACATTGTTCACAGATTTGTACTTTATAATCCATTTTCAACCAGGGTGGCTCTTACTTTTTTTTTTCCTTTACAGATCCATGAACTACGGTCTTAATTTTACTTGTAATATGTTCCCATATTACAATGAGAAGATAATCCTGACAGCCTTTTAGAAGTATCTCCAACAAAAGAGGTTCAGAGTGAAACTGAAGGCAGGAAGCAACCCACTATCCTAAATTAGCCACTTGCTGGGTAAGCTAGGGCATAAACTACTCCTCTGTGCTTGACTTTGTAGAAAATGCAGATAATGACATTGCCAAACTTGAGCAGATGATAAGGGATTTACATGAGCTAAATAATGTAAAGCTCTTAAATATGCCTGGCACACTAAGCACTCAATGAATGATAGCTGTAAGAGAGATGAAAGCAACTCCTTTCCAAATACTCGTTTTAAAATTCCAAATACATAGAAAAGTAGAATGAGGTGCCTGCTATTGCCAGCTTAGGTGCTGTACTTACACTTCATGACACTTCAACTGTTCAGTCTTCCTGTATTCAACCCAACCATTAATCCTATAGAACTATTTTCAGATCAGCCAATGCCAAACCCATTGTGTTTCCCCCTCTTCCACTGCTTCTAACCTTATAGACAGCTCATTGATGTCTTCCCTGAATGTCCAAGATACTTAAACTGCATTGTAATCACGCATGTCTCTGTTTTTCCATACCATTAAGACATCCTGAAGGTAGACACACGGCTCATTTTGTGCATCTAGAAACTGTCTCAGTGGTGATGCCCAACAATTGTTTAGAGAGCTTCCTAAGATTTGTAAAAGAGCCATTAACCCGGGATATGCTACTATGTATTAAGTCAACTCCAATTATTTACTAGCCACATGCACTCAGATAAGTTTTAGCACATAGTACACTTCCTATGAGGACTGATTGTCACATGCAACATGAAGGCAAACTTCCAAGAAAATGGTGGGCTAACTTTATTGTTTCATTGTCACTGATAAGGTGGTTCAAAGAAACAAACAAAAATATGCAAATAATATGTGCCTATATGCTGATGTTAAAAGGACACAAACTGTGAGACAATAATGAGAGATTTATGCTGCTGGTGGAATGCACAAGGCCTGAGTTTGGGTGGCTCTCTGGGATGTGGTGCAGTTCGTCCCATATCATATGAATGGACTTCCTGGAGCTGTGGCAGAGATCACTGCAGGATACCAAAACCCATGTTTTCATTTCCCACAGTGATAAATGATACACAGCACAGAAAACTTCAAGACCTCTACCATGAAAGAGACTGAAATTCAGAAAAATCTATCTCTGTATCCAAACTGTTATATCTCTAAAAGTTATGGGGAAAAAAAAGCCCCACCTTGCAAACACCCAGTATCCAAGATAAATGTTCTGTTATTAATATATTGTAGTAAATGGTGAAAAGGCCATTGTGGATGTGGTCAGTATAAAGATTTTCACATAGTGAGGTTATTCTAGATGCATGAATAGTCCTGAGGCAATCACAAAGCTTGTTAAAGAGATAAAAAGAGACAAAGAAGAGAAGAGGAGAGGGAAATGGAAAGAGGCAAGCCACGCTATTGCTTTAATACAGCAAAAGCCCCAGGATGAGAAATACTCATTACTTCCAAAGGGTGACCTACTTCTCTGAACTGGTATCACTAGTATTTCTACAGACATATGTTAAATAGACACTAGCCCTCAAAATGGCAACGTTAATGATAATAATAGTAATAATAATTATATTATTATTATTATCATTATTACTATTATTATTCTTGGTGTTTAAGACACAGAGTTATTGGACCTTTGTTATGATATAAGTAAGAAATTAATATAGAAAATATAACATATCAACTGTAGCCTGATACATATAAATACCAAATTTATGCTTCCTAGTGCTGGTTCAGTAATCTAAAAGTGAAAGTTAGAAATTGTAAAATCCCCATAAACATACTTGAGATATAGCAGATATGAATTTACAACATCTGCATCAGAATTTATCTGCCATCATGGTCACAAAGCTCTTTAACAGTTAACTCCAAATCTTCTGTGAATGCATCATACAAGAAAAAACATTTGGAAAGATATACAGAACTGCAGTCATCAAATGATATAAAAGAACTAAACAGAATGGTGTGATAGCTAGAGTGAAATAGATACTTAAGTTCAGTACAGAAATAAAAGGCATGAATCTATGAGGGTGGTCTCAGCTATGGCTCCTAGCAAAAGTTCAGACTGGCATCTGCTATAAACTTTCAAGAATTCTAGTCGAAGAAATAGGACACCAACTTGGCCACAAAACTTTTGATCTATAATTTGTCCTGCCTACAAGATATGCTAGAGTAAAGAAGAAGAATTTGTGGGCTTGGCCAAACAGTGTGGTCTATCTTGAGACCCATGCCATGAGAGGTAGACCACCTCTGACACTACCCAGAAGGTCAGAATCCAGAGTCTGCATAGACAAGAGATGTAGGATATAACCAACCAAGTGAACAAATAAAAAGTCAATAAAATTATTGCTAATAATATTCTGCTATACTCATAGATAGAAGACTCCTAGCCCAATTATCATCAGAGAGGCTTCATGCAAGAAGTGATAGAAAAAGTTGCAGAGATTGAAACAGTAGGGAGAGCTCAGCAAATTCTGAGGAAGAGGGAAAGAATTATAAGAGCTAGGGGACTCAAGGACATCACACACACACACACACACACACACACACACACACACACACACACACACATACACACAGAGCCAGAAAACAAACACCCCTCCCAAAAAAACAGAATCAATTAATCTGGGCCTTTATGGGCCCACAAAGACTGAAGGGTCAACCAGGGAACCTGCGTATATGCTACAGTTGTATAGCTTAGCCTTCTTTTGGGAACTGCTAACATTGTGAGTAGAATCTGCTTTTGACTCCTTCACTTGTTTTTGGGACCTCTTTCCTCCTACTAGTCTACTAGCCTCCTACAGCCTTATTATGAGGCAGGTACTTAACCTTATTGAAACCTGATGTCATGTTTGGTTGATATCCCTGAGAGACCAACCCTGTACTGAAGGGAAATGAAGGAGGAACGGCAAATATGGGAAGAACGGACTTAGAAGGAGAGAGGGATGGTTCTGCGTAAAATATATGAGAGAAGAACAAATTTTTAAAAATATTTTCAAAAGAAAAATAGACAATGCAATTTTAAAAGTTCTATATATTTAATTTGAGGAAAAATTTTAGAATATTAAAAGAATCAAATTAGGAAATTTTTTGTGTATGAGGAAGTGTTTGGTCTCTTGATGTGGATGATACAAACTCAGGAAAATATACATTTACTAAGACTTGCCACACTGTAAACTCAGTGTCCATTTTCAACAAATGGTGCTGTTTCTACTGGTGATCAGCATGTAGAAGAATGAAAATCCATTTTTTTTTTGCCCTGTAAAATGCTAATGTCCAAGTGGATCAAGGACCTCCACACAAAACCAGATACATTCAAAGTAATAGGAGAGAAAGTGGAGAAGAGCCTGGAACACATGGGCACTGGAAAAATTTTTCTGAACAGAGCACCTATGGCTTATTATCTAAGATTAAGAATCAATTAATGGGAACCCATAAAATTGCAACATTTCTGTAAGGCAAAGAAGACTATCCAGAGGGTAACCAACTGATAGGGAAAAATCTTTACCAATACTACATTTGATAGAGGGCTAACATCCAATATACACAAAGAACTCAAGGAGTTTGTCTCCAAAAAATCAAATAACCCTGTTAAAAAAACGAGGGACAGAACTTGAGCTCTGAGCATACCTTTGGCTCTGGTTCTATACCCAATCCCACAATATCCAGAGGAACTTGTCACCCAGGTGCTTTAACATGCCCAGGATCTCAAGAACACAGGATCACAGGTGTGCTAACAGGCCCAGAATCACAGAACCAGAAAGAAACCTCAACTCCCAGGAGATCAGACACACACAGGAGAACTGGAGCTGTGACATGCTCAAGGACAAAAGGGTCTTGATCACAACAGGATTCCTGTATCTCAGTGGCAACTTGACCCCAAGAATCTCTCACACACTTAGAACAAACCCAAAAGAAGAAAACCACACGATGTAATTCCATCAATAACAATAAAAATAACAGGAAACAACAATTCCTTAATATCATAACATCAATGGACTCAATACCTCAATAAAAAGACACAGACTAACAGATTGAGTACAGAAACAGGAACCAGAATTTTGCTACATATAGCAAACACACCACAGTGAAAAAGACAGACACTATCTCACAGTATAATGCTGGAAAACAATTTTCCAAGCAAGTGTTCCCAAGAACATGCTCAAGTAGCCATACTAATTTTGAATAAAATTGACTATCAACCAAAAATTATCAAAAAAAAAGATAAGGAAGGGCACTTTATACACATCAAAGGAAAAATCTACCAAGATGAACTCTCAATTTTGAAACATCTATACTCCAAAAGCAAGGGCACCCACATTCATTAAAAAAAATCTTCACTAAGAATCAAAGCATACATTGCATCAAACACAATAATAGTGGGAGACTTCAACACCCCACTCTCATCAAGGGACAGTTCATGAAAACAGAACCTGAACAGAGATACAGTGAAACTAATGGAAATTATGAAGCAAATAGGTTTGACAGATATGTATATGATATTTCATCATAAAACAAAAAAATATATACTTTCTTTTCAACAACTCACGGTATCTTCTCCAAAACTGACCATAAAATCAGTCACAAAATAGGGCTCCACAGATACAAGAATATTGAAACAATCCAATGCATCCTATCAGATCACCGTGAACTAAGGCTGGTCTTCAATAACAACAAAAATAACAGGAAGACCACATACACATGGAAGCTGAACAATGATCTACTCCATGATAACTTGGTCAATGAATAAATAAAAAAGGAATTTAAAACTTTTTATAGTTTAACAAAAATAATGACACAACTTACCAAAACTTATGGGACTCAAGGAAAGCAGTAATAAGTAGAAAGCCATAGCTCTGAGTGACTCCAAAAATAAACTGGAGAGAGCATACACTAGCAGCTTGACAGAACACTTGAAAGCTCTAGAACAAAAAGAATCAAATACACCAAAGAGAAGTAGAAGGCAGGAAATAAACTCAGAGCTGAAATCAACCTAGTAGAAAAAAGTAAAGAACTATACAAAGAATAAACAAAACCATGAGCTGACTATTGAATAAATCAATAAGGTAGATAAACCTCTTGCCAAACTAACCAAAGGGCACAGGGACAGTATCTAAATTAACCAAATGAGAAATAAAAGGGAGACCTAACAACAAAAATGGAAGAAAAATAAAATTCATCAGATCCAACTACAAAAGCCTATATTCAAAATAAAACCTGGAAAATATTGAGGAAATGGACAATTATCTGGACAAATAGCAGGTCTGAAAGTTAAATCAGGGTCAGATATAACATCTAAACTGTCCCATTAACCCTAACAAAAGAGAAATAGTCATTAAAAAAAAATCTCCCAACAAAAATAACCCCAGTGCCAGATAGATTTATTGTAGAATTCTATCAGATTTTCAAAGAAGCCTAAAACCAGCACTCATCAAATATTCCACAAAATAGAAACAGAAGAAACACTTCCCAATTTGTTCTATGAACCCACAATTGCACTTATACCTAAACCACACAAAGATCATACAAAAAAAAAAAAAAACTTAAGAACAATCTCTCTTATGAACATCAATTGTAAGATCCAGAAATGAGCTCTCACATATATGGTTACTTGATTTTTGACAAAAGAGCTGTAAACATTCAATGGAAAAAGGACAGCCTCTTCAACAAATGGTGTTGGTCCAACTGGCACTCAGCCTGCAAAAGAATGAAAATAGACCCTTTCTTTTCTCCTTGTACAAAGCTCAAGTGCAAGTGGCTCAAAGATCTCCACATTAAACCTATTAGAAACTATTAGTACATTGAAACTATTAGAAGAGAAAGTAGGGAAAATCTTAGAACACATAGGCACAGGAGAAAATTTCCTGAGCAGAACACCAATGACTCATGCTCTAAGGTCAACTATCGACATATAGGACTTAATGAGATTGCAAAGTTTCTGTAAGGCTAAGGACACAGCCATGAAAACAATATGGCAGCCAACAGATTGAAAAAATATCTTTACCAACCCCAATCTGATAGAGGCCTAATATCCAAGGTATACAAAGAACTCAAGAAGTTAGACACCAGAGAATCAAATAATCCTATTAAAAATGGGGTGTAGACCTAAACAAAAAGTTCTCAATTGAGGAATATCGAATGGCTTTGAAGCATCTAAGGAAGTGTTTGACATCCTTAGTCATCAGGGAAATGCAAATCAAAACAACCCTGAGATTCCACGTCACACCAGTAAGAATGGCTACGATCAAAAATTCAGATGACAGTAGATGCAGGTGAAGATGTGGAGAAAGAGGAACACTTCTCCACTGTTGGTGGGGTTGTAAACTGGTATAACCACTCTGGAAATCCGTCTGGCAGTTCCTCAGAAAATTGGACATAGAACTACCTGAAGACCCAGGAATTCCACTTCTGGGCTTATACCCCAGAGACACTCCAACATACCACAAAGACACATGCACCACAATGTTCATAGCAGCTCTATTTATAATAGCCAGAAGCTGGAAAGAACCCAGATGTCCTTCAGTAGATGAATGGATACAAAAATTGTGGTATATTTACACAATGGATTACTACTCTTCTATCAGAAACAATGACTTTATGAAATTCTTAAGAAAACGAACACATCTAGAGAATATCATCCTGAGTGAGATAACCGAGTCACAAAAGAACAGACATAATATGCAGTCACTGATAATTGGATACTAACCCCAGTTCTAAAACCTCAGAAAGTTCTAAACACCTCAGAAAAAACTCCCAGACTATATGAAGTTCAAGAAAAAACAAAGGCAAAAAAGAAAAACCACTATGCTTAATCTTTACACACCAAGAAAACTTTGACTATTTCCAGGTTACATCTTGTTTTACATGTACTTTATGCTCATTGTAATTAGTAAGATTTTAATGCATACTATCAAACCTTTAAAAAAATCAAGTACTGACAAAAATGTATTCATATAATTTTATGCAAAAATGCTTTTAAATTCTGTACATTTATCTCTGTTTTTTAAAATAAAATTGTTCAATTAAAAAATTCTCAATAAAATTATCCTATACCAAATGTAAAAAAACATAAAAACAATTATTTATCATGATCAATTAGGGTTCATCCTAGGAATGTAGGAATATTTTAATATACAGAAATCCATCAATGTAATCCATTATATAAACAAACTCAAAAAACAAATGAACATCTCATTAAATTCTGTGAAGGCATTTCAAAAAATTCACCACTCCTTCATGTTAAAAGACTTGGCAAGATCAGAAATTCAAGGCCCATACTTAAACATACTAAAAGCAATATACAGCAAACCAATATCACACATCAAGCTAAATTGAGAGAAAGTTGAAGCAGTCCTTCTAAAATCAGGAACTTGACAAGGCTGCCCACTCTCTCCCTACCTATTCAATATAGTAATTGAATTCCTACCCAGAACAATTAGACAACAGAAAGAGGTCAATTTGTTACAAATTGGAAAGGAGGAAGTAAAAATATCTCTATTTGAAGATGATCTGATAGTAGACTTAAGTGATCACAAAAATCTCACCTGGCAACTCCTCAACCTGATAAACAACTTTAGGAAAGTGGCCCATAATAAAGGACTCAAGACCTTCATGGACTTCAGAAAGAAAGTATCTGAATGTTGTAAAAGCTGGTATCCCAGTACAGAAGAAAGGCTTTCAGAAACTCTTCTTTTTCTTTTTGGCAATGCTAGGGAATTGAAGCCAGTTTAAAGTGGACTTGTGCTTTCTACCGCCCTATGTCTTCAGCAATACAAAGCTGGGAAAATCTAGTAGGTCTAAATGTTAAAACTGCAAAGCTTGGGTTCTATAATATTCTGGCATCAAGGCCAATACACAAGAATCAACCATATGAACATTCAGTAAGTTTGGAGATCAGGAGCCAGTTATAGCCACTGAATATGAGCTGAGATACTTTAGTATAAGCATCTCAAGTGCATATATAGAATCTATATTAAAAGTGAGAAAGGTTCCCTGAAAGTTACATGTGACTTTAATGCTGAAAGACAATATGAAAATATGACACATGCATTGCAAATATGTCTATAACTTTAATAAAATTACCATTAGGTAACTCAAAAGTTTTGCGTAAGTATGATCAATCTATATTAGGTATGTGTATGTGTATATGATAGTAAATCTATTTTAATATTATTACCATTTGCCAATAAATAGCATATTTAAACATTTTATAATATGTCTGACACTGTAGACATCACAGCTAAAACACTGTTGACACACAATTATAATTAGAGATGAAATGTTTTTCTCAATAATAAGGTTTGACTGTATGCCTACATTAATCATAAGAGTGTGGTATTGGCAGAGAGGCAGAGAATAGATAACTGGATCCACATGAAATATTCAGAAATAGAGCCATATAGATCTGTCCAAACCTTTTATAACAATGATTCTGATATGTAGACTACACTGTTGTGTGTGAACAACATTACAGCAATGTAGACAGTTTAGTTTTGGAGCATAGGCACACATTTCCTGAGACCATCACTAGTATGAAATGCAAAACAAGTGCAACACTACAAAAAGAATGTAACAGTAATTAAAATGGCTTTTCACAAGACTATACGAACAGACAGATAAAAGATTCTTTTCAACTAATATTGAAAGGACAATGTGGCATCTATGATAAATGAATTATCTACCTAAACTTATTTCATAAAAGCATTGCCTCAAGATGAATGAACTTAGACCTAATACAGAAAGTTGTAAATGCTTTAGAGAAAATACAATAAAATATTTTTGGAATGTAGGTCTAGACAAAAGATACATAGATATAACACTAGACCATGGAAATTAAAAGAATAATAGAACAATTAGATACCATTAAATTTAAAACTTTCAATGTAAACATAGCTTTCCCAGATGAAAAGAAAACTGATTGCCCAGTCAAAATATTTTTATGCATGTTCATCAAATATTTTATTATATAAAATAAATGTGTATGGAAATCAGTAATTTGCTTACAAAAATTGAAAACACACATAAAAATTATAAAATGTAATATTAACAACTACTGGGGACATGAGTATCTAATCCACAATGAAATATAACATGTACCAGCATAAAAATAACTGTAAAATTTAAATGCTGTTTAATCTGAATAAAATCTTGATCCAGAACATGGATACATTGTGGCCAGGGATTGTTAGATGATGTATTCTATAAACACTTCACCAATTTCTAAACTGACAAGATTGTAATCACCATTGAGCCAGTGTACTTTCTCAGGCCTGTGATGCATAACACAGATCCAGAAATAGAACAGTATTTTTAAAATTCTACCAAATTCCAGCTAGTGAGGATTTTTATACATTGACATTATTATATGAAATAGAAATAAAGTAGAAATACCCAAGAAACATAAAATATTGTTATATTAATTAATACAGCACTAACTGTTGCTAGCTATCTTTTAATAGAACCTTTGAAACAATTTTATTTGTTACCTACTAAGAGTAAATTGTTTGTAGGTTGGGTAAAGAGAACACTGGATAAGAAACAAATATTAGAAAAGGATTCCTTCAGCTCAAATAGATTATGTGTTGGTTTTTAATCACTACATGAAAGGCAGGATGGAGCAATAGATTAGAGTAGATTTACAACATGAGAAATGATAAAGACACTGGATTAGTAGTCAATAAGTAAATTTAGCAATGATAGATTCCTCTGGAAGAAACAAAGCATAACTGTAAAATGGAGATGAACACACACTCATTTTTCAGTATCCATTAGGGTAAGAACAGAAACAATATTCTGTTTAGTGACATTAAACAAAAATGCCATTACAAAATATGACATTTCTATTCCATGTTGCAAGCTTTACTTTATCTGGCTCTTATAAGAATAAACCTATCACCACTCAAGACTCTTCTTATGAAAGTAATTTAAGTATCTAGACATGGACACTTGTAAGATAGTTAACTACATCATATCAGATTAATACAGAGAAACTAATTACAGAGATTGACATATTCTGTGGTAAGTTCAGGAGGATCTTGAATGATAAGTTAAGGCTTTGATATATGACTCCCTAGGGAGAAAGGATAAATGTGTCCTAATGTGCCTGCACTGTTGGGGAGAAGAAAATTAGACCTTACTTTACATAGGAACACTGCCATATTATGAAAGGCTTACAGAAGAGGGAAGCAGTGGTTAATCTTAAGTGTCATCTTTTTTTTTTAAATTAGATACTCTCTGTATGTACATTTGAAATGTTATTTCCTTCCCCCACCTTGCTCCCATCCCCCTTCCCCCTTCACTTGTCTCCACAAAGGTGCACTTAGCCAAGAAATACTCAAAGAGCAGGTGAAATCCTAGTTCTGGGTGTGGCTACAACCATATTTCTGAAGCACTTAAGCAACAAACTTCAGGCATCTACTTTGTCAGTGTGAATCTGCTGATCTTTTCCTTTCAAAATCAAATAAAACAAATGATCAAGATAGAGATAATAACCTCCCCTTTCTGGGGCTGAAGGGTGTGTTTTCTCCTGTCCTTGACCATCAGAATCCCTGGGTTCAAAGTTTGGATCTAAGTCAGCTGTGAGTGCCTATTTCTAAGCCTTCAGTGACCTTGAATCTCATAACTACTCCCTCATTTATCACAAACACACTATTTTGTTTGAAGAACCATGTTGCATGGCAGGAAATTTTCAATACTCACGCAACATATTTGCATTTGGTGACACAATGCTAGAATGGTACTCCTTGTCCTTTCTAGGGAGGTTACAAGAAGAATAATACAGACAAATCTCAACACTTCTGGGTATTCTACTAAGCTTCTATATACTAACCCATCTCCCCTCCCACTTCCTCTATGAAAGTGCTCCCTGTTCAGGCATTTCCATACACTGGGACATCTAGCCTTCACAGGACCAAGGGCCTCTTTTCTCATGGATAAGCAGTAAGGCCATCCTCTATTGCACACGTTTATAAGGACTCTACTTTTCTGTGAAATCAAGGGCTATTTTTCACTTTGTCATTGATGAAGTTTATCTGTCTATTTGTCTCAATTTGTTAGTAATGTCTTCATGTGTAAGTGTGTGTCAGTGTACATGTTTCTGCGTGCATATAGATATTGATGACAGATGGCTTTTGTAAAGTCCACTTTATTTCTTGAGGCAAGGACTTTCCCTGCATATTAAGGTTGCTGCTTTAACTGCACTGTCTGGCTGGAAAACCCAAGGTTTTTATTTGTCAGCACCCATGAGATGTAGATTACAGGTGTGCACCATCACCCTTCATTTTTACATGGCTCTTAGAGATATAAACTCAGGTCCTCTTGTTGGGGAGCAAATACTTTACCAATTAAGGTCTAAGTAAGACTGCCTCTGAGCAGCTAGTAATGTGTCCTACCTATTTCTGTACTTGGTAGCAGATAAAGTGAAAATCCTTTTCTGTTTTTTTTTTAATTTTATGCCTGTTTATGCATGTTTGCATGTGTACATGTATATACATAGGCCACTATGCCTGTGGAGGGCCAATATTAAGACTGAGATTCATTTTCATTGTTCTTCCCTTTATTTGGTGAGACATTGTCTTTTGCTCAAGTTAGCTATTCTCATTAGCCAGCTTGCTCTGGAGAACTCCTGCATACCTTCTGAGGTTGGAACTACAGGAGGACCACCACAGCCAACTGGTATTTATATAGCTTCCAAGTGCTCACACCTGTACAAATGCCCTATCCACTGAAGAATCTCACAGACCCATGCAGGTGGTTCTAACATTACATACAACTCCCAAGCACTTTTCCACCCAGACTATCGAAGAAGGTACAAAACCCCAGGAAAAGTAAATTGAGCTGATAAGCGTCAGCGTGGTAGAATTAATCCAACATTGACAACAGGTACATCGAATCATACTGTGCATAAATGATTTTCTGAATCATAGAATTTTATGATGTTTTTTAAAGGGCATGATGAATTCAAGGTGTTATCTGAAACAAACACACGATCGCCTTTTCCTTTGTAGTATAACACTTGCACACAAAGTTCAATAGAATAAAACCTGTCTCCTGGCAGGAAGCAGTTTACATTTTTTTAGTCTAACTTTTCTGAAGAAACTTATGCACAGATCTAATTTTTATAGTTAGGGACAGAAGTCAAGTAAGGAGTTGTGCCTTTTAGCTGTGTGCTCTGGTCATCATCTACTCTGTCTCCCAGCCATGCTCCAATGACAGAACCTGGGTCCAACTTGGAGACCTCCATTATTGAATTATTTTTCAAAGAAAATTTTTCAGGCAGAGTTATTCAGTCTAATAACTATAAAAAAAACCCCACGTGCTTTAAAGAATATAATCATCCACAATATTAGTTGGCCAAGTCATTTGTGTAAATGGTCTGAAACCTAACAGAATTTCAGATATGACACTTGTGTTCCTTGAATCTGAATCAGAAGTCTCGTACGTAAGTACTAGACACAGTAATAAATATTTAAAGGAAAATTAAAAGTCCTAACAGAATATAAATAGGGAACATAATTTTCTATGTACTTTGAAAAATGTTTGGGGAGAGAAAGCAGCATGTGAAATGAAAATGTGAAGGATTTTTCAGTTTTTAGTGTTCACGGTAAAAGTGAATGATGAGTGGGCATTTCAAGTAGCCCATGTTAGCTTCTTCTCAGTACAAGAGGCCTTTTTCTGGGTGAATACAATGTATCAATTTTCAAAACCATACTGGAATTTCGGATTCTGATTAAAATTTAAAGGCTTTTCTCTAGGTATGAAATTATATCTACAAAGAAACATGTCGTAAAATTTGAAGGAATTCATTGAGGGTTAGAAATTTGTCTCTAGATCAAGGAACTATATTGAGAACATTCCATGCAAATGGTATTTTACTTTTTCAATTAATTCTACCCAATGTAATTCTATAGGTAGGGTATTATTTTTTGCTAGTATCATGAGTTTCTCAGTTACTGAATTATCTCTGGTGTTCATTTCAGTGACTCACTAAACCTTCATAACTCTGGTTCTCCTAAGTTCTCTGGTTCATTCATATGAAACCTTATTCTGTCAAAACATTTCCAAATAAATATGAGAAGGAATAAAATCAATAATGGCTCCAAAAAAAGTGAAGCTCAGTTTTGACTCAGACACAAGAAAAACTATGCTAATAATTGGGCAGGCACAGTACAGTACAGCAGGTCTGCCATGATTTAAATTGGGATCTAAGTCTTACCTTTCTGTTCTTTTCAGTGATCAAGGCCACCCCTTGGCCCAGGGCAGTTACCATAGGCCTAACCATGAAGAAGGAATGGAAATTGGAAGATAAAAAAAGAACAATTCCTAGCTAATAATTTCGCTTAAAGAAATACCATGGGCATTTTCCAGAGATATGTCTGCATACATTCTACTAGAGAATTTTTAAGCTCTATACCACATAAATTATGAGTGTGCTTATGACAACACCACCTGCTTTGGACACACTTAAAAGTTAGCACTCTGCTTAATAAAGAACAATGGAATAAAAGATGTTGCCTATAAACAATAATTCTTTCCCAAATCTATACTCAACTTTCAGCAACAAAAATACAGGTCAGAAATCATTGTACAAAATGAAAACATTAGTCTTAGTTGACAAGACATGTCCAGACATATACACTTTATCTCATGACCTCTAATGTGAGCAAATCTTCTAATGTACATAGCAGATATGTGGACAAGCTTCAGAAGGTTGTTTTCTCCAAATACTGGAGATTGAACCAAGACCATGTGTATGCTGGAGAAGTGTTCTATATCCTCAACCCTCATTTTACATCTTATTTTGAAATAGGGTCTCACTAGGATTCCAATGTTGGCTCAGACTTGTTCTGAGGACAGGTAGAAACATGAGGTCTTCCAGTTTCAGCTTCCCCAACAGCTGCAAGTACAAATCTGACCTTACATCTTGTCTAAAAATCTTATGTACAAGAGCTAAAATATTCTTAGCATCCAGGAGGCCATTCTCTGATGTGAAAAGATTGAAATGTCTAGGCACAATGCAGTTCATATTATATGAATATGTTAAAGTAGTCTCATTGATGTAATTATTTTAGAGTGAATATTAACTTTTATAAGATGGTAATAAAAATAAAGGAAGAAAGTTGTCTTGGAAGTTGAGTACAGAAGGCAACTTTATCCCTTTGCTATCCACAGAAGGTGAGATATTTTCTTTATTGCTTCTTTTATACATGGGATGAGGTATGGGGCTTCACAATTAAAATGAATAATTCATTTATAACTACAACTTAAAAACTTTAAGAGGCAAACAGTAAAGTATGCAGCTGTTTATAAAAACCTGTTATGCCAGCAAAATATTCAGTCAGTAAAAACTGTTCTTAATGACCCTAGAATAATCAGTGTTTTATGTTCATAGAATAAAACTCTGGAACTACACCTCTGGATAATATTTCTATAAAAACTAATAGAATGCAAAGACTCGAGAGAACACCCTTTGAAATATAAACTGAGGCCATATTTGTTTGTTTATTAGGAGTTAGGAGTCCCACCTGTGTTTCTTCCTAAGCCAGTTTTTGTTCAATAATCTATGTTCTTTAATTTGCTGCAGTGTCTTAAAATAAAGATGAAAATGTCAAAGGATCAAATAGAAAACTGAGTATTTAAATACAACAATGATCCAAATACTAAGTGTTTTCCTTAATCACTTCAACCAAGAAAATAAAGGATTTGTGAATAAGAATATGGTTATCTATTAATCCAGAAGATACAGGAAAATGGAAGGAGAAATGGCTGATTTTGCCTTTGAAAACTTTGAAACAACACTCATGATATTTTGTCAATATGGAAATTTGGGAGAGATTACTAATGTTCAATTATAGTTGACATCTAATTTATAGAGTTTCAATAGGTTAGAGAGATCTGAGGTAAGCCATAGGATTAATAATCTGACTTACATAAAATTATAGTGTCTATGACTTATTCAGAAAGGACTCCTCTCTTTGTCTCTCTATATTTGTGTTTAAATGTCTTTCTATTTGTCAGTTTTCCCTCCCTGTCAGTTTGTTTCCATCTGTTTCTCTTTGTGTATATGTGTGCATTTCTGTATGTGTGTGTATGTGTGTGTCTATTTGTGTGTATGAGAGAGAGAGAGAGAGAGAGAGAGAGAGAGAGAGAGAGAGAGAGAGAGAGAGAGAGAGAGAGACAGAGAGACAGAGAGACAGAGAGACAGAGAGACAGACAGAAAGAGAGAGGGGGAGAGGGAGAGAGAACCTCTGTCTTGGGTTGACACTACCTTGTACCATAATGCTATTTTAGGCTTCAAACATTGAGAGACCACCTGCTTAAGCTTCCCAAGTGACAGAATATAGCCAAGTTGTTACAAGATCTACCAGGACTTAATTTTAACTCTGACAACTCTCCGTATGTATCTGTCATGAATAATTGTACATATGAGGTAACCTTTTAAACAATAAACCTATTTAACTACCTTGGCTGGCAGTTTTACCTGAATTTTGGAGATTGAACTTAGATCTTCTGTTCATGTGTACAGGTGAGTACTTCATCAAACTAAACCCCCATTCCCAGGAATGTCTTATAAACATTGTAAAATAGGTTTAATAACAAATGTGTTAATTATTGAATTGTAGTTGTCACCTCTCCTATGAAACTCAAGTTAACATAATGAACATTCTCTCTATTTAAGTTGCAGTAATCTAGCAAGAGTATTTCCTGTTTTCAAGGAAACTGCTGTTGAGTCTCTACAGAATTAATTTAGAAGGTGAATAGACATGGGTATCAAGAAAATAGAAAGAAAAGCAACATCACAAACTGACAAACCCTAGGCTGCTATATTTTTCTGATGCCAGGTAAGTCAAAGTTACAAAGACAAGACACTCATTTTCTGAAGAGTGGACAATGTAGATTTGTGATATAAATAGAAATTCTGGAAGAAACTCACATATGATTAAAGAGAGGATAAAGCTCTAGAGTGCAATAAAACACCAGAAGACACTCGTCTTCCATGATGGAAGACTCGTCTTCTCATGCTCTGAGAAAAAGTGAATTTTCAGTCTTAGTGCAGGATTTGAAAAATGGAAATACAGATGTCTCCATAGACATTTGGGACACACTGGGTATCAGTCATCAGAAATAGTAACTACTTTTAAATAGAGGGAAAGAGTCAGAGAGTAAAGAACACTACAGAGTCAACTGCACGCTCATAGGTATAAACAGAGACTGAACTCCCAACCACAGAGCCTGCCAGGGACTGAACTATATACCCTTTGCATATATTTTGCAGTCCTATAACTTGGTCTTCTTGTTGGACACCTAACAGTCTGAGAAGGTGCTATCTCTGATTTTTTGCTTACTTCTGTGACCCCTTCCTCATACTGGCTTTCCTCTTACAATCTTAAAATAATAAAAAAAGAAGATACGAGTTTCACTGTAACTTGGTATGTCATGTTTGTTTTACATCCCTTAGAGGCCTGCTCTTCTTTGAACAAAAACAAAGGAGAGGTGGTGGGTGGAGGGGAGGTTGAGGGAGAGACTGGGAGAATCCACAGGAGAAACTGCTTTTGGAATGTAAAAAAAAAAAAAAAAATACAATGAACAAGAAAATAACCACTCAGGGAAGATGGTTCAAATAAGGCAATTACATTTGTGGATGATTTTTGTAGCCTTTGGGGGTTCTACGATTTTTTTTTACTAGAATGTCTTATGAGACCTAGGCAACTGTCTACTGCCTCTCAGTGTTTCATTGTGAATATACTTAGACTGGTTCAATAATCAGTATAATATCCACTCTTCAAATTTACTATCAGTTCACACTTTGTCATCTACATATGCATTCATATTTATTTTCGTTTTTCTGCCATTTGTTAACCTACTGAAGGTTTCTACTAAGAACTCAACAGCACAGTTGTATTCCATGATTCCATTATTCTTTTGTAGGTCAGTTTTTCAATTCAAAGAAACACTTAAATTTAAAGTTTAATCGATTAATACACTATTGTATGTACATTAGAGGTCTGCCTATTTGTGTGTATGAGGTCTATAGAGGGTAGAATATCATGTCTGACTGCCTGGAATTGAAGTTTCAGGTAATCGTGACCTATAGTGTGGGTGCTGGGATTATATCTGAGTCTTCTGAACGAGCAACAAATACTTGAAGGCTGAGCAATCTCTCTAGTCCTTTTCAAACTATAACTTCACTGACAATGATTAATTAGCATATGTGGAATGGATTTTTTTAATACGGTGACCAGCAATCTCTGCAGTTATGTTCTGAGTGCCCCTTTTGCTATGAGAAGTGTATGGGTAAAGTACTTACAGAACATGGCATTTACCCTCTGTTTATAGACTCAGCATGGGTTTATGCTACAAAGAAGTTTATTTTTTCCTTCTATATAAAATATTTGACTCTTCTAGACGTAATTCCTGATACTTTATTTTTTTACTAGAATTTTGCTTATACTAAGGAAGATCATTTCTTAACTTCTAGAAAAAATTATTTGAAAGTGTTGCATTCCCAATTTCTCATCACATTTTATGTAATATTTCTCCAAAGATACACAAAAAGAAAAAAAAAAGTTTTAAACACAAGCTTTTTTCTTATAGTTTTATAATTCTTTTAAAATTTTTTGTTTTATTGATTGCCTGATTTTGTCTCTATTATCTCTCTCTCTCTCTCTCTCTCTCTCTCTCTCTCTCTGTGTGTGTGTGTGTGTGTGTGTACGTGTGTGTGTGTGTGTGTGTGTGTGTGTGTGTGTGTGTGTTTGTATTTGCATGTTTTAGCACACATTTGCAAGAATTGTTTGCTCCTTCTACCATGGGAATCTTCTGGAGTGAACTTGAATCACCAGGCTTGGTCCCACTCTGAATCATCTCTCTGATACTCTGTAAATTATTTTCAGCTTCAGTGCACAGATGTGTATATGTGTGAGTTTTTACAAATGTAAATTATTTGTAGTACATAAGAAAACTAAACCTGGGTTCAACCACAAAAACAAAACAAAACAAAACAAAAAAACACGTGGCTTTGAAAACAAAACATCAAACACAAATTTCTGCTATTGTCTTTAGAATATATCATGGCTAATCTGGATAGACAGTTGAGCTCAGTAGCATGCTGTTTAGAAAGCACTGAAAGTTTCTCAGTTAAGGTGGGTAAAAATTATGCCTTATGACATAAAATAGTATACAAAATGAGTGTGAGTCTTTCAAGGGAAACTCCTGGTGTAGGCGCTTACCGAGTTGCCATTGCGTTTAGTTACTGCCGTGGTTTTTTTCTTTCTCTAAAGTGAGCTGGGAGACAAGCCTTCATCTGTGCAGATGTAAGATGGGAGCGTTGCTCTTTCCTTGCAAAGATATTAATTACAAGTCTACATTTTCAGCATTGCTGGCCTACAATAGATCTATTGCCTAATGATTTCATCTTTCTCAATTTCTCATTTGTCTTTGAGAATATGTGGTGAAAGACACATATGGCATTGTAGAAATTATAATATAATATATACAACACAAACGTATACAAAAGAACTAAGTTTTCCATTTCTATTTTAATAATTATAGGAAGTTAAAAATAATGTGTGGTTCCTGTGATGGAAAAAAGGGTAAGTTAGGGATGCATACTTCTGTGTTGCAGTCTGCAAACTTGTAGTTAGATACAGGAGAGAAAAATGTATGAAGGGTATGTTCCCATGTTTAGTTTTACATTCACATTTTGATGCAGATAGGAAAGGCTTAATAAATGTAGTTACTGCTAGTGAATAAAGTTGGACAATTCTACAAGGCCTAAACATACAACGTACTTTTTTTGAGAACAATACTTAATTTCTCCATGTTTTTTATCCTCTCAAGATTTGCCAAAGTACCCAAGTTGTCTCTATATCTCAACAAAAAGTAAATAAAATAAATGCATGTTAGTGTGGAAATATTTTAACAGTAAAACATAATAATTTACATAAATAAAGAAGGCTTGCTTCCAGGAAATTATCTGATAGAAATCAAAATGTCTATGAAGAGAAACAAGAGGATGAATAAGCTGGATTCTATTGTATTATTCATTATTCCTTTTTATCTATTATTCCTGACTATCTATTATTAAATATGGAGTCTATATTCAATTTAAGTAGCATTATGATGGTTGTATTTCTCACATATAAGCATCCATCTCAACTGAAGGCAACTGTAATGTACTAAGGCAATAAGAGCAAGAACTGATGTTTAAAGCTACATAAAACTCTGAAAGTTTAGATTTGCTTCACACTGCCTGAAGGTTTCTGATGAAACACTATGACCAAAAAGCCAATTGGGAAGAAAAGAAACTTATTTGGCTTATAGCTCTGAATTATACTTCATCATTGAAGGAATTCAGGACAGGAACTTAAGCATGGCTAGAACCTAGAGGCAGGAGCTGATGTAGATGCTATGGGGTGTGAGGTGCTGCTTACCAGCTTTCTTTCCATGTCTTGATCATCATGCATCCTTAGAAACAAGGATCACAAGCCCAAGGATCGCACCATCCACCATGTCTGGGCCCTTCCCTGTTGATCTTTAACTGAGAAAATGCCTTTCAGCTGGATCTCATGAAGGCATTTTCTCAAGTGAGGATCCTCTGTCTGATGATTCTACCTTGTGTCAAATTGACACACAAAACAGGCCATTCCAAGTGCACTCTTTCAGCTAACAGAACTTACATTGGTGACTGTTACTGTTACATTGGTAACTCCACATCTAAATGTGATAGACAGTTGTAAACAGTTATATTCCAAGGGGTAAGAAGTTACAAGGTGTATATATTGAGTAATGTTGAAGAAAGTAAACCTATAATACTAAAATGTTTAATAGTTCAATTGCTTTAATGATGCCAATTTGCAAAGGCATGTATAAAGAAAAAGAAAAACAAGAAAAATTAGGAGTATTTTAATCTGTTCTGTCTGACCCACACTTGCTACTCCTTTCTATTTTTCAGGCTGAATATTCACTGAGTCTAAATTTAATTGCCTAAATTTATTTTCCTATACAAATACAACTTATTAGTTCATGCAATTTGTTTTGTGAAAATTAATTTGCTCCAAAATGGTGATTTCTTCCAAACTCCCTGTAGAATGAAAAGACTGAGAACAAAAAAGAAAGATGAAAGAAGTTTTCTCATATATTCCTGAAATTACAAAGGCCTAGGAAGGAAAAGATCGATATTAATGTGATGTCTAGCCAAAGGCTTTAAAGCTTCCTTGAATCTCAGGATTCCCCTGGACCAAATAGAAAGGGAAGAAAAATTTTGTATAGAGATTAACATACTACATGTCCTTGCACTATAAATGCACACTTAAAATTTACTTTGAAGTAAGTATAAAGTGTGAGTGTGTGTGTGTGTGTGTGTGTGTCTGTCTGTCTGTCTGTCTGTCTGTCTGTCTCTCTGTGGTCTCCTAAGGCAACAAGATTGTTAGATCTTCAGATAAAATGTTGCTACCGAGTCAATGGATATAGATATGGTTTGTTGCTTGGCTAAGATGTTGAATGGTAGGAGATTAGGAAAGAAGTATAGCTACCATTCAAGATTTATTTAAAAATTTCAATGAATTGTTATTTTTCAGTTCTGAGATTTAAACTAAGGGGTTTAGGCATGTTCGTCAGACACTATACCTTAGAGCTGCATGCTATCTCAACAGTCATTTAAATGAAGCTTTTCTTCCTACTACTTTCTTTGCTAAGTTTAAGTAGTCACCATCCCAAAACGAAGTGGAAACACTTATAAAATAAAGTATAATGTAGCAAATATAATGTTGTAGCTAAGAAATAACATGCTTATATAAAATTAGTATTATCTTTTTTATTGAAGAACTTTATTTAATAAAAACAAAGATAAATGTACAAATTTTAAGAATTTTTGCATAAAAGTATACGAATACATTTTTGTCATTGCTTGGCTTTTGTTTTAGGTTTTATAGTATGCATTACTAGTTACAATGAGCATAAAGTACATGTAAAACAGGATGTAGCATGGAATTAGTCAAAATTTTTTTGGTGTGTAAGGATTGAGCATAATGGTTTTCCTTTTTTTTTCTTTTTTTTTTTCTTGAACTTCACACGGTCTGTGTGTTGTTTTGGGGGTGTTCAGAGCTTTCTGGGGTTAGTATCCCATTATGAGTGATTGCATATTATGTCTGTTCTTTTGTGGCTGGGTTATCTCATTCAGGATGTAATTCTCTAGATGCATCCATTTTTTAGAGAATTTCATAAGGTCATTGTTTCTAATAGCTGAGTAGTACTCCATTGTGTAAATGTACCATAATTTTTGTATCCATTATCTTTATATCAGAAATTAAACCCAAGAATTTGGGAACCACTGAAAATTTACAGTGCTATAAATTCCATTCTATGGTTATCAATGATCATGTATGACAGGGAGAGAAGGTAGCAAAGGCATTAGGTAATTTATCATTTTAACATGGCTAAAAACTTATACCATATATATATGTGTGTGTGTGTTTGTGTGTGTGTGTGTATAACATAATATAAGGTATTATATAAATATATATTACTCGTGTTTTATAAAAGCATTTGGAGAAACATTAAATTTATTATCTTTATAATGTTTAATCTTTTTAAATAAAAATTATGTATGTTTATTAATGTATGTTATAATATACACCACTCAACTCTCAGGTCCCCACATACACCTTGTCAATTTGGATTGCATTTAGAAAGGTCATCGTTGGGATTGTCTTTGAGAACATTTCAGAAATTACACCAATATTGAATATATTGATATTGTCCTACAGACAGAAATTCTATAATTACTAAAAATGCATGTGAACATACTAACTTCATTCATCTCTCTGCTTTCTGTCTGTGCACCAAATATGACAGCTGCCTCAATGTTCCTGTCACCATGCCTGACTGACCAAAGGATCCTAAGGCTTCACATCCAATATCGAATTCAGAGCCCATTATAATTTCTAATTATGCAGAAGTTGTTCACAAATTCCAAGTTATTTCTACTCAGACAGTGTTATCTAACAATAGAATTGGGCTGACTGTGTGCTACAGATTGGATATCACAGTCTACCAAATTTTCTTATGGCCAAGGCCTTATTTACAGGATGGAGTACTTGGAAGGGTTTATTTTCAGGATGGATTTATACTACTATAAAAGGAGAAGCCCTGTAGGAAAAATGTAGTTCCTGTATGTTGGGACCCCAGCCCATTAAACTTTTTCCTGCTTCATGCCCCACAAGGTTATCAATTGCTCCATTAGATATTATCTGTCATTAATGTTTGATATCACATTCGAACACCAATCAGCCATAGATGCCCCTAATGATAAACTGAGACTTTTATAACCAGGGAATCAAATATTCCCTTTTCTATTACATGTCAACAGTTACAGGCGTTTTGTCATAGTGATGAGACACAGACTATCACATTGCTTATTACTCCAGATGGAGATTTGAATGAAAATGACATAAATGAACTGTTTGAAACTCAACATTCAGCTTCCCTCAGATATTTTAGAGAAGTTGATTCAAGCATGTTTTTCTATAGGTTAACAACAGAGTCAGTAGGCTAATTACTGTTCATTATGAACATCAAATACTACATCATGGATGGCATATGTTTGGATATTCCATTTCCTCATTATCTCAACATTCACTCAACATCAAGAACACTTTGATCCCAGATCATCACAACTGTTACATGACAGACTGAGCAAGAAAAGCTGCAAGGTGCTTGTTGCACTGAAGAACAAAGGGACTGTTCTGATGATACTGAACATCTACAGGCACATAATACAAGTTAAAGGCTCAAGTAGAAAATAATGTTAAAATCATAAACAGTAGCAACTACCAGAAATTATTCAAGTTCATGTATTTAAAATATTCTAGTGGAGGTTTATGTTATGCACAGCATATGTTTCTATATGTACACAAATGAGAGTAAACAACAGACATTTCCCAGATTTTTTCATGGATAGTCCCTTGTGTAATCAACATCCCTAACCATAGTAGAGCAATTCTCACAAATGTCAAGCCATGGTGTTTTATCTGTATGCCTAATTCATAGTTTATATTTGGGTTCTTTTAGGATGTTGTATAATTTATGTTTTTAGACAAATGTACAATGATATGCATGCACTCTTAAACATCATGCAGAACATTTGATTGCCTCAGCAATTGGCTGTACCCCTTATCTTCAACAATGTTTTCTGTTAAACGCTAGCAAATGCCATCATTCTTACTATGTTCATTCTTTTCTTTTCTTTCTAGAATACACACAGTATGTCAACCATCCAAATGGTTCATCTAGGACTGTGCAAGTCACTTTTTTGGAAGAATTTGTATATGGGTTGGTCAGTTTTAGGTGTGAATAATGTCCCATCATCTGGTTATTAATGAGTTTTTCTATTTAAGTACTAGTACTGAAAAGCACTTAGTTTCTTCAGTGTTCTGGTAGTCGGGAATATTAGCTAGAAGTAAAATGTCAGGACACAGTTTTTAACCCCTTTAAACAGAGAATCATGTGCTTGCTGGTCCATATGGCAAAACCATATCTAGTCTTACAAGAAATTGCCAAACTGATATGTGATTGTCAAGTTGTTAGTGGATTCTTTCTATATTTGAGATAAAAACCCTTTTAATTGTATTTTTTTATAAATTAGTTTTTCCATGAATACAGCTAGCCATTTTCATTCTCTCAACACTGTGTTATATAGAGCTGAAACATAAATTTTAATAATATTAAGCTTATTGATTTACTCTTTAGTGAAATGTTTTTGTTCAAATTTAGGTTTACTGGAGATTGGTTTTAAAGATTTAATTCATTCAGAAATCTGCACTTCCAAATGTTAAGGGCTCTTGTCCCCAATTGGGTTTTAATCTATCAAAAAAGATGTCAGTGGCCAATGGCTGGGCACAGGGAAATAGGACTGGATCCTTAGAGTTGTGTGGGCCAAGACAGAGAGGAAACAGAGATTGGTAGGAATGGGGAAGAAGGTTGGGACACACAGGAGCTACAGGAAAAAAAAAACAGTCATCCATGTGAGATTTCAGTTAAGTAGCAAGTGGCCACTTTCCCAGTTGGTCCTAGGATAGGATTAGCAATGTCCAGCCACTGACCTAGATGGCATATTAAAAATAAGGTTGTGTGTGTCTGTTTTTCATTCATGGATCCAAAAGTTTCTGGGCAGGTTGCTGGCAGCATGTGACCCACCTGAAGCACAAAGTGCTATAGCTGTGAGCTTCGTGCAATAGAGGTCAACTAGTTATTTCACCTGTATCTCCTACCTGTCACTTCTGCTGCCTAGCATTTTACACTTGGACTTTTAAGCCATTCCATTTTAGAAAAGGTATGAGACACAGGCATCCATTGCCTCCTTTGTACATAGACTTAAAGTTTTCTAACCCAGTTTTCAGAAGAAACAGAATTACTCTTCTCACTCATTATATTTCCTCTGCTGACATGTTCAAGGTCAGTTTTCTACATTTATGTGGAAACATTCTTGGTTCATTTGTTCTGCCTGACGTGTCTGGTTCCTCATGTGCACACTATCCTTATAACGTAGGCTGGTTTCCTATCCATGAACATGGAGCCATTAATTTTGTCCTTTGATTTCTATTGATAGAGTTCCATACTATTCATAATATGGAACTTACATAGTTTGTCAGCTTTGTGTCTAATTTTGTTTTTGATTCCTCTTCATACAGTTCTATACTTTTACTCAGATGGATCATACATAGTTTATTAGCTTCGTGTCTAAGGACATCATTTCTGATTGGCCAATGTATGGCCAAACAGCATGGCATTGTTAATTCAAAAAATTCTATTCAGCCATTGGTAAAGTACAGAAAAGCTATTATCGTTCTGGGGTTTGTTAAACATATATCAATTGGTGGTATTACAGTGCTTCTTGGTTAAAGAAATTTAAAAGATTTTTTTAATTGAAGAACTTTATTTAAAAGCAAGATAAATGTACAAATTTTAAGCACTTTTTCATAAAAGTATACAAATACATTTTTGTCACTGCTTGGCTTTGTTTTATATAAGGTTTGATAGTGTGCATTAAGATCTTACTAGTTACAATGATCATAAAGTACATGTAAAACAGGATGTAACCTGGAATTAATCAAGGTTTTCTTGGTGTGTAAGGAGTAAACATAATTGTTTTTTCTTTTACTTTTTTTCTTGACATTAAAAGATTTTTGTCTTTGATCATCTATGTATGCCTGAGAAAGGGCTGAGAATGTGCACCTGGGTATGCTCTAGAAAACCCATAAAAGAGTATTAGGTATTTTAGAGTTGGAGTTACAGACATTTATGAGTGCCAAAATTAGGTTTAAGGAACTACATTGGTCCTCTGCAAGAGCAGCCAGCAGTCCTGAGCAGTAGCCTGTTCTAAGCCCCTGAAAGTTCTTTCAGATTTCCTATGGTTTGATGCTATACATTTTTCCTTCTTTTTCTCACCTTGTCTCACTTGGACATTCTAGTATGAAGTTGAAAAGCAGGATTGAGATAGACTATACTCAATTTGTTCTAGATCTCTTGGGAAATTTTTATGTACATATCTTTCATCTCTAACTATAACACATGCCATAAAAGTTCTATGACTATATTTCAAGTAATAAAATCCCCCTTTATTCTCAGCTAACACAATGTTTTTGTTATGAGTAAGTACTAAATTCTATCAATCTCCTTTGAAAAACTATTGATAAGCTTGTGTTTTTCTTTTAACATGTGGATGCAATGGCTTACACTAACCTTTCTTTGAGTATTAAACCAGCCTTGCTTTCTGAAATAATTCATATCTTATTATGTTTTATAATTATTTTTATGTACTTTTGAGTTTGCTTTGCTTTTTTCCTGTATTTTTAAGAGAATGTGTTAACATATTTCTTTTTCTACTTTTTTCTAATTAGGGTATCACTAAAAATTTAAACATTAAAATGATATCTTTTTAAATTCAATATAAAATATCTCTAAAAAGGAACTCGATTACTAGATCCATAAATATTTTAAAAGACTAAGAATGTGGTAACAGTAGGTAAACCTTGGTGTACATTTCAGAATGGGTTTTTGTTGGGTGTATGTATGTATGTGTTTGTGTATGTGTAAATATAAATGTAGAGAAGAAAATATACTACTAAAATACTTGTCTAATCACAAATGAACAAGGTCCTACATAAAAAGTAGAAACATATAACTGAGTCATGTTCAGTTGATAAGTGACTTTTCTCAGGGAGAAGAGTAAAAAAAATAGGATATTTTTTTGTTGTGGGTTTGATCAGGGTTTTATGTAGTAAAAATAAAATAATAAAGAGACTTAAGATCTCAATAAGAAATAAAGACACCTATATACCAGTTTCTTACATTCTACATTTCATTCATTAATTTTATTTAAAATTTACTTGAGCTACTATTCATATATATATATACACACACAGGCAAACCTAACCCGCAGTCCTCAGATCTACACTGCATCTTGGTCCAGCCTACCTCTCTCTATGTGCATGACCTTTTGAAACAAGAGAGTAGCAATTATGTCTTTGCTGAGTTCGCACCTTGCATTTTTCTCCTTCACAATAAATGAATATCAAGTGAGGATACATATTCTAGTTTTCATAGAGACAAGACTGCCCTTTCCTATTTTTAGATTTCTGAGAAAAAGAAAAAAATATCCAAAAGTGTATTTTCAGGTATTGAATATGAACCCTGAATTTTGATAAATAATAAACTTCTTTCAAGTCAACTTCTAAGTGATTATTTCGAATTAATTCCTTAGCAAAATCTCTTTTGTTTGCTGGCCTACTAATAGCCCTTTATCAAGCAGCTGTTCTTTCTGAGTTTACTGTCTTCTTGCTTCAGTGGTCACAGCCTTTGATAGCTCAGCATTTTCATCCAGCTCATTAGATACACCTCACTTTAAAGCAGAGTGATGGAAATGAGTCCCTCCCAAAGGGTTTGAGCTAAGATAAGCCAATCCTGATATTGGTGAAAAATCATCAGTGCCTCTACTCTCTGAGTGCAGATGCTCTCTGCATGACTATACTTTTGTGTTTTTGCTTGACTGGAGAGAATTCAGAAACTGCATTCAGCATTGGAGGAATTGAAAAGCACAGATAGCAAAGTTCATGTGTTGAAATAGGAGCCCTGGACTCTGATGACTTGCTTTGTATGTACCTATCACTAGCTGTTTGACTAACATGCAAGAGGTCTCCTCTTTATACTATACAGGAAATAACCATAATTCCTATGAGTAATGCTGATTTGAACAGAAATGAAACAATGTATGCAAACATGTATTATATTAATTATGCAGTTGTAAATGCTAATTTGGTTATTATGTATAAACTTTCATGAACCCAAATCATAAAATATTTGGATGAGGAAATCTTTCAACATCTCCTAAAAGCCTAGGTACAGAAAATTCACCAGGGACAAGAATTTTGTTCCAAAGTATTCTCTGGAACATTTTGGGAATTCCTTCATCACAAGCATACACATTTTCAAAATAAGAAACGAGCCAATTTACCTGCATATTCCTTTTTTTAACTGCTTAAGGATGCCAGCCTGTGTCAGACTTTACATTTATTTTTTGTTAATTTTTATGTCTTTTTTTGAGCCCAGTTTTTCAGGCTGTCAAAATAATTCAAAGCACTGGTTTGGAGCTCTGTTGTATTCGTTATCCCTTCCAGCTGTGTCATTCTCTAACTTGAAAGTGTGTCTTCATCCAAAAGTCTGATAAAATGTTGAAATTCATCCAAGCTCTGAATCTTGTGGCAGAAGCTCTCACTGTATGTAATAGAATGATAAAGACTTGGTAGAAAAATATGAATAATAATGCAATAATCATAAGATAAGAAGACACTAATGAAGGCAGGTGATACTGCACATCTTTATGGTCCTTGTTAAAAGACCTCATTGAGGTCAACCATTATTTACAAGGTATAATATACATTTCAGTGGAGAACTTGATTATATTTTAGTACATTTTCACAATTGTACAGACATCACCACAATCCAAATTTAGAACATGTCTATCATCCCAAACTGATCTTTTACATCCACTTGTTATTAATCCTCCTGCCCATTGTTAATGCCAGGCAATCACCAATCTGCATTCTGTCTTAACATATTGACTGTTTCTAGGATAAATAGAACCACATAGTCCATCCGGTTTCCTTAGCTCAGCTTAGTGCTCCAAAGTTTTTTCCTTCCTATAGGATTTATCCTTTGTGTGTTCTTACCTACTGATAAATAATACATTTTAATATTATGAATGTCTCACCCACTAAATTTAACATTGTACATAATATAAGTAGAGCCTACCCATATATCAGTTGTCCTGGAGCAGAGATTATAGACCTGGACATAAAAGAAACTAAGAAATTTAAATAACTTCACAATGGAGAAGCCAAAACTGTCTGAGGCTGGTTTACTTCATCCCAGTGCATTTGATCATTTGATCTACTTTGCTTTAAGGGTGGTCAAGAATTTGGGGATGTACAGGCTGATAACATCAGTTGAATTACTAGTTCTTCTGCATAATTGGTATGAAACAGTCATGGAAGTTTCTATTCCACATCTTAAATATCTCCAGCTTGCCTGGCCTAAAAGAGACCTCTGGTCTATCAGTTACTAGAATGAAGATGACATCATTTTGCATGACTTCTTTGGAATCAATTCATATTAGCTTTCAGGCAATTAAATGTTTATTATTTGTAAATGTTCTGGGGGCATTTGGCATTTAGTCTAAAAGTGTAATTAAAGTAATATTATAGAAAACTTGAATATATTTCAGTATATTGGTATTTAGAATTTCTATTTTGAAAGATATTTGTGCTTATTATTTTAAAACCTCATACAATATATTTTGATCATATTCCTCTCCCTTCCAGATTCTTCCATGATCTTCCTGTACCACTCTACTCACTCAATCTGATATTCATCCCTCCCTCCCTGTCTCCCTCTTTCCTTCATTTCCAAACTTCTAACATAAAATAAATCTAGAGTTAGGGCCATTCTACTGTCATTGGGGCACACAAACTGCCTGCAGAGAGTTGAGCACAAAGGAGCTCTCTCACTCCTAAGCCCATAGGCCCACAGACCGACAAGAGGGACAAGCTCTAGTTAGAGACAATAAGACAAACTAGCCTCAGAAATAACAATATAGTAAGAGGCAAGTGCAAAAACTTAAGCAACAGAAACCAAGATAAGCTGGCACTATTAGAACCCACTTCTCACATCACAAGAATTATTAGATATCAAAACATGCTAGAGAAACAAGATTTTGACTTAAAATCAAATCTCATGATGATGATAGAGGGCTTCAGGAAGGACATGAATAACACCTCTAAAGAAATGCAGGAGAACATATGTAAACAAGTAGAAGCCCTTAAAGAGGAAACACAAAATAACTTAAAGAGCTGCAGGAAAACACAGCCAAACAGGTTAAGTAATTGAACAAAATCATTTAGGATCTAAACATAGAAATAGAAACAATAAAGGAATCACAAGAAGACACAACCCTGGAGATAGAATGCCTAAGAAAGAGATCAGGAGTTGTAGATATAAGCATCTCTAACAGAAAACAAGAGACAGAAGAGAGAATCTCAGGTTCAGAAGATACAATAGAAAACATTGACACGATAGTCAAAATAATGCAAAAAGGAAAAAGATCCTAATCCAAAATATCTAGGAAATCCAGGACACGGTGGGGACACCAAACCTAAAAATAAGAGGTGTAGAAGAGAGTGAAGATTCCCAACTTAACGGCCAAATAAACATCATCAACAAAATTAGAGAAAACATCTTAAAAAGATGTCTATGAACATAAATAAAGCCTACAGAACTCCAGATAGATGGGACCAGGAAAGAAATTCCTCCCAACACATAATAGCCAAAAAACCAAATGTACAAAACAAAGAAAGAATTTTAAGAGCACTAAGGGCAAAAGGTCAAGTGACATATAATGTAAGACCTATGAGAATTGCACCAGACTTTTCAGCAGAGACTATGAAAACTAAAAGATCCCATAGAGATGCCATAAAGACCCTAAGAGAACACAAATACCAGCCTAGGGTACTATATCCAATAAAACTCTGAATTAACATAGATGGAGAAACCAACATATTCCATGACAAAATGGAAATTAAAAAATATCGTTTCACAAATCCAGCTGTACAAAGGGTAATAGATGAAAAACTCCAATATAAGGAGAAAAACTATACACTAGGAAAATCAATAAAGTAATTCTTTTGCAGCAAACCAAAAAGAAGATACCACACAAATATAATTATACTTCTAACAACAGAAATAACAGAAAAGAACAATCAGTATTCCTTAATAATTTATTCTTCAAATCTGCAATTTTGCTTATACATAAATCACACAAAGAGCCTACTAAGAAGGAGAATTTCAGACCAGTTTTTCTCATGGAAATTGATGCAAAAATACTCAATAAATTTTTGCAAACCAAATCCAAGAACACAGCAAAAGGATCATTCAACATGATCAGGTAGGCTTCATCCCAAGGATGCAAGAAAGTTTCAATATACAGAAAAACATCAATGTAATCCACTATATAAAGAAACTCAAAAAGAAAATTCAGATTATCTCATTAAATGCTGAGAAAGAATTTGACAAAATTCAATAACCCTTCATAATAAATGTCTTGGATAGATCAGGGATTCAAAGCCCATATGTAAACATAGTAAAATCAATTTGTGTCAAACCAGTAGCCAGCCTCAAACTAAATGGAGAGAAACTTGAAGCAATCCCACTAAAATCAGGGACTGGATAAGGCTGCCAACTCTCCCTGTACTTATTCAATATAGTACTGGAAGTCTCAGTCAAAATAATTTAACAGCAAAGGGAAGCAAAAGGGATATAAATTGGAAAGGAAGACATAAAACTATCACTGTTTGCAGATGATATAATAGTATACTTAAGTGACTCCAATAATTCCACTAGAGAAATCCTATAGCTGATAAACAACTTTAGTAAAGTAGTTTCATGTAAAATTAACTCAAATAAGATTAGCAGTCTTTTTCTACTCAAATAATAAACAGGCTGAGAAAAAAAATTAGGGAAATGAGACCCTTTTCAATAGTCACAAATAATATAAAATACCTTGGTGTGACCCTAACCAAGCAAGTGAAATATATTTATGACAAAAACTTCAAGTCTAAGATAAAATTGAGAAGATCTCAGCAAATGGAAAGATCTCCCATGCTCATGGATTGGCAGGATTAAAATTAGTAAAAATGGCCATCTTGCCAAAAACAATCTACAGATTCAGTGCAATCCCAATTAAAATTACAACTCAATTCTTCATAGAGTAAGGAAGAGGATTTTGAAAATTTATTTGAAATAACAAAAAACCCATTATAGCGAAAACTGTTCTCAACAGTAAAAAAAAATTCTGTGGGAATCACCACCCCTGATCACATGCTGTGTTACAAATCAATCATGATAAAAAATGAATGGTAATGACACAGAGACAGGCAGGTTGATCAGTAGAATAGAATTGAAGACCCAGAAATGAACTCATACCCTATGGTCACTTGATCTTTGACAAAGGATCTAAAAACATTCAATGGAAAATAGATAGCATTTTCAACAGATGGTGCAGAAGAATGCAAATGGGTCCATTCCTATATCTTTGTACAAAGCTCAAGTCCATGTGTATCAAAGATCTCCGTATAAAACCAGGCACACTGAAATTAATAGATGTAAAAGTGGAAAAGAGCTTAGAACACATAGGAAGAGGAGACATTTTCCTGAACAGAACACCAGTAGCTTATGCTCAAAGATCAAGCGTTAACAAATGGGACCTTATAAAATTGCAAAGCTTCTATAGGGCATAGGACACTGTCAATAGGACAAAATCGGTAACCAACAGATTGGTAAAATATTTCTACCAACCCTACATCCAATAGAGGGCTAATATCCAATATATATATATATATATAAACTCAAGAAGTTAGACTCCAGAGAATCAAATAATCCTCTTAAAAAACAGGGTACAGAACTAAGCAATGAATTCTCAACTGAGGAGTACCAAATGACTGAGAAGCACCTAAAGGAATGCTCAACATCCCTAGTCATTAGGGAAATGCAAATCAAAACAACACTGAGATTTCACTTTACGCAAGTCAAAATGTCTGAGATCAAAAATTCAGTTGACAGCAGATGCTGGCGAGGATGTGGAGAAAGAACACTCCTCTATTGTCTGTGGAATGGCAAGCTGGTACAACCATTCTAGGAATCAGTCTGGTGGTTCCTTAGAAAATTGGACCTAGCTATACCATTTTTTGGCATATACCCAAAAGATGCTCCAATATATAAAATGGACACATGCCATACTATTTTTGTAGCAGCCTTATTTATAATAGCCAGAAGCTAAAAAGGACCCAGATTTCCTTCAACAGAAGAATGGATACACAAAATGTAGCACATATAAACAGTAGAGTACTACTCAGCTATTAAAAGCAATGACTTCATAAAATTCTTGGACAAATTGACGGAACTAGAAAATATCATCGTGAGTGAAGTAATCCAATCACAAAGAAAACTCATGCTATTCACTAACTGATAAGCAGATTCTATCACAAAAAACTCAGAATACCCAAGAAACAATTCACAGACCTTATGAAGCTCAAAAAGAAGGAAGGCCAAAATGTGAATGTCTCAGTCCTTCTTAGAAGGAAGAACAAAATACTCACAGGAGGAAATACAGAGACAAATTGAGAAGCAGAGAAGATCATGATGAAAATGAATGAAGGAAAGATCATCTAGAGACTGTCTCACCTGTTGATCTATCCCTTATGCAGCCACAAAACCCAATCACTTTTGCTGATGCCGAGAAGTACTTACTGGCAGGAACCTGATATTGATATCTCCTTAGAGATTCTGCCAGAGCGCTACCTATATGGATGAAGATGCTTGCAGGTAATGATTGGGCTGAGCATAAGGAACACAGTGGAGGAGTTAGAGAAAGGACTGAAGAAACTGAAAGGGTTTGAAACTCCAAACCAACCAAATCCCTCACACTAAAACACCTAGACACTAAAACACCAACCAATGAGCACACATGGAGAGACACATAGCACCAGGTGCATATGTATCTGAGAAGATCATTGTCTGCCATTAATGGGAGGAGAGGCCTTTGGTCCAGTGAAGGTGACTTTCCCCGTGTAGGGGAATGCCAAGACACTGAGGAGGGAGAGGGTGTTTGTGAGAGGAAGTACCTTCATGGAGGCAAGCAGAAGGGTTAGAGGAAATGGGAATTGGGGAAATGGGAATAAAGTTTGAAATATAAATACAGAGAATATACAATAAAAAAGAAAAATGTATAAAGTTAATGCAGTAGGAGTCTAATTTACAGAAATAAAATAGAATAATCTACCCATGTAATTCCCTTACACAATTTTCCAGTAAATTGGTACAACTATGGATATTTTTATTTCCACTTTAATTGTTTCTCAAATTTTATGATTGAATATAGAATGAACACTTCCAGTAATGTCATTAATGTCTCTATTTCCATATATTTTATAAATCAGTATTAAAAGACAACTGAGAGGTAAGCAGGGTACATACAAAAATGAACTTGAGAAGATAATTTCCCAGTGGCATAAACAAATTTATTAATAAATGGAGTGGGGCAAAAAAATAAATAAAAGAAAAAGAAAAGTTTTAATACACATACACACATACACACATACACACAAACGCACACAAACACACTCACTAGAAGGTTATAAAGGTTATAAGAAGAAAAAATCCAGTCTAGTTAGTGTTGTCCATTTAATCTTAGGCACAGGCACAGATATCACTCAACTGAAAAAAATATGGGCTCTCTCTCCCAGAAACAGTCACCTACTACTGCATCATGGAATTTTATTAACTGAAAATAAACCTCTTGACCCACCCAGGAGATAGTTCAATTAGATTGGTCTAGATTAAAGAGCAGAGAAGCTTTAGACAAATTGTTCCACCTCTCTGAAACTCAGTGTTTTTCATCCTTCTAATGGAAATTTAAAATCTACATCAATGAATCTGTACTTGTATTAAACCTGTTGGAAGTACTTGGATTTTCAGTACATAATAGTTAATAAAATTTGGCAGTATGTATGGCTGATTTTCTGTATCTTTATTATTATTGTCATTATTAAACATAATATATGATGCTGTCAAAAGATGTAGGCATAAAAGTTAAGAATAAAAACAAAAATATTAAATCATTACAAAAATAAAAATCATGATCACAGTGAATTAATGGCCCTTATCTTAATGACCAAAAAATACATAATGTAATAAAATCAATGCCAGCCAGGTTGTAAAGAGGGACTCATATGTTGTTGGTGGCAATTTAAAATTTTACAGTCACAAGAAAGAAGAATTCATAAGTTCCTTCCAAATTTTAAACATGGAATTAACATAGGAATCAAAAGTACCCCTGAACCAAGACAAAAATCAAGGGATATTAACAAGAGAGGAGAAGGCAAATATGCGGATTGGGATATATATACACAGCTTGCCTACGATGAACAGGACCCTGGGCTCAAACCCCAGCAAGTAAGAAAAGATAAAAGGTACTTTTAACACAAACACAAAAATGCTGGGGAATTGTTTACAGAAACAATGATTCCTTTCTGAGACACATCTCAAACAAAGTTGTTAAAACAGCTAATAAACCATGTTGTAGGCCAAAACACTCATAACCTTTGTGTTTAACCTTAGCAACCCTCCTCTGTCATCTGTAAATCTGAAAGATGCAGTGCATGGTTCAACTTGCCATTTCCTTTACACAAGACAGTTCTTGAAGAGAAGTCAGTGAGTTCATATATTTACTTCATTTTAACTTTCTTAATCATTGGACAATGTTCAATATCTTAGAATTTAAATAAAATATCAAGCAAAATCATATTTTTATATAATGGCACATAAATAATGAAACATAAGAAATAGCAGGAATATGTATATTTGTTTATGTCACATAGGAGAAACTCAATACTGAAATAATTTAGTTCAAGGTAACCCCCGTGTGTGTGTGTGTGTGTGTGTGTGTGTGTGTGTGTGTGTGTTTGTGTGTGTGTGTGTGTGTGTGTGTGTGTGTGTGTGTGTGTGTGTGTGTGGCTGTGACTCTGGCTTTTTCTCTCTGTGTCTCTCTCTCTCTCCAACAACAACAAAAACAACATCAAAAAACTATTTAGATGAGAATAGTCAATGAATAGACACTCAAAGTATAAAACACTGAAAATAATCTAATTGTCCATGATATAATAGGGCTTCTGTTGGTAAATTTTGCTGTTACAATAAGATACAATGTTGTACAGGCACTAAAATGAATTACAAGTCTATATCTGATATTTGTAATCAAATATTAATATTAAAAGTAAAGCTAGAGACTGGGATGTGAAGGCAACTGTAATATTATACATTCATGTTTTCCAGGGTTAGAAGGCAGCATGTGAAAATGAAAATAGTTCATTTGTTCTAATTATGTACAATAATGGTATTCTCACATGCCTTGGCTTATATTAAATGTAGTTTTTATAATCAGTGTAAAACAATTTTTGCATATTTCCTATTATGATTATCAAAATCACTGTCACCATTTTATGGTACCAGGTTAAAGATTTTTACATAGTATATGTGATTAAGATGTAAGGTAGTGTTGAATGTGCAGACTGCAGATAAGAGCACTATTTCTTAAGGAAGAAGGTCTTTGGAAGTGAAGGTTATCTCTGTCTCTTTCATCCTTCCTTGATGGCCATACACATTTGGTCAGAAGCCTTTGACTCATGACACTATTTCTATGATGCTCTTTCTCATTCATAATCCACCATGCCAAAGACCATGGGCTGAACCCTCTGAGACCATGTATCAATATCAATCCTTTCTCCTTTAATTTTTATACTAGATATTTTGCCAAAAGGAACAGAAATGAATGACAATGCAAATAATTTAATATCTTGGGGATTTAAATAGAATTTGATTTTTGCAAGACTTCATTGTAAAGAATATGATTACTGAATTTACATCATTAGATTTCCCTGTTTACTGTAAATAAATGCCTTAATTTATACATCAAATGGGTGTATTTGTGGTGCATGAAAGTGTCAGGCACTAAGCTAAACTCTTCCTTAAGAAGATAAATAAAAGGGACAAACACAAGCACATCCATAAAATGCACATAATCTGGTCACTCACAATAAAGGTGGTAAATTCTGTTCTAAGAAAGCTTTCTGTTCCTAGAACAGGAGACTAGGCCCAGCAAAGGAAAGCTAACAAGTTGGGAACTGGAGATGAAAATCAAGTAGACTACACATGAGGATGCAACCTCAACATCTTAATCGAAACTGGAAAAAGGGATACAGAGCAGATAAAAGGCTGAATGGGAGTGCACCCAATTAGCTGACAATCTCCTTGCATGTCACAAGGAAGAGTGCTAGAGGAGAACTCTGATCTGTAAAGTACGCTTCACCAAATGCCCTGCCACACTGGAAATATTCTCACCTGTGCCGCCCAACACAGTATTGTGACATACATTGCTAGATAGCACAACATGCATCCAACCACAATGATTCTCCCTGGCTAGGATAAAGTCAATGGAGCAGCGACAGGAGAGCAAAGTCAATGAGAATATTGCAGATAGCTTTCAGTTCATGTGGAATATGTGTGCTAAATTATGGAGATGTAACTTGATATGAAAATATTGCTGTCTGTGATGGAATTGAGGAGAAAAGACTGCCCAGATGATGCAAATATAGTTAGCAGCATGGAGGTATGGGGTATGTGTGTGTCTGCACTTAAGTCATTGGAAGGGAGAGTCAAATCCTCAGGAATTTGGTAGATGTGATTGTCAGGACTAGGATATTGATGGCACTTGGATAGAGGGAAGAACACTCATAGTTAATATCCTTACAGAGAAGACCATAATGCTGTGACTAGAGACAATATGTTGTGAAAATTTCAGATTTATCCTGACTTTCTGAGAGAGGATGAAATGATTTCTGTGTAGTAACTGAGCTTTGTATGGCCTCATACCTCATCTATTTGTGAGGAGGCTTAGAGGATATGAATGCCCAAGTCTGTGCCATGCTACCTGATTTTAGCAGTGAACTGCATTCCCAGTGATTTTTATTACCACACACTTTTAGCAACTATAAGTTATTCCTCAAACACATAGTATCCTGGTCAAATGATACGTGGGACACAGTTCAAACATTGGACACTTTTAAAATATATTCGTGAATCTATGCTGCTTAACATAGTTGTTATCAGACATAAGTAGCTACTGAGTAAATGCACACGCAGAATTGAATATTGTGAGTCACAAATTTACACCTTAATTATACTTAATCTCGCTTGACTACTGCTATAGGCTATGAGGATTCACTTATAGAAAATCTGGTATGCTTAGTTATAAGAGTAAGCTACAACACACAGGCAGACACACACAGACACACACACACACTATCTTATAGTATGCTCTGTGGTATCAAAATATATACAATTATGTTGTATAATAAATTACAGATATGTAAGAAAATATTGCCGAGCATATCACAGAGTTAAAGAATTGCCTTGGTGAAGGTGTATTTGTTCAAGCCTTTTCCTTTTCCTATGTAGCATCAAGTTTCCTTTGATTAAGATATATTTCATAATAAAGGGAAAGTAGGCTTGATGGTAGAGAGTGCTTGCTGCTCTTGCAGAAGACCTGTGTTTGGTTCCCACCACTAGTGCAGAATGGCTCAAAACCACTTCTAAGTCCAACTCTGGGAATTTGAAAACCTCTACTTTTGCAGGTACCCCCATACTTCAGATAAACCCACAATATTACATACCTAAACTTGTAATCACACACAGACACACACACAGACACACACACACACACACACACACACACACACACACAGAGAGAGAGAGAGAGAGAGAGAGAGAGACTCACATTTAAGTTCTAAGTTCTTTAGAAGGGTGCATTTAAAGTTAAAAACTGTTGGCCAAAAAATAAATCTTTGTACTGGTCTTGAACTCCAAACTAAAGGAATGCTACTCAGAGATTTGATCTGAACTGTTTTTGTTATGAACAGTCTTAACTAGTTTGTGGCTGGAAGTGCTAAGTTGAGAACCCTCTTCTCTAGCCCCAGGGTTCTCTTCAAACTGGAAGGAGCTAAGAAAGATTCTTTTGTGTTTCCTGGGTCTTCACTTTGTAAGTTCAGTAGTTCTCTCCCTTGACCCCATATTCCATATTGCATGCAGCTGTTCACTGGGGGCAATGCTGAATTAATGCTACATAAAAAGATCAGAAAAGGGCAACAGCAAATGAATTCATACCATTTTCTGTACAGTATGTAAAACTCCAAACCAGGACTAATTAAGCAAGGGGTGTGTAACACTGTTAAAGCTGACTGAGAAGGAGAGCCTTTTATTTGGGACTGGGAAGCTCCAGCCTTGTTAGAATGTGGGTCTTCAGCCAGCTGCCTCTCAGGGTTTCATCTTCTCACGGGTAAATGGAAATAAGCTGAATCTTCTTTTCAGGTTATTATGAACTCATCCATCTTCTGACATATGAATGAACAGATTTATTATGCATTTAATACTTCAAATCAGTTGCAGACACTATTTTTATTGATGCTCAAATTGTCCCAATTTAAGTCTGTGGGGAAGCATTTATTGCCTCTGTGTCTTTTTGATGTAATCCCATTCATCTTTTGATTTCTTCTCTGCTCTCTGGAATGAGATGACCTGGCTTACCTTGTGTGCTTCCATGGGACAGGCATATCAGTTTATTATACTTGCCAATATATTCAACATTGTTAAAGATACTTAATAAACATCCACCTCATTTCAAGTGTATGCATTTTTGCATGCATCCGTGTGTGTGTGTGTGTGTGTGTGTGTGATATTCATGTATATGTCTATGACTTCTGTCTCTGCCATTCTTTGTCTTATTCTCTTTAGGCATGTCTTTGTAGTGAGCTAGGACTGAACTGACTTCACTAAAGACCCTCTATTTCTCTTCCTTGACTCCATGGTTACAGACAAAAGCAGTCATGCCTTAAGACTTTTATGTAGGTTCTAAAATATGAACTGAGGACCTATTACTTGTATAAAAAGTATTCTTATCTACTGAGCTATCTTTAAAGCTCAGCAACTCTTGAATGAATAAATTAAGAAACATTTAACAAAATCATGTGGTTGTATTGCAAGAAAGCAAGAAAGGAAAGGTCTATCTTATACTCTTAGTTTGCCTCAAATTTCTGAAGACAGTTTCACATGTTCAATTTTGTGTGTTTGTTTGTTTTTTGTTATCATGGAATAAAGGTCTATCTGATAAAAATCTTTCATTTCACCTACCTTGAAGTGTCTTTAAATGTGCCTATCCCATTTATGGTTTCCATTGGAAGGGCCTGTTCACCTAGCCATCATTTATTTCCAACATTATCTTGGAAGGCAATCTATCAAACAATTTTTCTTTACTCCACTATATCATCTCCTCTATACCTCCACTACCTAAGTAAATTTTGTCATTAATATGTTGCCTTGAAATCTTTGGAGAAACTTTTAAACTCAATTCCTGTTTTTAGTTAAATTCCAAGCTGCTTAAGATTTTTTTTACAATGGTAAAATTTGCAGTATCATCATCACTCAAGATATATTTTCATCATGCCTGATCTTTGAAAACCAGACTTTAAAAACTTATTTCAGAATGAGACATTTATAAGTGTTCTCGGTAAATTCTAAGACTCTTAACATAAAATGCATGCATGGTTAGTGAAAAAGTCTACTGGCAAATGATTTTTGACTGTATGACCTCTGAAGGCGCAAAATACTTAGACCAAAAATTTTTTAGTCCCATGCTGACACATGCTATGATCAACTCATTCTAAACTACTGTGAACCTGTACACCTCTAGAGGGACAGATGACCTCTCATTCAACAAGGTCTGATAATTTACAAGCTTAACATTTATGGAGGGCAATCACAAAATTAAGGAAGCACTAATTTATGGATTAACTACTTCAAAAGGGAAATAATAATTTTTCTCATTAAAAAGAGAAAACACAGATGTTGAACATATCTGAAAAAGAATCCCGTTAGCTGAAGTTCACATTATTGCTTTAGGAAACACAATGTGGGATGCAGGATGCAGAAAGCCCACTTTCTGTCCTCTTAACTGGATTGTGCATAATCATAGGTTTGGGATCATTTTTCAACAAATTCTTCTGTCAGATTTATATGTTCACATTTTGGATATTGGTCCATGGTTTGGTTTTCCATGCACAGCTTTTTCTCATCTTGTTTGAATAAGTTTATTCTGTGACTGTCTACAAATAAATTTTATTCTGGTCAAAGATAAAATGATGTTCTTTGGACTCCACTTCTTGGAACTGAGTTTGCTTCTTTGTACATCAGGGGTGCTAGTTGCCTCTTAGGGTGTGGCTTTTTCCTTCCTTCCTTCCTTCCTTCCTTCCTTCCTTCCTTCCTTCCTTCCTTCCTTCCTTCCTTCCTCCCTCCCTTCCTTCCTTCCTTCCTTCCTTTCTTTCTTTCCTTCTTTCTAAATTATCTGTTGGAAATTGATCATTATCTCCTGGAAATTCCTGTAGCTTTTGTTAAGTAGAGTAATATTCATTCAACAAGAATTCATTCAGCCAATAAATATGTCATAAAAGACCAATGTACAATTGTTTCTCTGTAAATGTTGCACTGCATTAGGAAAAGGTTAATGTTTCACACTTTACATTTATCAAAATATTTAACTGCCCATTGTACACATACTTGGTGTCTCAATGTTATATGGGTAATGGTTATGTTCTAGATTCATCAAAGTTTTCTTTATCCCTTCCAAAGAAATGAGCAAATCATCATGGCTCTGAATTTGCCATGTTTGTTAGAAGAAAATAAAGCAGTTTTAATTATAGGATCATATAACTATTTTAGGACGGGTTGCAAATTTACAATAGTTAATATTGAGTATCAACTTATTGAATCTCGAATCGACACAAAGAAAGCACCTCTGGGAAGAAACATCTACAAGAAAATTTTTCTGGAATTATTTTCTGAGGATATGAAACTTGCTCCAGTCTAAAGAAAATATAGGAACAAAGAGTGGAGCAGAGACTGAATGAAAGGCCATCCAGAGACTGCTCCACCTGGGGATCCATCCCATATACATGCTCCAAACTCAGTCACTATTGCTGATGCCAAGAAATATTATATATTGCTGATATAGCTGTCTTCTGAGTGGCTCTGTCAGACCCTTACTGATCCAGATTAAGATGCTTGCAGCTAACCATCAGACTGAGCACAGGGACCCCAGTGGAGGAGTTAGAGAAATGACCAACTCCTGTTGGTGAGAGCATCTATACTTTGCTGTCAACAGAATCCATCTCCTATAGGTTTTCCACATTAAATTTTCCTGAACTCATAACTATATTCATAGTGTTGATATCCAACCTCATAGACTGAAATGCTCCTGGGATTCTTGCTTTCTCCAGTCTGAAGACAACCATGTTGGATTAGTCTGTTTTTATCTTGTAGTTCAACATAATAAATCCTCTTTCACAGTATATTCATTTTGCAAGTCTGTGCCTCTAAAGAACTCTGACCAACAGCTTCTGAGAACAAAACCACATAACATGGAGAGGAACTTGCAGGGTACATGCTGTCTGGGTCTCTCACAACAGAAGAATAGGACTGCAGGGAGAAAAGGAAGACCAGAAGGAAAATAACATATGATCCTTAAAGCAATATCTGTACCCTAGAATCAGAATCCAAACTGTGTTCATAATAGATAAAGGGAGAAGATAAA